>NC_048273.1:38643222-39010722 GCF_009762535.1 Notolabrus celidotus | reverse complement strand
TTGTTTAGTAATGAAACCCAACATTAACTTAACATATTTTTTGTAATTAAAGAAATTATAATACCACCTCTTTAATGTGCATTATGATCATTTTTATTACAATTAAATACATGTAAGATTTAAACAAACAAACATTAAAACTTGACATCAAAATTACTTAAAACTGCAGTTTCTCCTCAGCTAGGAAGGAGAAGCCATGGGAACTTAAATCACTACTGGAAAGCTGTAGCTTTAACAAGTCTGGAATTGAAATGTAGTATAAGAGCAACATTTAAGAAAAGTTAATATAAAACCAACATATCAACATAGATTGTGATATGACTCTGTTGTGACTGTCTGAATGACTGATGCCAAAGTCAGCGTCTGGTTTTATCCTACTACTGACTGCACCGGCTGTAACCAGCCGGGTCCCATTAACGCAGCTAAACATGTTTAAATATTTCATCTCTGAGGTCCATTCCTGACCTTTAAACCATCGCTGTAATAATGTCAAAGCCCCAATTAGAAGCTTTTCTGAACTTTCAACTGAATCTCTTTTTACAGATGTGTTTATGTGTTTGCTGGATGGAGACTGTGAGACTCTGCGTCTAACAGGCGTTTGGAACTGGTCTGTAACTCCTCTCTTAAAGCTGGGGTTGGTAGTCTCGGAAAACTAGCATGAATTTGAATGTAGCATTTCCTCAGGACTCCGTCTAACCCCTCCCCTCCTCCCTCAGAGCTCCTCCAAAACAACGCCCCCCCCCGCTCACATGCACGAGTGCCGCTGACTTGCGACCATATGATGGTGACTGATTCAAAACCGGTCCTCACCAAAACATTCTCATAGTGAAAGTTAAAAACACAAACAAACATGGCTGCTGTTAGTACTCACAACTGTCATGCTAGCATTATCCAGTTGTACCAGTGACACGATATCAGGAGAAAAGTTATAACACATATATAATACTGTAACAGCTCTACTGTTTGTTAAACAGGTTCAGTGTAGATGTTCTTAATTCCTACAGTGTTGACAGTAAGTGAAGGCGAGGAGAGGTGTAGAGTGTGTGAGAGGGAGAGAGGAGAGACAAGAGGAGAAGTTCTTCATTCATTCAAACATTGATTGTTGTTTTGTTGGTTGTCGTGATCACGGCCGACAGTGACCGGTTATTAAAGATCAACGTGTTCACGAATCGGCTCGTCATCCCTACAGCGTCCGGACGGACGCTACAATAAATATATATTTTCTGTAGGACTTACTGAATGTCATTAATTATTCTGCTTGTTGGTGAGAGCTTTTTAGACTCTGATCCAGACTACAGTCCTGAGCAAAGCACCTCATCTGGTCAGAGGGGACAGGCCCGAGGTCGAGCGAGAGGGGCAGTCAGTAGAGTCAGGGGAAGCAGAGGCAGGAGACGGGGACGAGGAGTACACGCCGGGGAAATGTACACGCAGGAGGCGGGCAGAACGGCAGGACAGGATTTGAATGGTTTACAATTTTGGCACCCAAAAAACGGTGATTGGTTGGTGTTTTCCCAGGTTTACTCCGGCTGTAGATAGTGTCTTTTTTTACCTCTTTTTTAAGAACACATCATGTATTGATTACCATCAGGACATAAAGATCATTTTAACCAGTATAACAAAAAGTGGATCTAAATCTGACTACCAACCCCAGCTTTAAGTATTTACTAAAATGCAGATAAAAAGCCAATAATGTCATGGCTGCAGAGTTTTTGGTCAGGTTTACTTCAAAGGAAAAAGAAGGGATCATTTAAACTTGAACATAAAATGTTATGTTTTCTCTTTAAAGTTCACACAAAACAACAGAAAAATTGAGTAGTTTCTTTAGCTAAAAAATGGAGGATACAAAATTACCAATTTCCTAATCTTATTTTTTTTAACTTAAACTTAGATGATGTCCTCATATGTGTTTGTTTTCTCCTTAACCCAAAGATATTCATTTGACTCTCAGTGAGGTGTAAATAAGCTAATTAAAAAAAAAATCTAAGAATCAAAAAGTCAAAGAAAGGCAATATTTTTTCCTAGATAAAAATCAAGTATTTAAAGCTATTATGAGTAGTTTTTAGCTGCTTATGAAATAGACTGAAATGAAACCTGATACAAAAGGTGATAAAACCATAAACATATAAAATCATTATTTATACAAAGTTATTTTACTGTCTGAAACTTCTGCCTGTGGTAGGTGCCAGAACAGCCTTTATAAACTTCTTTCAAATCAAAGTTTCTCAATGTCTTTGCCAAAACAAACCTGCATATGACCCTGAAAAAAATATTCAGGAAAGAGATAAGGGGTATCGCTTTCTGTAGAAGGGCCGCCAAAATCCACACTAGGGCTGTAAAACAATCAGTATTTCTAAATGCAATTAAATGCTGAATCCAAATAAATTATATTTTTATTTATATATTTAAAATTCCATTATTTTGAAGGTTTAACTTTTTTTTTTTCTATTTTAACAATATAAAGTAATTCTTACTGATGTCTTGATTTGGAAAACAAATGCATGCTGTGAAGCTTCCACAGTGTTGTCTTTTGTGATGCACCTGTATGCTTAGCTCAGGTGACCACTCAAACTCAGAGTACATCAGTGATCAGCTGCAGCAGCTTAAATACAGTGTGCCCAAAGCTACAAAATACATGCTATTATAAAGCAGAATAACAGGTTAAAGTTGGACCTTTATCACATCCCAATAAACAGTTTAAAGCTGACAGCCCTGATAAACAGATAAAAAGTCCACACAGGAGCTTCTCTTAATCTTTATGCAACACTACACAACAAGAGGCATGTCTTCTTTTGTAGAGGCACGATGAGAACAGGGATTGTTTATCCAAATTGACAGTTTATAAAAGTGCTTTCACGACAGCAAGCTTCCTAGGTATTGCGGAAACAGTCAGTCAAACTGGCATGACTGAAAGGAAGCTGAAAGCCTTTGAACAGGGAGCGATCAGGCTCAAAGCGTCATCAGATTTCATGACGCACACTTGTGTTTATGTTGTGTAGGGTGCAGGATGGCACAACGTCTCTATGCCTTCCAAAGAAAAACCAAAGCTGTCATGAAGATGGAGCGATGGATATTTCAAAGTAATTATGGTCATAATGCTGCTTCAGGGTATTCAGAGAGTTTGGTGTGTTATTTCACTAAAGCAATCAGGAAGCGCTCCAGCTGACCTTCAGAACATTTGCTAGAATGACACCACATTCCGTTCCCATGATCCCCCTGCTCCTGTCTGACTGATGAGCTGAGTGACGTGCTGAGAGGATGATAAACTCACCGACGGATTCATTTTCTAAATGTTTGTATGCATTTCATTGGACTCTTATTAGCTTCTGGCTATAACTACAGCTTTTAATGAAATTCAAGGAAACTTGTACACTACAAGCACACAAATATTATTTTACCTCCAGTGTTTCCTCATTAAGGTAACATGAGAGCATTTCCTCAGTTCATTCAGCAAATTATTTAGATTTTCTTTTTTATTTATTTTTATTTATTTATTTATTTTTATTGTTTTTAGTGTTTTTATTACTTTTGTTGCATATTGTGTTGTTAACCTTAGGATTGTGGGGTGGGTTTGGGGTCGGGGCTGGGGCTGGGATCTCTTTCTTAATTGATTCTATTTGAAGTTGTTTTTCTTGTACAGCACTTTGTGTTACAATGTCATTGTATGAAAAGCGCTTTATAAATAAAGTCTGATTGATTGATTGATTGATTGATATGACCGACAATCATCTTTGCAATGCAACCAACTACATGTTCCACAGAAAGTCATCCATAGATTGAAGTCACATCAACATAAATCTAAACCAAAAAGTGATCTATTCAGTGTTACTTTTATATAGGGTTTCATTATTTATTAACCTTAAATTTTTATATTGATTTTAATGTTGTTTCATTAATGTAACTGTTTATTTATTGTTATTTGTCTACTCCATTTTATAGATGTTTTTTTGATTGCATTTATTTTATCTTCAACCTTTATCCTTACCCGTTTTAAATGTCTTTTATTTTAACTATTCATACCTTTTATACTACTATTTTTTTAAACTTATTTTTACATATATTTTATTGTTGTTTATTGTTTTCTTTTCCAGTATCTAGCATGCCATTATTTTACGTCTGCTTTTTACTTGTTTTCAATTACTGTAAAACACTTTGAATTGCAATTGATTTGTAAATGTGCTTTATAAATAAAGTTTAATGGGTTGATTGATTGAACATGTTCTATATTTGGTTATAACCTGATGAGCTCTTCTGCATTTTTGTGGTTTTGAAGGTGTGCCTTGAATGTCCTGTTTCAAAGTAAAACTGAAAGCTTGAGAATGGAAAATCACCTTTGACCTAGTTTGTTGTTACCTCAAATTCAGTGTGTGATCACAGGCCAGAAAATGTCTTTCTTTTGAAGTAGACCAAGCTCTGATAGATTTTGATTCATCCAGATTTAGTTTCAAAGGACCAAACTAATTTTCTGGATCTTCTCTTGGCTGAAAAAGTAAGATAACCGGTTCATGGATCAGGAAACAGAAAATAATTCATGTCAACAACTTTCCTCAAATCTAGTGTGGTCACATTGGCCTGATGATCTGATGTAGAGTCATCTGTCTTTTATCTACAAGAAAGAGATTTTAAAAAAAGGAAAAAACATGGGGTGATTGATAGAGAAATCAACTGTAACAGGAACTGACGATCCACACCAGGTTGGGAAAGGTTTGTGGCACATGTTTTTTTTCCTGAGAAGTGACTCCCTCTTCCAGCTCAAAGACAATGGTTCTGTTCCAGTTTTACAGCAGTCACTGACCTGCAGCTTGAGTCATATTTGCCAGCATTTTGACAGCTCAGTATCCTGCATGTTGAGTCATGTGACAGTAGGTGTGGGAAGATTGACAGAACTGTTTCACAGACGATTAAAATAAAGGTAACTCCCATCTGTCCAAAAATAAAATGTGGACAGTCCCATGTGACAAAACATAAGACACTGAATCAGAACATTCCTGCCTTTTTGCACCAAATGACATGAAAGCAGTGTTTCTGAGATCTCCACACTCAAGCTACAAGTATACATGAAAAAAAGAGATAAAAGCATGGAAGCCTTGGAAAACATGTTTGTGATAAGAAAGATGTTCTCTTGATATGTAAGGGATAATGTATGGTTAGCAGGTGGTTATGGGAAATAGAATCTCGACAGGGTGAGACAAGACCCAACGCGATAGATGTACACAGTTTTTAACGTTCCATGGTGATGGATTCTTCTCTGCCTGTTGCGGTGGATTTAACATCCATCCATCCATCCATCCATCCATTACCTTGACCGCTTATCCCGTTAGGGGTCACGGGGGGCTGGAGCCTATCCCAGCTGGCTTCGGGCGGAAGGCAGGGTACACCCTGGACAGGTCGCCAACCTATCACAGGGCTAACACAGAGAGACAGACATCCATTCATGCACACACTCACACCTACGGGCAATTTAGAGTGATCAATCAACCTGAGCATGTTCTTGGATTGTGGGAGGAAGCCGGAGAACCCAGAGAGAACCCACACATGCACGGGGAGAACATGCAAAGTCCACACAGAAAGGCACCCGCCCGCCCGGCCAGGGATACGAACCAGGAACCTTCTAGCTGTGAGGCAACAGCGCTACCCACTGCACCACCGTGATTTAGCATGAAACTGTTAAATCTCTCCTTCTTCTCTGAGCTCTGCGGTTCACACACATTTAAAATTAAACGAGGCAAATGTGAAAGTTAATAACCATAGTCAAGGGGTTTTAAACAAACAGAAGCAAGCATCTTACACAACCGGAAGATCAGTAAGAAAGCCGGGTAATAAAGGAAAACAACAAATTTTTATCAGAAATCAGACGTGAGCAAAGATTGGGTATTGACAACTCTGGCAGTGATCTGGACCGGACAAGTCAGAACAAGAGCAGCTGATATTGATCAAACCAGTGACTTTAATAAATGCCTTCAGTGATGTCTGCAGAAAAAACTAAATGTCTTTCTGTAAAGGAAAAGTTCACAAAATCCCATCCTTTCTTTCTCTCTTTTTCCCTTTCCTTCTTTATTTCTTTTAATTTTTGTCTTCTTTTTCTTTCTTTTCATCCGTTTCTTTCTTTCCATCTGTCTCTTTCTTTCTTTTTGCCTTGATTCATTTTTGTGTTTTTCTTCCATTCCATGAGCTTGGGAAAACAAGCTCTTATTCTCAGGCTTCATAATCTCATGATCCCGACCAACAAGACAATAAAATGCTGTTTTCTGTTGTTTTTATATCAAAATAATTAACTCATGATCTCGAGATGAAAGCATTAATAAAGAGATCATAAACATGGTTGTTCTTGGCTTCGGCTCAAAGTGGAACTGAGTTAAGAAAATATGCAAACAGATATGTCAACACAAGGACAGTATTTTTAGCAGTGTTGTGTACAGGGGGACACTCAGTGATGGAAAAAAATGTATTTCTTTTGAACCAGCATAACTTTTTTTTCGCTCCATCTCCAGCCACACTTCTGGACATCAACAATTCCATGAGTCACAAATCATGGGAAGAAGAAGCATTTCCCAGACGTATGCATCACTCTTTGACGTCTGTGCTCAACACCGCTTCATTTGCCTGACTTTGTTTGTCTATTTGTTTGTTTCTTCTTAAACTGCAGTGAGGAGAGCTCTCAAGGCCACAAAGACAAGGAATGACAAAATCTGTGTTTTCTAGATTTTCGCTCTTTTACTTAAACTCTTGAAATGTCCAACATAAACACCACTCACTGCTCAGCTTAGTAAGCTAAAATACAAACACACACACACAACTCTAATGCAAATGTGGCCAAACAATAAGAAATGCAGCATTTTAGAAAGGGAGAGCAGCAAAGAGAGGGAGGGAGAGAATTCTCATACTTTAAATGAATTCCTTCCTTCCTGTGTGTTATGGCGAGAGGAAACCGGCCACCATTTGTCTGTCAGGTTGTGCAAACAGAGGTGCTATGGTTACACCTCCTGTTTGTTCCACTGGTGGCCAAGCTTTAAATATTATTTCTCCAACACACACTTGAATTAAGTTCTTTTCCTGCTGCTCAATGAGCACTTCTGTTAAAAAGTGACATATAAAAACACCTGCTCCATTGAATTATGAGCAGAACTGTTGGTCAAAATGTGTTGCAGACTGACGAAAGAGTAGAAATGTAGAAATGTTTGGTGCCTGGGAAAAACATTGGATCCTAAAGCGTCCTTTTTGTCTAACCAGCCGGCTCGGTGAAATGTGCCAGAGCTCTGAAACACCCCAGAAGGATGGTGATCTGATTGAGTGATCCCATCAGACAGAGCAAAAATAGCAGCTGATTTTTCTGCTCCAAACACTCACAGTGAGATTTCTCTACATGGATGTGCAGCACAAGTATTTAAGAATAGTAAGTACCCCAGCGAGTCTACACATGCACATGCTAAACGAGATATCTCCCAATGTATGAACTTTTATAACCCTGCAGGAGAAAATTTAAAGTCAATTTAATGTTGTTATCATTATCCAACAATCATCTAGATCCAAAGATGGTCTGAAAATAATCTCTGTTTACATAAAGGGCAGGATCTGTAGATGTACGGCCTACAAGGTTTGGGTATCAGAAGTGTTCTGGTTTTCGTTTGAGTATTTTCCACTAAGTGTTTCAGCAGGCACCGGCTGTAAACAGGGGAAAAGGGGCTGGACGAAAGCCACCGCAATACAATCCTGAAACCCACCAATGGAGCTTTAAGTTTGAAAGTAGAATGAGACTCTGTTGATCAAATGTGGTTGAGTACCTTGTTCCACCACTGGGGACACATTGTCTCACAATCATTAAAGGGGACATATCACGCTTTTTTCATCAATATATATTGGTCTAAGAGGTCCCCAAAACATGTCTTTAAAGTTTATGCTCAAAAAAACACTTTGAAATCAGATTTTGGCCTGCCTGAAAAACCCTCTTCTTCATTCCTCATCAGAACACTCTGTTTTCTCTCTGACCACGCCCCCTCAGGAAGTGGATGCGCCTCGGCTCTCCAGCACGTTGATCTAATGTTTACATGTTGGCTGAATATACACGGCTGCTCAGAGATCGCGTTACTTCAACCCTCTGAATCTGATCCTGAATCTGATCCTGACGGAGAGGCGCCTGTAGCAGGACCTTTCTGAAGGATTGGTCACAGATTTAGTGTTTCTTGTTGTTTTATTTATCAGTATGTCGACGTGTGTCTTGGTACACAGCTAAGAACATGTAGCTATGTGGCTATGCTAACTAGCGCTAGCACTTATCCATGATAAATAAAAATCATCCACAAGATCTTCAAATCTGCAGACGTGGGGAGTAAAACCGACCTCTGCCAGAAAGGCAGCAGGACCTTTTATGAAGGATTGGTCACAGATTCTGTGTTTCTTGTTGTTTTATTTGTCAGTATGTCGACGTGTGTCTTGGTACACAGCTACAGCTACAGCTACAGCTACAGCTACAGCTACAGCTACAGCTACAGCTACAGCTACAGCTACAGCTACAGCTATGAACATATAGCTATGTGGCTATGCTAACTAGCGCTAGCACTTATCCATGACAAATAAAAATCATCCACTAGATCTTCAAATCTGCAGACGTGGGGAGTAAAACCGACCTTTGTGTTTATTAAGACAGCCTACAACTAGCATGCCTCCCTCCTAAGCTCCTTGTTAGCACACATTTGTGCAGGTAATGAAAAACGGAGGAGGGATTCAGTATTATTTTATACAGTCTATGGGCTGTACAAGCTCCGAGCTCTGACTTCCTGTTACAGACCGGATATTGTTGTGACGTAACAAAAACACTGAAGTCTGAAACGGCTGGTTTCACACACATTTACAGAAAGGTGGAGAAATCAGAACAGGGGCAGAATGGATTTTTTTCATTCTCGGGGGGTTTGTAGACATGCCAGGGAAACATATTTCAGGTAAAGAACCATTAAAAAGTCAATTTTGCATGATATGTCACCTTTAAGTAAACCAATCCATGTTGAATCGATATCGTGCCAAATCAAAACAAAGATGATCTCAAGACACTACAAAAGAGCGGCTCAAGATTTTGCTGCTTGTTATATTATCTACAGGGCTCAACATCAATCCACTATGGAAGAACACTTGAGCAGGAAGACACCTCGAGAAGAACCATAGTCAAAGGTGGAAAGCCATCTGCCTCCATCAGATGGGATGATAAAGGGAGACAGAGAAAGACAAGGACATGTAAGAGTCTTCTCTACAGCACGCATTATTGAAAAGCAACAGACTTCAGTCTTTATTTATCTCCCTCAATGCTTCTTCAATATTTACACAGTCTACCAGCAACAGAATCATGTGGGAGAAAAGATCGTCCTTGGAATCACATATTTATCTAAGAAGAGGTAATAATCGAATATAAACTGTAACCACAGCCAAAAATACTCTTTTGTATTTTTTACTTTTCCTCCAAAATAGTAAAAATTTATGGAGGAATCAGTTCTGCTGTCCTTCAAACCACACTAATAAAAAACCTGAACATAAACCACTGCTGGTCCGAACCAACATGAAGCTGAAAACCACAGATTAGTCCTCTGCTGCTCATCTGATGCTGAAAGCAAGAAGAGAACTCAGGAATCCAACCAGATCGAGCGCTTATTAATAGAAATTAGGCCACTAACGTAATGAGGGCTTCTGCCAAGTCATTATACATGCGCATTTAGGAACAAAGTCACCCAGCAGATGCTCTCATTTACAAATCATTTACAGTCCAAATACACAGCCACATGACAGGAAGCACCAAGCAGACCTAGACGATAGGTGTGATGATGGGGGAGCAGAAGATATGGGCGCCGTCACGTTTGTGCATTAGTGGGAGGGTAAAGGGAGAGATGTGTGTCACAGACAATGACACACTGGACACTTATTTGAGCGTAAAGAGAGGGACTGAAGTTGACTTTTTTTTGTTTATTTTGGGGCTTTTTATGCCTCTATTGAGAGGACAGGGTAGAGTACAGGGAAACATGCGGCAAAGGGGCATAGGTTGGAATCAAACCCGGGTTGACCACCTCAAAGACAAAAGCCTTTGTACATGGGGTGCAAGATTTAACCACAAGGCCAAACCTGCACCCCAATTTTTTTTAACCAGTGGTAAAGCAGAGGATATGAATATACAAAGAGAGAGGAACTTTGGAAGGATTTGATTTCACACAAACAAAACAAGAAGTTGAATTGCATTGTGGTATCTCTTTTCCATCACATCCCCTCGACTGTACAGTGAAACCACAGGAGGTCAGAGTCTCTGATTCTCTCTACTGCTCTTGCTGAACGCTGCACTGGATCTACAACTCCATTAAGCTTTATAACTCTTTAATAGGATGAACTTGTGTACTCATTGGTTATCAAACAACCCAAGTGTTTCATAGTAAATCACAGTTTTCAGGTCCATCTTTTACAACGTTACACTCTGACTGGTTACTCCTGGTATCAGATTACTTTCAGATTGACTTCTGCAAAGCATTTGACAATTGTTTTATGCTGGATTGGACCCCATGTTTTAGATTATATAAGTATGTAAATGGGTCACTGTCGAATTCATTGTCTTTATGGTTTCATTTAAACAGCTGCTAATGTCCCTGAGGGGCGATTCGCTTTGCAGACAGTAGTCCACACACAAACACAATGCAAACAATAACCACACACAACACAGCACAAGATCCACATGCTGTCCCCATAGATCACAGTGTTTACAGATTATTAAAGCCGACTGAATAAAAGACAGTCTGTATCTGTTCGTGCTGCACCTGAAGACTGAACCTCCTCCCTGATGGAAGCATCTGAAACTCCTCATGTAAAGGATGCTGGGGGCACTGAACAATGACCTTTGCATTGGAGATGGCTCTCATTTCATAAATGTCAAAGGTCATTAAGAGAGGCACCAGTTATCTTACAGCATGATTTTCACAAGCTTTGTCTTGTTTTTAAGACTGAGACTGCCAAACCAGCAAATTATAGAAAAAGCAAAAACAGACTCAATAAAAGCAGAATAAACAGTTCATCAAAGTCCACGTTAAAACTAGCACGTTAAAGCTTGAAGCCCTAAATAAGAGTAAAGGCTTTACCTTTTTTCTCCATTCCTAACCCCATATCCTTCTAAAACCACTCTAATTCAAACCATGACCCACTGCTGAGACTCCACCACGAGACTGAGATCTACTGGATTTATCAATGTAAATTTGTATGAAGCACTCCTTAGAGATCTGCTCTTAAGTCGGCTAAAAGATCAAACATCATCACCCTTGCTTGTCAGCACAAGGATTAGCAGTCAGTTCATAGTAAGCCTGAAATGCATGGCATATGTTGTGTCCAAGCTGTACACTCCAGCTGCACACCACAAGCCAGGCCAGATGTAAACAAGCACAGATGACAGATGGTATCTTACAGCGCAATGTGGTTCGGCCGTGCTTTGTTCTGGGGAGATAAAGTTGTAAGTCGGCTGTGTCTGGTTGAATTAGCGTATAACCACTCGACCAGAGCAATGTGTGACCAGCACAGGCATGTGGACGCTAACCTGCAGAGAAGCTGGTGGTGCTAGCTCCACACCCCACAAACCATTTTGACATATTTTACCCACAGACTCAGCGATCCTGTGTTTAGCAGTATGGAATAAACTATACTCTGAATATTTTCTAACAATCAGGTTAGCTAGTTTATTAGAATTTAAATTTCTGATTTAACATCAAGGGATTTAGTCGCCTTGAGACACCCCTTACACTTATTACAAATTAGCTTCACCACAACATCTACTCTCTTTCCATTTTCAAAAAACATCATAACAACAGTGTTTGACTTCTCGTCCGCAGAGTGTTGTCAGGGAAAACTTGATCCCTCACATCATATCAAATCAATCCCATCCACAGACAGGAGTCCTGCACCTTGAAGGGATTGTTTTTCTGTTTGAGTTCTGGGACTGGTATATTCATATTGTAAATGTGTAGGTAATTCTGTATCTATGGACCCCTACAGGTATATAACTATGCACATGTATGCACCTTGTTCCTCCTGTTAGGAGTGTCGTTCTCTCAGTCTCATTGTTGTGTTGTCTTGATTTTTTCTTTCTTTCCTTTTTTCCGTTTAAATGAAAAACAAAAAACTGTACATTTGTACGCAAATTACAATGTCATTGAATTTTGCTCAATAAACAGAACTGGCAAAAAAAAAAAAAAAGGAGTCCTGCACCTTTCACTCCTGCCTGTTGACACTGTGGCAAAAACATTAGCCTCAGTTAGTAGAATACATAGGAGGTATTTCTGTTATTAAGTTTGATTCGTGTGGAGAGCAGAAAACTTTAGATTCATAGGTTAATGGCTGTCAAGTTCCCAGCAAAGAAAAGAAGAAGAGAAGAGGTCAATCGTGCAGAAACAGTGAGGGAGGTTCAGATACAAAGAACTGAATGAAAGTGACCAAATTGAAGACAGCCACAAAACAGAACATGGTATTGGCTTTGGAATGCTGAAGGACTGGATGAGTGAAAAAAGATGTCATGGAGTTTAAAAGTTACGGCACAGAAGACCTTAATCAGGATCATTTAATGAATCATGTCAAAATGTCAGAGGGACACACTCAAGTTTTAACAGTGAATTAAAATGATCATTTTAATGTTCACCTTCAGGCTGAGATGAAACCCTCCATGAGTATTGTGGTCCTGCACACCCTGTCAGGTTTCCTCTCTTCCCACCACATGCTCACTCTACATTAACCCTTACATATGATATGCACTTCTCTGTTTGCATTTCCCCTAGAGGCCTGAAAGTAGGACTTAACTTGTAATGGAGTACATTATTGGAACACTTCCTCCACCACTGTAGATAACTACATTTGACTTTGTCCTTTGGCACCGTCATCTTAACCCTTCCGGCCCTGCTACCGCTCATCATCATTATCGTCAGCAGCCCCTGAGTCACCTCCATGCTGATCCTTATGATCCCCCAAACCACCAGCGTGATCTCTTGTTATCATCCTCATCATTATCTCCATTCAAGTAATCACCATTATTATCATCATCAAACCCACTTCACAGCCGCGGCGGCTAATTCCAACTCTGGCGAGTCACTCACAAGTCAAAAGCCAACAACCACAAAACCAAGGCAGACATGTGAGTCCCATCCACAGTTTTCTGTGTATCCGTCTCCATGACAACATGTCATAGTGTAAGCAAAGTGCACACTGCAAATAAAATACTTCTCAACCACAAGTCTACAACATACCGCTGCACCCCACCCATGGGCAAGCATACACAAAACACTGTTATTCAAGGTCCTGTGCTGAGATGGAAAATGGGTCACCAGAGGGAAAACACCTACAGGTTCAAACCTCGACAGATGATCAGCATGCAGATAATATTTACTTAATTCTACAAACTAAGCAGCTACAGACAGATACTAGCAACATTTTGAGTTATTTTGCCTGCAGCTGTAACTGAAGCCTCACTGGATGTGGTTGGTTTTGTGTGTTTCTGTTGTGACCAGTTACACGCAAAGTATCTCCCTTCATTTGCCCTTAAAATCTGCCTATATTGTCCTGCTCTGACAGCAGCTGTGAGTGACGTCAAACGTGTTTATTTGTGCTCTGTTTCTGACCAGAAAATGTCTTTGGAACAATCTAACTGTGTAGTTTGCCCTCCAAAAATCTGCTTGAGATTTAGAGTCTGTCAGAGAGGATCTGAAAGTTAAAAAAAAAAAAGGCCCAGCACCCAGGACAGCCCTCTGTGAGGACAAAAGGAGCTGTAGTCTTTGTTATTGTGCCATAGGAATCCAGGTCATTGTCCAAATATTTGGTTAATCCCATCTCTCTGAGAGATCATCTGTCCCAAATGTGATGAACCTTATTATCATATCATATCATATACATACACAGGCAGTTCTTGAACAGCAGTGTAGCATTCAGGGCAGCAGAAGGTGAGTAAATATGCTGCAGGCAAACAAAAGAGCGTGCATTAACTATGTAAACACGAGAGAGGGGAAGCAGTCATGGACTTATTATTGTCCAGGAGCTCACGTGGACCTTGTCTCAATGTAATGATACAAACATGCCGCACAGTACAGTACAGTACAGTACAGCATTTGTCTACTTCTGCTTTCCTCACGATAGCCCAGTACTTTCCACAGGAAACCCTCGGTTACAGAGGTGGAACCCACCCAGAGGTGGATGTAGGACGTCCCCAAGGCTTAACTTCTCCACTCTCTCATGATTGCATGTTGCCCTCAGAGCTATCTTGTATTTCAAGAGTTAAGATGTAAACCTTTTGCATTTTTTTATTGCATCAAATTTGCACAGTAAACTGTGTATTGCTTCTGTCTCTTCCACTTCTTCTTCATTGGATGTCTCCTAAACAGTGTTACAGTCCAGGCAAGCAGTCCCGCTGTGTCCCCAGCTGAGCCAGAATACCCACAGTCCTCCTGGGGTCAGACCCAGCCTAGTTTTACTTTATTTCTTCCCTGACGCACTACAGCACTTGTTACTAACTTGAGGAGCCAAAACAAATAGCTGGAAGAGGATTCTCATCCTCGTTCATAAATAAATGACACAAGGGCCGGGGTTAGGTTTCTATTAATAGCTCATAATCATGGATAGACAGAAAGCAGTCAGGATTATTTATCTTACAAAAAGATGACACTGTTCTTTTGTCCTGAAATACACAAATGATAAGTTCCCTCTTTTAACTTCCTACGCTGAGTCATGCACAGTTTTTTGTTTGGAAATGTTTTGATACTTCTGGGTTAGCAAATGCAGGTTAGCTTCAGCTTGGCAGATGAGCATGTTAGCCTTGTTTGCAGGGGTGCTGTTAGCCTAGCTTTTGAAGCACACACCCCATATATAGAGGCAAGAGTCCTCATCGCAGCGGCCACTGGTTGGACTCCCGGCCTTGACCATTTGCTGCACGTCTTCCCCCACTCTCTGCTCGCCATGTTACCTTTCTCTCTTCAGCTGTTCTATCGAATAAAGGCCAAAATGATATGATCCTTAAAAGTCCGGCATCTGAGTTGTTAATTAATTGTCTCTGGGTTGATTTGAAATACCATAAAAAGAGAAAAACAGCAGTTGATGTTACTTGAGATAAAAACATGCAAGTTTTTTTGACATCTTGTTGAGATAGGGAAATGTTATTTTTATATTGCTTAGATGGAAGAAAGCGGCTTTGGTTGCTCTCTTTATGAGGCATTTAAACAATGAGTCAGAGTCCTGGGACAGCACAGGGGCCAAAGCGCTAAGTTTGGCTCCAGCTACAACTTCCAGTATTGAAAAATTAAGTCAATGTGGAAGTGCAAAAAGCTGTAGTTCATAAAGTGACCACTTGGGGCAGACTGAAGACGCCCAGAAAACCCAATTAGGTCCCATGTTAAAATGCTCATTATAACAGCAGAATTGAAGTAAACAGTTTGATCCGATAGCTGTTTTTTATTCATACACACTAAATGAAGGGCAAATTTACTTTTTATTCCTCATCCTTTTGGAGATAATAAGACTAAGAGTTAGGAAAGACCTCAACTCCATCTCTTTGCCTGTGTCTCAGTTTAGCAAATGTTAGGTAGTCAGCATTTCAAATATGGTGACTGCCATCGTTGGGCTTCAAAACTCCTCTTCAGAAACCACTGGGAATTGTCAGTGAGACTCAGTCGGTGTTTTAAACAGTCTATGGTTTGGCCTCAGTATTTGTTTGAAGTTCTAGCAAAACTTGCAGATCTTGGAAAAAATAGTGTTTGATATAAGGCACTTGATCTGCATCAGTATGTTACTGCAGCCAAACAAGATGTCAAACAGCACAGGGGTTGGTCATCTTTTAGTTCCAGGGAAATAAACAGCAGCATGTCATCAGCGTAAGTGTGAAAGTTAGGTTCATGTTATCAAACAGTACCGTTCAAAGAAAAAAAAGAGGACCCACACAGGGACTCTGAGCGACCCCAAAACAGAAACTCATATTTCCCTAAGATATGATCTCCTTTACTGACAACAATTAAAAAAAAATAATGTTACTGGTTCTCGATTGTTTGTGACCCTTTATAACTAAGCTGTCCTCACTCAAGGACCCTAGAATACAGAGGAGCACAGGCTGCTTAGTGCATGACTGAGTTCAACCAGACCATGTCAAAGTAACCAGCTAGACAGCTAGCTAGCCTTTACCAATGTTGAAGAAGATAAAGCAGACACCAACGTCTAAGTAACCAGCGAGCTAGCTAGCATTTACTGCAGTTTGTGGCTACAACTGCAGCACAAAACATGTAGGAGGAGGTGACAGATAAAAGCAAAGTGCTCTAGGCTGGTGATACAGATAAAAGCCATCTTTGGGCAGCATTTATTAGTAAAGTTTATGAAGTAGTGCGACACTTCACCTTCATCTTGCCTTCACTTAATTTGTCTGATAGCACTGATTTTAATTCCAAGTTTTCCATGAATATCGTGATATTGTTATTGTTTATTTTTTGGCCACAATAATTGTGAGGTAAAAATCTGATAGTTACAGCCCCTAATATTTGTGCTGCATATCGAACCCTCAAGCTGGAAACCTCTGTTAGAATATGTTGGCCCACTCTGCATCTGTGATGTAGAAAGAATCAGACATGATCTAAAACGGTCAGTCAAGATAATTTGCTTGGCAACAACGACAATTTTACCAGAATTGCTAAAGGCCGAGACAATTGGAGACTCTTCAGTGTCATGATTTGTTTGTTTTAGTTTTTTTTTTAGATCCCTCAGGCTGGCTGCATATCACAGACAAGACTGCATCCACACTATACAAAAAGGAGGGGAAATAAACAAATGCATCTCAACACTTCCAGTCTGATTTGCAAAGTATTTCACTCTCTGAACGTAGCACGCAACCTGTTCAAAAATCTCTCTGCAAAACACCCTGAAACCAGACAACCAACTACAGCTTGATTTTCTCATTCAAACTCGTGCAAACGTATGCAACCACATTCCTTCTGAGGATGTGATTATGGGAAACACATGACTACTTATTGTATTGGAAATAGGAAGTAAGAGTACGCATTTATAGTGGACGTGTAGAAAGAAATGGGAGGAGGAGTTTGTGGCTCTGAGATAAACAACTTTTGAACTATTTCTAAAAATAAAAGGGCTTTAAGTGGACTTAAAAATAGCAAGCTCAAAACTGATGCAAGGAATCACGGTTCAAGGACAGAATCGAAAGCTTAGGCATCTTTCTGTTTACACGTGTGAGAGCTTGAAGCGTCTGTGTGTGTGTTATCTCTGCATCCTGACCTGTGAGTGTGGCCGTGGTTGGTGGCGTGGAGTTTCCTGATGACTTCCTCACTGAAGTCAAAGTGAACCCTTCCTCTGGCACAGGGTGAGCGCCGGTACATGGCCCCGACATACAGTTTCACTCATGCACACACAACCCGCCACATACCATCACACACAACACTACACATACACAACCAGAAGCTCTACCACACACCCAAACACAACATTTCACAGACCTAAACTTGAAAAATGAAAGTCACACACACCCTTCATCATACGCACATCTGACAAGTCAGCAGAGGAGGTGATAACTGCACTGAAGCATGCATGCAAACACACCTTTGCATGCACCTACAGAACTCACTTAAATCACACAAACTAGCAACCTTTTGAATATTTTGTTATTACTACAAATAAGCATCACATCCATACACACACACACACACACACACACGTCCACCTCCTATTAATAGCAGTACTGATTAAAGCTATAAAGTCAGACATGTTTGTGTCCTCTAAAGCTTAAAAAGTTGCCCAGCAGATTATCCATCAGTCATCCCCTCCTCGGCACAAATAAAAGCAGCAGCAGCAGCAGCAGCAGCACAGGTATCCAAACACCTTCTCCACACACTCGACCTCACGTCACACACAGAGCAGCAGAGTCCAACACGTCACATCACGGAACTGTTCAAGCCCTCGCTCACACTCTGACACTCTCCACACACTCTCTGAGCTCTCTGTGCGGACTCTTCTCTTCGTCACAGCCTATACTTCCTTCCCATGGGGTGTGTGTGTGTGTGTGTGTGTGTGTGTGTGTGTCATTGTATTTCATGTGTGTGTGTGTGTGTGTGTGTGTGTGTGTGTGTGTGTGTGTGTGTGTGTATGGAGCTCTGTTCCCTTCAGAGCGGCCCAGCAGAGTAATAAGGAACATCCAAGTTGTGGAGTGGAGTCACTGGAGTGGAGTCATGATGCATCCATCAGCCACAGACATATTATACTTTAATTAACACAGTTTGTACTGTAAACATTCAGAAAAGTGAGGCCCTGTTTTTCAGTGTATTAATCTGCAAACTATGATGAATAAGGAGAGTTACTTTTCACAAAAACAGCTCCACAAAAGTATCTTGAAAGTTTGAAATATAAGCCACGTTTACCTCCTACTTCCAAGTTTTATACAGCTGATGTTTTTCCCTCCATTGATTCATGATTTACATTGTGGACTCTAAAAAGGTAATTTAAAAAAACCCTTTTGCAGACTTTGTGTTTCAAAATGTAGACAGCTCAGGAATGAGCTGCTGTCTAATCTTCAAGCCGATGCAACCCACACAGGTTTGTACACATGACTCAATAATGAAGTCTGTAACACTGCACTGCTCACTGCACTTCCTTTTTCACACTCTGTAAATACCACATTATAAATTGTGGTGACTTTTGCATTAAGAAACAATTATTTCAAATTAAGTTTATGAACCAGCTTTTTTGCAAACACCCAATAATACTTGATTCTAATTGGTTAATCTGAGGGGGAAAAAAGTCTGGTAGATCTATAAAATGTATGATTTCACCTCTTCCTGTCAACAATGTGGCAAAAACGTTATATTCCATTGGCATTGGTAAACAACACTGAGGATATTGTTTAGTTTGTTCTCAATTTATTTGGAAAGCACAACATTTTAGATTGGTGGTTAATGGCTGACAAGTCATCAACAGAGAAAAGAAGACAAGGCGAGGAAACAGAGAAGAAAGAGCAAGGTACTTTGCATTAAAAGCTGAGTGAAAGAGACATCCAGCAAATTGAAGAAAACAGACAAGAAAGCGTAAAACAGTATCGGCTTTGGTGGTGATACAGGATTGGTTAAAGCTAGGGTTCGTAGTCACAGAAAACTAGCATGAATTTGAATGTAGCATTTCAACAGGACTCAGTCTAAAAGGTTGGTTGGGCCTTTCTTGAGCAGAGGCGAAACAAACACTTGCTTTTGATATTTTTAAAGCCCTTGCTGGAAAGCTTCCCACCTACCTTACAAACTTGTTGGAATGGAATTATGGATCCTACAGGACTCGCTCCTCTGATTGGCTCATCCTGATTCCCTGTTTTGCAGAAGACTTTGATCTCAGACCACTGTGTCTCAAATTGTATCTGTTTTAATCAATCTATCATTTTGTGAATGATTGTATGTGTTTGTTGTTTCTAATGTGCCTGTGATCCTTACCAAATTGGAAATGAGGGAAACCTCAATGTCTTTTTGAGAATAAATAAAGGGTTTGAATTGAATTGAGTATGCGCCTGTGTGTGAAAGAGGTGGCATCTGGTACTCTCGCAGGGGGCCGAGGTGTCATGAGGACGCTATACTGTACTGTATAGTACAGTACAGCACTCTGATATTAATACTGCCATACATTACAATGACTGAGATGACAGATTTGAGATGAATAGCACTACATAGATTACAATAATAAATAAATTGAGATAAAGAAGATTTAAATGAATTTCATGTGAAGCTACTATGGGATTTGTTTCCATGTCTCATTTTATTGTAAATAATGTTTGAAAGAAATGTGTCAGTAGCTGGATGAGTAACCATCTCCTTGTCTCATAACTTCCTTTCATAGTTAACATGAAACCGAACAGAAAAACCTCCCTGACTGACAGCTGAAGGAGTTTCTATTAAATACCATTATGACAGGACCAGCGAGCTTCCTTTCTTATTTATTTGGTAATGATTCAGAGAGATGACACGTAATACAAACACTTTAGGAGAGGAGGAGGAGGAGGAGCATCACAGAGGCCAAAACTGAATCACTATGTTCCCACAGTGCAGCTCAGCGCGCTGCTTCACAGAGCTCACAGAGAGGAGAGACGGGAGAGGCGGAAGATGTGGCCGTCATGGGTCTGTGTGTCTGCAGAACAACAATGGGACCCGCATTCCTCCTTAATGTCCTCCCAGGGGTTAACCCTCAAATAAGAAGATAAAGAAAGAGTCCTGATTACACTGTAATCCTGTTCATCTAAAGTATCAAGCAGTGGGGATGGGTGCAGATTCTAAAATCTCAAACATGTGGTTGGAAATGTAGATGTTCTGAGAGCTGCTGAGATGTACAGAGAATATCTTTAAAGGAATTTAGAATATCATAGATGCACTATTTGCACCTAGGTGAAGTATTCAGACAGTGAAAGTTTGCAACAACACAACAACAAGATGCCAAACTGCATTCTTCAAATATTATACCAGCATGGCTCTGCAGTAGAGGAGTATGGGTGTTAAACTGACCTGTCTGCAGGGCCAACTAGTCAACTGTTAAAAACATTTAACAAGTCAGCACAATGACACAAAAAATATGACAAAGGAGACCCCAAACTGTTCAGACGCTGAAATCCTCATATGAGCCAGGACGCAGTCTGAGATCCTAAACATGGTGGTGCTCTGCCGGCTGTTACAAGGTCCAGACTGAAGACTAAAGGTGACACTTTGGAACAGCCTGCCAGACGAGCCCTTGTTTTATTTCATTACTCAAATAAA
Organism: Notolabrus celidotus; assembly: GCF_009762535.1. Taxonomy (NCBI): domain Eukaryota; kingdom Metazoa; phylum Chordata; class Actinopteri; order Labriformes; family Labridae; genus Notolabrus; species Notolabrus celidotus. Next base: position 38,989,969 of record NC_048273.1, on the reverse strand, counting down.
ATCACACAATAAAAGCTTTTCTATAAAATGTGTATTAAGTTCAACTTTGATTTTATTGGTTTGTGTTATAAGCATGTATCCTTTCAGATACATGTATTTTATTGTTACACTGCTTTTAAAGGTGACATATCATGCAAAATTGACTTTTTAATGGTTCTTTACCTGAAATATGTGTCCCTGGCATGTCTACAAACCCCCCGAGAATGAAAAAAATCCATTCTGCCACTGTTCTGATTTCTCCACCTTTCTGTAAATGTGTGTGAAACCAGCCGTTTCAGACTTCAGTGTTTTTGTTACGTAACAACAATATCCGGTCTGTCACGGAGTCAGAGCTCGGAGCTTGTTCAGCCCATACTGTGTAAAATAATACTGAATCCCTCCTCTGTTTTTCATTACCTGCACAAATGTGTGCTAACAAGGAGCTTAGGAGGGAGGCATGCTAGTTGTAGGCTGTCTTAATAAACACAAAGGTCGGTTTTACTCCCCACGTCTGCAGATTTGAAGATAGTGGAGGATTTTTATTTGTCATGGATAAGTGCTAGCGCTAATTAGCATAGCCACATAGCTATATGTTCATAGCTGTAGCTGTAGCTGTAGCTGTAGCTGTAGCTGTAGCTGTAGCTGTAGCTGTAGCTGTAGCTGTAGCTGTAGCTGTAGCTGTAGCTGTAGCTGTAGCTGTGTACCAAGACACACGTCGACATACTGACAAATAAAACAACAAGAAACACTAAATCTGTGACCAATCCTTCATAAAAGGTCCTGCTGCCTTTCTGGTAGAGGTCGCTTTTACTCCCCACGTCTGCAGATTTGAAGATCTAGTGGATGATTTTTATTTATCATGGATAAGTGCTAGCGCTAGTTAGCATAGCCACATAGCTACATGTTCGTAGCTGTGTACCAAGACACACGTCGACATACTGATAAATAAAACAACAAGAAACACTAAATCTATGACCAATCGTTCAGAAAGGTCCTGCTACAGGCGCCTCTCCGTCAGGATCAGATTCAGAGGGTTGAAGTAACGCGGGTCTGTGAGCAGCCGTGTATATTCAGCCAACATGTTAACATTAGATCAACCTGCTGGAGAGCCGAGGCCACATCCACTTCCTGAGGGGGCGTGGTCAGAGAGAAAACAGAGTGTTCTGATGAGGAATGAAGAAGAGGGTTTTTCAGGCAGACCAAAATCTGATTTGAAAGTGTTTTTTTGAGCATAAACTTTAAAGACATGTTTTGGGGACCTCTTAGACCAATATATGTTGATGAAAAAAGCGTGATATGTCCCTTTTAATTGTTTGCTTTTTATTTTGATCTGGTTTAAGAGATAGTGAACAACACACGAGAGCATGTCTCTTTAAATATGTCCTAAATTCTTTTTTTAATTCTAACTAATTGTTTTATTAATTTTCTACAAGTACATTTGTCTTATTTATTTGTCTTATTTATTAGCTGATTATTTCTTGTTTGTACCTGTTGTATTGCATTGAATTATAACAATTTGTTTTTTATGTGAAGATAAAAAGGCAAATAAAGGAATCCTGAATCAAATTGCTGTACTTTGTTACCCATATAAAGAAGTGCGCTATAAATAAAATATTATTGTCCTACATTATCAGCCCCGGCCCCTGTTTTGAGCATGATACCTGCATCAAATTTAAGATGAATATCTTTTTCATAAATCAATAATAGGGTTTAAATGATTTGCAAACCATCAAAATCTGTTTTTGTGAACATTTTACTCAATGTCCAAAACCTCATGGGAATTGAGGAGTGGATTATTTGGGGGCTTTGCCTTCTTTAATTTGATAGGAAAGCATGAGAGTGACAGAGGGAGGAGTGGCATGCCATGCTGGGCCAGTGCAATGAGGACTGTAGCCTCTGTACATGGGGCGCCTCCTCTACCAAAGAGCTAAACTAGCACCCCGCCCTGGTTGGATGCTGAACCACATTTTTTTTCAGTCTGAGTGACTCAAAACAATAAAGCTGGATCTCATATATGAAAAATGTATTGTCTGTAATAACCTATCCTGTGGCGTCAGTCAGTGTAATTATGCCAGACTCAGAGAGACCACTGATCTGAATTTATGACACAAAGACTTAAAAAGCAGCACTAGTGCTCATTCAGAGGAAGTGCACTTTTTACTATTCTATAATCAAAATTTAACTGAGACTCAACCCTTTGTTACCCAAAGTGTCTTGTAGTAGCAGCTGACAGTTGTATAAATAGTGAACAAGCCTGTGAACTAGCAAACAGACTGATGGTGCGTTGATGGGCTGCTGCTGCTGCTGCTGAGTTGTTTCACCTTCAAAATGAATCAGGTGTAAAATAAATAGGAAGTCAAGAAGCCACAGAGGCAACGTGATAAACAAAACCCTGGCAGCATAAACACTTCTGCATCTCTAATTATAGAGCAGGTAGAGGTATGTGTTGTTCTTTCATCTGTTGATGAAAACTAACCACTGACACCCAGTGAGCTATTCACTCCTAGGCAGGGCACTGTCTCAAACTTCAACCTGATACCACACGTTAAAGGTTAATCCTGCTTTATAGCATGTTTTATTTGATTTGAAATGACATGATGAGCTGATGGGTTTCGCTTGTTTTGACTATACATTTCAGCCACAAGAGGTAGGACCCCTTTGTGTACATCAGAGGGCAGCATTTCATTTCAATCCAGAGAAGCAGATAAGTCGTATTTCAGGGCTGCGCCCACAAGATGGCAGCATGCAGCCATATCATACAGCCTTGGAGGAGCAATGAAACTCACATTTACACAATGATGCATGCAAGATGTGTCTCCAGATGAGCTGTGCTCCATTATAACCGCTCACTAGCGACTCTACACAGTTTCTTTGAGAGTAATGTCATGTTGGATCCAAATGAGAGGGATAATTGCTGCAAAGAGCGGTGAAGAAGCCAATCTGCAGCAGTAACAAACTGATAAATGCTCTGAGGTTATACCTGTGCTTAGCTGACAGAAGGTTGCATTGAATGTCATGTTAACTAGAGGCTTGGTGATCAATATATCTGTGTTAACCCTTAATTACACGACATTAATCCTTGCTTTAAGCCCATTTCATGCATTTAACTTGTATTTATTAATAAGCAATGATGCAAGTTGCTCCAATCAACCACTTTCAATCCACTTGAGTCCCATTTTTAATCAATTTCTGCCATTTTAATCATTCCTCTTATCGCAACAATTTTTGTAGGGCATAATTTCCATCAATCATTTTGGTGTACGCAGCCGTAAAAAGAAAACCTTCAAAATGCAGAAACACATTTCTTTACGAGCAGCTTTCACAGGGTTTCACACAGACACAGAGAACCATAATTAAACATCGATCAGGCATCCACTTGACAGCTTAAGAGCAGCCTGTCAGATCGTCTCTGGTGTATCGCTCTCCTGGCTTTTCCCCGTGATTCAAATCGATACGAGGCTGCAGGTGAGACCGAAAAGAGATCAAGTTTAGTGAAATGTCCTAAATAGTCTCAGCGTAGGGAGAGGAGAAAGAGTGGGAATAGAATCTCTGATGTATTTGACAGAAGCCGACAGGCACAACATCACCTTTTGACATGAAAGTCGTCCACCGTAATAAAACCACACACAGTCAGATTACATCAGGATCAAACAACATGCACGGTACCTGAGAGCTATTTGAATATAAATACTGACATAGGAAAAAGAGTATGAGGCAGACAGAGTTCAGAGGGGCAGGATGATAGATGGACATGTTTATAAGACTTAGGCTGAGACAAAAAGACAGTGTGGAAAACAGGAAGAGGTTTGAAGGAGAGGAGGACAAACGTTAATCTTAAAATAACAATCCTCATCCTCTCCAGATTTGTACTTTGTACAGGCTGATCTGTTGAGTTTAGGTATCAGAATCTGAAGACCAGGGAGATTTGAAGTCACATCGACACACCCCTGATCCTAAAAAGTCATGTTTGGACCAGCTCTTCGTTATGCTGCTATAGGCTTAGACTGCTGAGGGAACTGACACACTGGATCCCCTCTCTCCTCTTTCTCTGCCTGTCACTTACTTTAACTCTGCCTGTCCCATTAAAGTTCCTAACCATAGACCTTTCTGGAGTCCCTGAGCTCCCTTGTCTCGTAGGTTCCTCTGGATCTCTGGTGCTGTGGACGTGCCAGACTCCAGCTGCTACAACTACTACTATCCATCTCACCACTATCATCTCTCTCTCTTCATCTCCCTCTATCCCTCTCTCTAACTCGGTCTCAGCAGATGTGTGTCTAACATGAGTCTGGTCCTGCTGGAGGTTTCTGCCTGTTAAAGGAAGTTTGTCCTTGCCACTGTAACTTGCTAAATGCTGCAAAGTGCTCTGCTCATGGTGGATTAAGATGAGATCAGACTGAGTCCTGTCTGTAAGATGGGACTGGATCTTATCCTGTCTTGACGTTGGGTTTTTGTTAATAATAGAACATAGAGTACGGTCTAGACCTGCTCTGTTTGTAAAAGATGTTTACATGGATGCAGTATTTAGATATGGGTAAGTATTCAGATAGGGATTGGGACTATATAATTATAAGCTTTTAATCTTTACTGTAAAACCTCCAATCTGGAGGAAATATGACAGAAACAGGCCCAGGTCGTTATTGCAAATGAGAATTGGTTCCCAATTAACTCACCTGGTTAAATAAAGGTTAAAGGTGACATATCATGCAAAATGGACTTTTTAATGGTTCTCTACCTGAAATATGTTTCCCTGGCATGTCTACAAACCCCCCGAGAATGAAAAAAATGCATTCTGCCCCTGTTCTGATTTCTCCACCTTTCTGTAAAAGTTTTTGTTACGTAACAACAATATCCGGTCTGTCACGGAGTCAGAGCTCGGAGCTTGTTCAGCCCATAGACTGTATAAAATAATACTGAATCACCCCTCCGTTTTTCATTACCTGCACAAATGTGTGCTAACAAGGAGCTTAGGAGGGAGGCATGCTAGTTGTAGGCTGTCTTAATAAACACAAAGGTCGGTTTTACTCCCCACGTCTGCAGATTTGAAGATCTAGTGGATGATTTTTATTTGTCATGGATAAGTGCTAGCGCTAATTAGCATAGCCACATAGCTACATGTTCATAGCTGTAGCTGTAGCTGTGTACCAAGACACATGCCGACACACTGATAAATAAAACAACAAGAAACACTAAATCTGTGACCAATCCTTCAGAAAGGTCCTGCTGCCTTTCTGGCAGAGGTCGGTTTTACTCCCCATGTCTGCAGATTTGAAGATCTAGTGGATGATTTTTATTTATCATGGATAAGTGCTAGCGCTAGTTAGCATAGCCACATAGCTACATGTTCGTAGCTGTGTACCAAGACACACGTCTACATACTGACAAATAAAACAACAAGAAACACTAAATCTATGACCAATCCTTCAGAAAGGTCCTGCTACAGGCGCCTCTCCGTCAGGATCAGATTCTGGATCAGATTCAGAGGGTTGAAGTAACGCGGGTCTGTGAGCAGCCGTGTATATTCACCCAACATGTAAACATTAGATCAACGTGCTGGAGAGCCGAGGCACATCCACTTCCTGAGGGGGCGTGGTCAGAGAGAAAACAGACTGTTCTGAGGAGGACTGAAGAAGAGGGATTTTCAGGCAGACCAAAATCTGATTTCAAAGTGTTTTTTTGAGCATAAACTTTAAAGACATGTTTTGGGGACCTCTTAGACCAATATATGTTGATGAAAAAAGCGTGATATGTCACCTTTAAAAAAAAAAAATAAAAAAAAAAAAAAAGAAGCAAATCTTGAATAAGAAGAGGAAATGGCCCCCCTTTTCATGACCTTGTTTCAGTGACTCAAGTCATTTGTTAAATCTTCCAGAAAGAAACAAATACACATTTATCAAACACAGTCTAATTTCGTTCTGCTACCATTGCTTACAGAAACTCTTTCATGTCAGCCAATGTTGCCTCTACTCAGGAAAAAATAAACCCAACCAAACAGGAATAAATAGATCAGAAGGAGTACAAATGTCTCCCTGTTAAGTAGATCATAAAGGTTTACTCTCAGGGTTCAAGGATTGACAACGTTGTCAACAAAAATCTGTGACAAAAGAGTCAGAGTGATTTAATAGTGGAGGATGAGTCACCACACGTGTCTTCATACAGTGAGCGGACATGATTCTTAGTGCTGAGTCATATAGGGTCAAGCCATCTCACATCTGCGCTGTCTGCTGAGTTCAGGACATGCAAAACACCAACTGGGAGGCGACAGGTAAACAGACAGAGCAAAATGGTGGCAACAACACGGCCTCAAAATTGTGAAGTCCTCAACACTGCAAAGAATTAAATGCACACTTTGCAGGGTGGATCCTGCTTAAGGGAGCACATCAGTAATGTGCAAACATCTGAAGAGAAGGATGTCTCTCTTTTTAACACTAGCTGTACCATTCAACTTAACAGTACAGAGTTAGACAAGTGAAGACATTTAGGTCCCGCAGGTTAAAACCTTCTCCCTACAACAGCTGATCAGTCCATTAGTCATTTCAGTGACAGGTAGACTCTCAGGATAGTAGTTTGTTGCAGCCCTACAGGGCACCATTGCTCTTAACCTGATCCAAAACTCTTCTACTTTAGGTGGAGTGAAGGATTACAAGACCTGCATTAGCGCTTTGTAAATGCTCATGCTAGTTTCTTTCAGGATAGATCACTCACTTTTTGTTCTTCCCTCTACTGAGTCATTTATGAGAATGAGAAATGGAAATCCATCCAAGTCAAATGACAAAAGTTGAATTTTCTCTATAATCCTTGTACAGAAAGCGTTCAGCACTATCCTGCCTGTTTTTCAAACACAACAAAGAAACAAACCTCCCTCTTACTGGCTCCTTCTTTGCTCTTTCTTTTGTCATTTCTATACTTTCAGAAATATGCAGACTTATATTCAAGAGTGGTTTGCAGATCTACACAGAAACTGCAAGTGAAACAACAGATTAGCAAGCTTAGCATCAATCAGGGGAACAGTGCCTCCGTGAACGGCATCCCTGAGTCCAAACACTTATTCACGTAACCTTCCTCTAATCAAGAAGTGTCCTCCACAGACCTGAGTGCGACCTCACGAGGACCGACACTCAGCAGCGGAGTGCAGTGGAAAAAAAGTCAGCAGTCATGTTTGTGGTGTGTTTGTGTGTCTGTGATTTCAGCTCAGTGAAAAAAGGACCCTGATGTGTTCCAGTGCGGCTGTATCTTTGTCACTGTCAAGGTTAACCCTTTCACCGCTGCTGAGACAGCCTGATACATCTTTGTTCATTTCTATTTTCACTTCAGAATCACAGGTGAGGCTGTGATCAAGTTGCAGTGGAAACAACAAACAATGTAAAGTCACAAAAAGATGCAGAGACCTCCGAGCTTGGACTTTTCAGCATCACCACGCTGACTCTTTGTTGTTATAGAGCTCTGTGCTCCATGTGTCAGTGAGAGCTTCAAAGTGAGGGAGGAGATTAAAAGACAAGAGAAGGGAAGAGAGGAAAAGAGAAAAGACAACATAAAAGGATAAAAGAAATACAGAAAGGATGAAAAAACACAGAAAAAAGTAGAAATGAAGACAAGAAAAAAGAAAGGAAAAAATTATTAATGGAGTAGTAATAAGAGAAGAAAGAAGAAAAGAAATGAAAAAAGAGAGTAGTAGAAAAGATAGTGAGTAAGAAGGAGGATGAATGAAAAGAAAAAAGACAAGAGAAGAGAAAAAGAGATCAGGGGAAAAAAAGAAAAACTATTAATGGATTCAGTATGAGAATAAACAAAAACAAAAGAGAGGAGAAGAAAAGAGAAAGACAGACATGAAAATAAATAAGGAGGAAAATGGAGGATGAAAGAAAATAAAAAGGAGACAAGAAAAGAGAAGAGGAGATTGGGGAAAAAGAAGTCAATAGATGAGAAGAGGAAAAGATAGATAGAGAGAAAAGGAAATAGAAAAATAAGAACAAAGATCAGAAAAATGAACAAAGAAAAGAAAAAGTAGACAAGAAAAGAGAGGAAGTGATCAGGGAAAAAAGATAAGAAAATGGAAAAGAAAGAAAAGGAGAGAATAAAGGGGAAGAATAGAGAATGAAAAAAGAAAAGGGGCAAAGAGGAGTGATGAAAAGGGAAAAGGAGAAAGATAAGCAGAGAAAAGAAAAGAAGATTTGAGAATAGAAGAGAGGGGATAAAAAAAATAAGAGAATAGAAGAGAAAAAGAAAAGAAGAGAATAAATGAGAATGGAAGAGAAAGGAAGGAGGCAATAAGAAAGGAGAAGAGAAGTGAGTAGTCTAGGAATGATAGAGAGAAACAGGTCTGAAAAGTGAAAAGAGAAGAGAAGACGACAAACTCTTAAAAACCAGCTGCAGCGTTTCATCTTTAAAATGTAGAATAACAACATACCCCTCCTCTCTCCCCCCTCCTTCTGTCTCTCTCCCTCTCTCTGAATAAATCTAATTCCCCTCGTTGAAAAAGAGGGCACTGCAGTCAGTCCCCCTGTGATTAACCTAATCCCCTGATCTCAGAGCAGCGCGGCTCTGAGTGCCAGCACCGTGATGAGTCTGACGTCAGCAGCTCTCCTGCTGTGATAACCGGGGGCTGCCTCCTAAAATACGTGTGAATATTTCAGCAGAGCGTTACACCATGGCTGAATATGTGAGAGCTTAGAGTGACCCACAGAAGCTTGACTCAAACAATAAGCTTTGGAGTGAGCCCTTCATCCTTACTGCTTATGTTGACCTCCTGTTGCTGTTGTAAAAATCCACATTCATAACACATCATCATTTCACAAACTCACCCAGCTAAAGTGGTGACTCTTCTTTCTTTATCTATTTAATGTTGTTGCTAGGTAAGGTCAATGACCGCCACACTGTCTGGATTTCATAACCCTGTGCTCTTCAGTGACATGTTTGTTCGTACACGGAGCACATGTTCAAATAAAAAAACATTCACAAGAGTACGCCTCACTTCCTCTGAGGTCAAACTCAATTATTTAGCGTTACTATGAACACACACTGTGAGAAAACCCAGCACAGACGTCACTGCTGTAGTTTAAAGACACAGCAAACATATGATAGCCGTCGACCATCTGAGAGTGTGTGTGTCCTTATGAATGGTGGCGTCTGTTTGTAAATGTTACACATCCACATGTGTGTGTGTGTGTGTGTGTGCAGCAGAGAGGACATTTAAAGCTGGGGTTGGTAGTCTCGGAAAACTAGCATGAATTTGAATGTAGCATTTCCTCATGACTCCGTCTAACCCCTCCCCTCCTCCCTCAGAGCTCCTCCAAAACGACCCCCCCCCCCCCAAAACCGGTCCTCACCAAAACATTCTCATAGTGAAAGTTAAAAACACAAACAAACATGGCTGCTGTTAGTACTCACAACTGTCATGCTAGCATTATCCAGTTGTACTGGTGACACTATATCAGGAGAAAAGTTATAACACATATATAATACTGTAACAGCTCTACTGTTTGTTAAACGTGTTCAGTGTAGATGTTCTTAATTCCTACAGTGTTGACAGTCAGTGAAGGCATCAGAAGACTGAGGTGAAGAGTGTACTAGGAGAGAGGAGAGACAAGAGGAGAAGTTCTTCATTCATTCAAACATTGATTGTTGTTTTGTTGGTTGGCGTGATCACGGCCGACAGTGACCGGTTATTAAAGATCAAAGTGTTCACCAATCGGCTCGTCATCACTACAGCGTCCGGACGGACGCTACAGTACATCTACATTTTCTGTAGGACTTACTAAATGTCATTCATTCTTCTGCTTGTCAGAGCCCCCGTGGTGAGAGCTTTTTAGACTCTGATCCGGACTACAGTCCTGAGCAAAGCACCTCATCGGGTCAGAGGGGACAGGCCCGAGGTCGAGTGAGAGGGGCAGTAAATAGAGTCAGGGGAAGCAGAGGCAGGGGACTCAGAGTACACGCCGGGGAAATGTACGCGCAGGAGGAGGGCAGAACGGCAGGACGGGAGTTGAATGGTTTAAAATTTTGTCACACAAAAAATGGTGATTGGTTGGTGTTTTCCCAGGTTTACTCCAGCTGTAGATAGCAGCTTCTTTCACTCTTTTTTAAGAACACATTATGTATTGATTACCATCAGGACATAAAGATCATTTTAACCAGTATAACAAAAAGTGGATCTAAATCTGATTACCAACCCCAGCTTTAATGCTGGATAATGTTTAAAGTTAGATGTCTTGATCCTGACATAAGAACAGGGGGGACGACATGTGCTGAGTTTTTTTTCTCTTCTTCTACTTTTTAAAATCAAGTCCTTCTCTGTTCGGACTCAAAATCCAGAGTGTGGGAGTGAAATCATTAAAGTGGTGCAAAACAATGATTCACTTCAGGTGCGTAGATCAAGGACAGTGGATGAGGTAATGTTCACCAAATCACACTTGACCCGCAGCTCTGCACACACTTCAGCAGCTAACAACGTGCATGGGAGGGTTTTTTAAACTCAACTCAAAGTCAAGCTTGGAAAAGGCTTTTTTTAACAAACATACATCAGTCATGCTGCATAAATGAATGTGTGTAACAGATTAGCTTCTCATCAGTGGCTCTGCAGCCGTTCTAATGCTTCTAATCCAGCTTTAGGCAAGGTTTAGGTTAATTATCAGAAATATGTTCATTCTGCATGATGAGCTTTTACAGTATTGCAGAAAATTAGATCAAGTGCTGCTGGAATCCTCAGAGAGGAAATTAATGTGTTTCAGGTTTCACCAGGACAACTCGAGAAGGAGAAACCCACTTAACTTACACCAACATGACATACAAATGACAAACAGAGCACACTTTGAGTTTGACCCTTTTGGCAATGTAAACCCAGATGTGGAGAGAAACAGGTGCAGGCATGATAGAGTAACATGACATGGAGGGAAGCTTGAGAGAGGTCAACTTCAACGACAACTTTCCTCTGTTGCACAAACTAAAATGCTAACAGCAATTTTCAGCACAGAGGACACAACTAAGCTCCCTCTACAAGAGACTAAGTCTAATGAGAATGGCACACTGTGTCCTCAACAGCCATTACATACACACACGTCAGCACCAAGCAGCAACCTCTGGTCTCAAAGTATGAAGCCCATGCGGAAGTGTTTTAAACTGCAGTTCATTGAGAATCCTCTTGAGGCTGGCTGCAGAAACACCAGAAACCACATACACACCTATTCAAAAAAGATGATCTTTACAGCAGAAATAAACATGTTTACAGCCTGGTTCAAAAACAGTTTGGGTCTATGTAGCTCATGTCTCTATCGGCACACACTGTAAGGGGGATGAATTTATTTCTAACACGACGGTTCAGAAGATATGAAGATGAGTTTTTGCCCATATGAGGACATGACTGGCTTAATAATAATAATAATAATAATGCTTTTTATTTATAGGCGCCTTTCTTGGCACTCAAGGTCACCTTACAACATTAAAAACAAACAGAGTTTAAATAACAAACAGGAAATAAAACACAATTTAAAAAAGTTTGAAGTGAATGGACAGAGGAGTTGTGGTCAGATGGAGTAATCCAGTTTAAACAGATGAGTTTTGAGTTTGGATTTAAAGGTGACATATCACGCTTTTTTCATCAACATATATTGGTCTAAGAGGTCCCCAAAACACGTCTTTAAAGTTTATGCTCAAAAAAACACTTTGAAATCAGATTTTGGTCTGCCTGAAAAGCCCTCTTCTTCAGTCCTCCTCAGAACAGTCTGTTTTCTCTCTGACCACGCCCCCTCAGGGAGTGGGTGTGGCCTCGGCTGTCCAGCACGTTGATCTAATGTTTACATGTTGGCTGAATATACACGGCGGCTCACAGACCCGCGTTACTTCAACCCTCTGAATCTGATCCAGAATCTGATCCTGACGGAGAGGCGCCTGCAGCAGGACCTTTCTGAACCATTGGTCACAGATTTAGTGTTTCTTGTTGTTTTATTTATCAGTATGTAGACGTGTGTCTTGGTACACAGCTACGAACATCAAATCTGCAGACGTGGGGAGTAAAACCGACCTTTGTGTTTATTAAGACAGCCTACAACTAGCATGCCTCCCTCCTAAGCTCCTTGTTAGCACACATTTGTGCAGGGAATGAAAAACAGAGGAGGGATTCAGTATTATTTTATACAGTCTATGGACTGAACAAGCTCTGAGCTCTGACTCCGTGACAGACCGGATATTGTTGTTACGTAACAAAAACACTGAAGTCTGAAACGGCTCGTTTCACACACATTTACAGAAAGGTGGAGAAATCAGAACAGGGGCAGAATGGATTTTTTTCATTCTCGGGGGGTTTGTAGACATGCCAGGGACACATATTTCAGGTAGAGAACCATTAAAAAGTCCATTTTGCATGATATGTCACCTTTAAAATGTGGGAGTGAGTCAGTGTTGCGGAGGTCAGGTGGGAGAGAGTTCCAGAGCTGGGGAGCAGAGCGGCTGAAGGCTCTGCTCCCCATGGTAACAAGGCGAGCAGGGGGGACAGTGAGGTGGATGGAGGAGGAGGATCTGAGGGTGCGGACGGGTGTGGCAGTATGGAGGAGGTCAGAGAGATATGGAGGGGCGAGGTTGTGTATGGATTTGAAGGTGAGGAGAAGTATTTTGTAGTTGATCCGGTGTGTGATGGGGAGCCAGTGGAGCTGTTGCAGGATGGGTGTGATGTGGTGGAAGGAGGCGGTGCGTGTGATGATACGGGCGGCTGAGTTTTGAACCAGTTGAAGTTTATGGAGGGTATGGACTTGACTCCTGGACGGGAACACATAGCTGTTGGCTAGGAGGCTCAAACCCCGCCTCTTTACGTCACACTCTGCCTAGTTGATTTCCGCATTTCCAATATGGCTGCCGCCGCTGACTGGCTTCCAAACAGCGCTCAGGAATAGACGGGTGACGTCATGGATATTACGATCATTATTTATACAGTCTATGGTCAGCACTGGCTAAATGGTCTAAATAGCAATCTGTCTCCTGGAAGAGCAATGTACATACACAACTAATTATTGACATAAGTATGTTTAACATACCTCTAAGCAGGTTTCAGTTTCTATCAACACACACAAACAAAATGTTAATTTGTATATATTTAAATGTGGAGTTCTTAGAATACTGATACATTTTTAAATAAAGGATCACGTGTTCATCACATCACAGGAGCTTCTTGTCCTCAAAGGCCACCATCGCTTCAATGATGCAAGGGGTGAGTAATAGATCATTTGTAGCGTCTGACTGTTAGATATCACTAATTATATGAATATTTCTACACATTGAACCTTTAAATACATAATAATAATTAACAGAGCGAAGCTTGAGGGCTACTGATCTCTGCAGATAGAGAATGAGAGATCTACAGTTGAACTCAGATTAGCGTAAGGCGTACACTGCATCACTACACTTCACTGCATCATGCTGTGGGGATGTGAGGCGCTGCTGGCCAAGGTCAGAGGAAGAACTGGAAAGTAAGTGAAATGGAACAAGTTGGGTTTAAGATTATTTTCTTGGTTGTTCTACTGCATGGTGGGGCTGATGGAGTACAGTGGTTTTTGGTAGGGCTGTGACCGCTACACTGCCACCGCTTCTGCCATTGGAGGAGAACAAATTCCACTTAATATATCCAGGAAGACTTAAGGTTAGACACAACCTGATTTGCAAAACAATCCAGTGATATATGGAGTTAATTTTGACCAGCATATTCACATTCACCCACAACACATCCCCTTCTCTACATACCAAATCCAGGAGTGTCGACGTGAGAAGAAAGGGCTCATGGGAACTCCCAGCCCGGATGACGTCGCTGTCATTGCCTTAGTTGTACCCTTTTATGAAAATCAATTCCTTTCCTTTTTATTATTATTATTATGTATTCTTCTCTGCAAGTCTCAGCTCAATAACTTGATTTGATACACAGGTGATGAAAGAGTGTGACTGGTTTTATTAAACCAATCTGACTGAGGAGCAGCTGACATGCAGGCATCGCATCATTTGAAATGTGGATCATCCCAGGACAGATTCAGGAAAACACCAAAATAATCCCATCAGCCGTCACTTAAAAATTGCACTTGGTTTCAATATATCAGCAGACCGGCCACAGAAAATCCTCCTCCATGTTCATACTTGTACGGCAGGTCAGCAGGGTTCAGCAAACAGGATGAAAGAGTCGGTCCTCCAATTTAAAATACAATCCACTTTCTTTCATCCAGGTAAGAGCCGAATATTGGCAGCGCTGCCAAACACCTTTCAGTATCCTTCAAATTAAAAGGCTCGGGAAGAAAAAACAAAACAGATTCTGGAGTCAGAATAAAAAAGTAAATGTGTTTTCTCCATCACTTGTTTGATCACAGCTTCATATCCATTCTAGTTTTCCTCTGAGGGTCCACAGCGCCATGTTTCGCGTCCCTGCCAGTCTCAGTGGAGCTGAAATTGATGCTGTTCCTCTCTCTGGTCTCTGCCTCAGTTCAAGTGTGCTGGACCACGTACAGGTCACATTTCATGAACGATCTCTGATCCCCCAGCCCTGAGTAACCAGGGTACACAGTCTAACAGCGAGGGCCAGGACAAACGTTGAACAGTCTGGTTTTCTCCACAAACAATTTCTCCAGTTGGACTTTTTGAAGTTACAAATAACAAAAGAGGAGTTTCTATGTCAGTCAACTTTGGTAGTCTCCATCCTACTTTTTTTCTGTGCTACTACTACAGTTCACGCCAAGACTACCTAATCTTAAATGACATAGTTGGGCCATCATGTTGTAAAAATGTGGTTCAATGGTTCTTGTCATTTATTTGAAAAAGCAAGGATGCATCACCAGATGTTTTATTGGCTGCACTGTCCTAATTCTTTTTTTCTCATCTTAAATAAAAGCCCATTCGAACAGTAACAACAACAACAAGTAAGAGGAACAGCATTCTCATTGGTCCATACATCTCGTGTTACCCGACCACTTCCTTCATAGCACTCCATGTGTCACAACAGCCATGTCTGTGTTACTGTACGTGCTGATTGTACCTGAACAGGGTCCGATTACATGGATCTGTGACACGCTTCACAAGGCCAGAAGGAGTACAGCAAGAACTCAAACCTGCGCTGAGACACACAATCCTGGCCTCTAAAAACAACACACACACATCCAGAACTGTATGTTCCAGAAAGCCGGCACTACTGCTTACGGATGTATGCACGACACTTGAGACTGTACGATCATATAGCTTTCAGCAAACACACACTGAGGCTGAATACAAGATCTGTTTTTGCACAGGGCCCTCTTTAGAGGTCCATTCAGAGTGCCTTTGTAAAGCATGTGAACTGCGTAGCAACAAGTGGGTCTGAAAGCACCTGACTGCTGGCTCTGTGTGGTCGTCCATTGTTTGCTGTGACTGGTTTCTGTGTCCCTCAGGAAGATGAAAAGATTTGTATAGACTGAACAGCAAAAGGCTTTTTATTAGATAGACCAATTGATGGATCAAGTATAAGGTATCAATCATGATTATCACACCCACTAATGCAGGTAGAGGTAGATAAACCAACACAGCTTTACTTCCCTTACTTTGAAACAGCTCTACAAACTGGATTTAGTCTACATCATAGCTGTTTAAATATCACAAACTATGTCTACATATTACATACCTGTCTCTAACAATTTACCATCTAAACCAGGGGTGTCAAACTCATTTCAGTTCAGGGGCCACACACAGCCCAAGTTGATCTGAAGTGGGCCGGACCAGTAAAATCAGAACATAATAACCTATAAAATAACGACAACTTTACATTTTTCCCTTTGTTTTAGTGCAAAATAGTACATGTGCTGAAAATGTAATCAACTATCTTTCTACAAAAACAGTTCTCCATGATGAGTCTCATAGTGGGGCAGAACATTTTACTCTTTAAGCACTGAAACCTGCTGCAAACGCACCAAACAAGTTATCAATTCACCTGACACAGAGTGTAATTTTTACTGCAAAAGAACAGAGAGATTATAATAATGAAGAAGGTAAAGTTGGCTATCCTGGACCCCTCAGCTCCGAAAGGAACTGTTTGCTTGCTGGACAGTGTTGTATGCAGGGGTGTTGTGCTAGTGTTAGTAGTTAGTGGATCATCTTATAGTGCTCTAAAAAGACTTAATGAATCTCAACCGGATTATGCAAACAGCAAGTAATCTATTTTCTCACTTTGAGAAAAGGGTCCCGGGAAAAAGTGCTGTTCAGGTGTGCTCCATCAGCACTATGATTGTATGCGACCCCCAGAGGACAAATTTAAAATAGTAGTTACTTTTATTGAAAATTTGCAGTTAATGTCTAATCTGTAATTTTTTCACTCTGCAAAGTCGTTCCGTGGGCCGGATTGCAACCTCTGGTGGGCCAGTTTTGGCCCGCGGGCCGCATGTTTGACACCCCTGATCTAAACCATAGACTGTATAAAACACAAACAGCACAAGAGCTCCCCACAAAGGGAAGACAAAACATTTAGAGCTCCCCCTGGTGGCTGGCACAAGAAGCTGTTCTGCTGTACACTTGAGGGTTTTATCTATAAATGATTTTCCCACTTTCTTACTGATCTTCCGGCCGTGAAGATGCTTGACTCTGATTGGTCAAAGCACTTGACAACCGATTGACAATGGTTATTAACTTTCACTAACATGAGCAACACCAGAGGCAAACTGATCGTGCCTCATGTCAAATAAAGCCACAGAAAAGAGTTTCGACACATTTTGCTTCTGCTTGTTGACACCATAGACCACCGTTAGCATCTTATTAGTAAACAGTGTGGCTGAAATATGGGTTTCGGTTAGCATGCTAAATCAGCAGGCTACAGACATTTTCATATTAGATCCTGTCCATCAATTTGATGAAGGAGCGGGCAGGTGAGAGAAACTTTAGGTTAGTGATCTCTACAAAGAAAGTTAAACCATGAGCGGTGGTGATGATAGCAGCAGGGTTCAAAGTTGTGACATTAGTTTCTTTTAAAGGTGTGTGAACCACAGAGCTCAGAGAAGAAGGAGAGCTGAATGAGGACAGTTTCATGTTCAATCCACCGCAACAGGCAGAGAGGAATCCATCACCATGGAATGATCACTGTTGTGGAATCAATTTTAATCACGTTTTTTTGCCAATGTGTTTGTATCTTTAGTAGTCGGTTAATAAGCGGGGTCTCGTCTCATCCTGTCAGGATTCCATTTCCCATAACCACCTGCTTACCAATGCATATCCCTTACATAGTGTTTGGGTTACTGGAGGTGTGATGTCAGTCCTGTGGCTCCAGCCAGATTGCTTCTGTGCATGCCTTTGCTCCAAAATACATCACCACGAAAACACGAGTCTGTCTCGTCCGCAGCTACACAGATTGCTTTTATTATTCTCACACAGCTTAGCAACCCTAAACTACAGCTGTACAATGGCTTCAGTCCTGCTGGTGGTGCTAATTAGATAATGTTAGTTCCCTGCAACTTTGGAATCCCCTTTCATGACATTATGCCACACTAATGAGATAAATCAGTTCAAGGATTCAAAGGTCTACACCTGAGCAAGAAACCAGCCCCTCATCCAAAACATTATAAATCAAACACTGTATTCCTATCTGTCTCTTTCTATATCCAGAGCTGCGTCTCCTGGTTGTAGTTGGAAAAAAAACCTCACAGATGGAGTAAGTTCAGCAGAGTCATGGACACACACACACACACACACACACACACACACACACACACACACACACACACACACACACACACACACACACACACACACACACGCAGACTTAAAGCCTTACAATGACTCATCCTCAAACAATGAGCGGCAGTGACATAAAATATTACTCAACCGGAATATTCTACAACCATACAGTAAGGAGACGAAAACACACACTGACTTTAAACACCCCTCAGCTGGGAGTTTCTTCAAACACGCTAACATGAGAAGGGGGGAAAAAACACAGACATAAGCACTGAGGTGAGACATTTCCATGGCAACAACATCCGTAAGCCTGACTCCACCAATGGGCTGTGACCTCAGAGTATGAGCCTGAGGAATAACAATACACCTCAGAACATGAGAGGGGAGCAGTTACAGATGACTAAAGATATACTACCTGCTTTGATGTATTATATTTCAATTAAATGAGCATGTATTGTGTGTTTATAGTGTCATTTTCTGTTTTTCTGCCAAATATAGTGTACCACGCAGGATAAGTCTGAAACAGGGCTGCATAGTTCATCACAATTTTACACAAATCACAACACAGAAGGTTTTAGACTGAAACAGAAGAGACTGGGTCTTTGAGGAAGATTAAATTGGTTGAAAATGGCATATTTTATTACAGACTGCTGTTAAAAGATCTGAAAATCTTGTTTCATAATTTATAAAAAACACATTGATAATGATGCCAATAACTTTCAAATCATCCTGCTCTTAATAGTTTATTTGACTGCTGACGTTATTGCCTTTGAAAAATGTATTTTTCTTTACCTGTTGTCTTGTCACACTGTTGTTAGTTGTTTTGTTTAACACGCTGTGGTCAGGGAAAACAGCCTTTTGATGTTCTGTATGTTCTGCATATGCTGCAGAACTGACAATAAAGCCACTTACTCACTTTTTTGCAAAAATTATACAACTCCAACAGCCCCAAAATTTGGGACACTGTTTTGATGATTTATAAATACACTGAAGCTTAATTGAAAGCAGTAGAGAGACTATATCAAATGTTGAAACCTAAACATTTTCATTGTTTTATGAAAATTATATGCTCACATTAATTTCAATGCAAGCAACACATTCCAAAAAGTTGGGACAGCAACAACAAAAAACGGCAAAAGTTGTTTAATGCTGAGAAACTTGGAGAGACAACCCTTAAGCGGCAACCTGCGATCTAAATATATGAGTCCAATGTGGAAGTGTTAACAACTGCAGTTCATTGAGGATCCACTTGAGGCTGGCTCCGGAAGTACCAGAAACCACATACACATCAATTCAAAGAGCTGATCGTGACAGCAGAAATAAACATGTTTACAGCCTGGTACAAAAGATGAGTGTAGTCTGGATAGTTCATTTCTTGATCAGCTCACACTGTACTGGGGGTGGTTTTTTTCTAATGCAGCAATTTTGGAGATATTGAGATTACAAGTCTTCCAATGAGAGGCACAGCTGACTTGATTGACAGGTGGGAACACTGTAGCTGTTGGCTAGGAGGCTCAAAGCCCGCCTCTTTACGTCACAATTGCTCAACAGCAGCAATATGACTCCTGCTGATGATTGGCCTCAAAACAGCTCTTCAGAAACAGATGGGTGACGTCATGGATACTACGTCCATATTTTATACAGTCTACGCCCTGAACTAATTATCTTAAAGGGATAGTTCAGTTTTCTTGAAGTAAGTTTGTATGAGGTTAGTGTCAATAGTTAGTGCATTAGCCACAGGGGATGCCGGTCAGCTCCGCCCTTTTGTTCAGAAAACGGCCGCAGAACATCAACGGAAGCTAAGCTATCAACCACCACAGGAGGGGAAGCTCTAATGAGTAATTTAGCTAATTCTAACAACCCCCAACGAAAGCACTGTTCTCGGCGTTAGTGTACCCATTCCATTCACACTATTTACAGACATGGAAGAGGCTCAACACTCTGTGAGAGACTGAGAGGAAATAGTTCAACAATTAGAAAGAATTGGGGGATCTGATCATCTCTACAGCACATGATGTCATTGTAAGATTTGAAGAATCTTGCCAAAAAAGTGACAAGGCTGTAAACCAAGACTGGATCATGATCTTGGGGCATTCAGGTGACACTGCATAAATACTGTTATTTATTTATTACATTAACTTATGCTGTCCTCCACAGACCCTCTAGTCCCATGTACAGACCCGGTGCTTGACTTGTTACTTATAGCATGTACAGTATATATGATGGATGTGTTGTAGATGTTAAATGTTGTATGGTAAGCTATAAATGAATTGCCCTTCTTGGGATAAATAAAGTTGTCTGAATCTGAATCTGAATCTGAATCATTAAAAGTAGACATCGACTCTGAATTCACTGCATGGGCTCAAATTCACTTCTAAAAATCA
Organism: Notolabrus celidotus; assembly: GCF_009762535.1. Lineage (NCBI taxonomy): Eukaryota > Metazoa > Chordata > Actinopteri > Labriformes > Labridae > Notolabrus > Notolabrus celidotus. The sequence continues at coordinate 38,969,954 of NC_048273.1, read as the reverse complement.
TTGTATGTGAACACAGTTTGTCACGGCATCCACAAATGCAGGTTAAAACTGTATCATGCAAAGAGTAAACTATATGTTGAGCCCATTTAAGAAGGGCAAAATGGAAAACTGTCCTGCGGTCTGAGGAATCCTAATTAGACTTTTTTTTTTCTTTTTGTAAACCATGGATGCTGCATCCTCTGCTCTGAAGAGGAGCGAATGCTGCTTGTCATTAGTGCAGATGTGTCAACATTTGTCCAGGCTAGCAGGAACAGTGCATACATTTTAACTGTCTTTTTACTGAAGTGGACTGAGCTTCACAAAGTGTTTTGATTTACCACACAGAGAAAGTTCCCTGATGAACTTGGCACTCTCTAAAAATCTAAATTCAGTTCCAGACATCTTAAAGGTGACATATCACGCTTTTTTCATCAATATATATTGGTCTAAGAGGTCCCCAAAACATGTCTTTAAAGTTTATGCTCAAAAAAACACTTTGAAATCAGATTTTGGTCTGCCTGAGAAACCCTCTTCTTCAGTCCTCCTCAGAACACTCTGTTTTCTCTCTGACCACGCCCCCTCAGGAAGTGGATGTGGCCTCGGCTCTCCAGCACGTTGATCTAATGTTTGCATGTTGGCTGAATATACACGGCTGCTCAGAGATCACATTACTTCATCTGATCCAGAATCTGATCCTGACGGAGAGGCGCCTGCAGGAGGACCTTCCTGAAGGATTGGTCACAGATTTAGTGTTTCTTGTTGTTTTATTTATCAGTATGTCGACGTGTGTCTTGGTACACAGCTACGAACATATAGCTATGTGGCTATGCTAACTAGCGCTAGCACTTATCCATGATAAATAAAAATCATCCACTAGATGACGTGGGGAGTAAAACCGACCTCTACCAGAAAGGCAGCAGGACCTTTCTGAAGGATTGGTCACAGATTTAGTGTTTCTTGTGTGTCTTGGTACACAGCTACAGCTATGAAGATTTAGCTATGTGGCTATGCTAATTAGCGCTAGCACTTGTTCATGACAAATAAAAATCATCCACTAGATCTTCAAATCTGCAGGCGTGTGGCGTAAAACCGACCTCTGCCAGAAAGGCAGCAGGACCTTTTCTGAAGGATTGGTCACAGATTTAGTGTTTCTTGTTGTTTTATTTGTCAGTATGTTGACGTGTGTCTTGGTACACAGCTACGACATGTAGCTATGTAGCTATGCTAACTAGCGCTAGCACTTATCAATGATAAATACAAATCATCCACTAGATCTTCAAATCTGCAGACGTGGGGAGTAAAACTGACCTTTGTGTTTATTAAGACAGCCTACAACTAGCATGCCTCCCTCCTAAGCTCCTTGTTAGCACACATGTGTGCAGGTAATGAAAAACGGGGGAGGGATTCAGTATTATTTTATACAGTCTATGGGCTGAACAAGCTCCGAGCTCTGACTCCGTGACAGACCGGATATTGTTGTTACGTAACAAAAACACTGAAGTCTGAAACGGCTGGTTTCACACACATTTACAGAAAGGTGGAGAAATCAGAACAGGGGCAGAATGGATTTTTTTCATTCTCGGGTTTTTTTTAAAAAAGTCGATTTTGCATGATATGTCACCTTTAATGTTTGAACACCAGGGACATCCTGGATGTTTCATTTCAACCTAGGACTTTTGAGTTCTTATAGAAGCTAAAAGCTGGACTGTGACTGACACTTATTGTCCAAAAATACACTGCAAAGAATGCAGAAAACACAGGAATCAATGTCCAGAGTCTGTTGGATAATCACACCCTAGAAATGTTGATTAAAAAACACAAATTGAAGAAGTCAGACTTGTTACTTAAATTGAGGCCACACTTCAGGAGTCCAGGCTGACCAGTCATGCAGAAGTAAAGGGGTAGGGGATTTATTCAGGTAAAAAGCAGACCAGGCAGAGGGTTGTGATAAGGGATTAGATGCTGGAGAGCTGTGGAAATGAGCTCTGGCATGAATGACTAATTGGCTGGATGGTTGAAAAAACAGACATGAGCTGAAAACAACAGGGGAAGAGAAGAAAAGAGAGGCTGTTGTCTTTTGGCTCAAATGTGATCATTAATACTGCTGTAGCTGACGTCACTGCTTGAATGTGCTTCTGCATAGTTGCACTAATGTTTTTAATTTGTTCTGAAACTAGATTTATCATTGTGTTTACTTTAAATACTGTAAGTACAGAAAACCAAAGCATGTTTCAGCATTCTAAGAGAACAGCTAAAGAAAGTCACACATAATTTAACAGGGTAAAGCACTTCAAATCACAAGCGGTCATTAGAAAAACACATTTGATTGAAGGAAAAAGAAGATTTCATTGTGTAACAATTAATTTCTCACTGAAGCACAAATAAATATTCATCTCTACTCGTATGAATAAAGTGTTCAGCTTGTAAAAGAAATCTGCTGGAGGTCCTCTGATATCTGAGCAAATATTACTGCTAAGTAAATCTTTAACGTCAGCATATTACTGTGGAAATGAGCTGCATTCCCAGTTAAGTTATTATTTATGAAGTGAGACTCCCTTCATATTACTGCTGTCAGGTCAAATAGCATAATATAAAAAAGCAAAAGAAAATGCTGCTGGGGTTGCCGCCTGCACCACCGCTGTGTCTGCCAATGCGTGGTGCGGCCCAGCACCACCTGCCCTCATCGACCTGTGGGCTCTGCTTCCCTCCAGGGGAGGAGAGGGGGGCTGCATTGATCTCATTCTGCTTTCACTTTCACTGCATTTAAATGATGCTTGGCAGGGAGCGCCACCACACCCTGAGCCTCAGACAGCAAAACCAAATCTATACGCTCACTCCTTACCAATTAGAGCGCCCAAAATCAATAAGGGACACGGCTGAGTGCAACGCAGTGAATGAGCAAAATTTCAGAAAACATGAGCCCAGATGAACGTATATGAAAGCCACTCTTCTTCGTTGATTATTCTTTTTTGTGCATTCATTTGATCAGAAGAAAAGGTGCAGATAAATATTCTGCCTTATCTTTAATATCTGGAATATTAAGATGAGCGTTTTTCTCCTATGAAGCCTGAATACATTACATCCCTGACAAACAAACCTGACACGGAGAACACGCTTATCTACAACATCTCTAAAAGGCCACCGCTGACATCACCACAGCTTGAATTCAATGCAATTACCACCAGTCTCACCTCGCATACACCATCTCTGCATGTGCAGCATGTGCAGGTCTGTGTGCATGTTAAAGACCAAGTGTGTGTCGATGCACATGTAGGCATGTGTGTTCTCACGGGGTGTGTGCGTATGCCTGTGTGTGAGCGTGTGATGAACATGGTAACAGGCAAACATCTCTCCCTGGTTGCCAGGGCCGACAGTTTCAACAAAGCTTGGCTTCAAATAGCTTCTTTTATCTTCTGACCATCTCTGTCTCTCCTTCTTATCTGAGGATTCTTCCTGTCATTGTTTTGTTGAAGTTGTTTCTTCTTCTTTTCTTCAATTCTACTGTTTTTTCCCCTCTTTTTCTTTGGGCGCCATTGTTATTTAAATCTTTTTTCTTGATCCCATTGCTTTGTTTTTCATTGATGCTGCTGTGGTTCATTTTTTCACCTTGTTGCTCTGTGGTAGTGAAAGCTTTTTGGCAGCTTACTCCTTCCATTCTCTAGTTTAATCTCGTTTGTCTTTCCGTTTTGTTTTACAGATGAATGTAGTTCATTTTCTACAATTTCACACCCTGCATTTCCATGAACAGGTTTTGCTTTAACCTCTGATAGGTTTCTATTCTAGTCCATGTGGTAACTTCCACTGGAACCACTCCGTTACGTTCTGGCAAGTCGGAGCCCTCCAGATCAGATCAGATACGCAAGACTTCTATTTTCCCATTGAGCACAACGCATCAATCTCAACAGAGCAGATGGAGCGGGAGAGGAAGTCAGGTTTCACCAAAACAAAATGAAAACATGCGGTTAATTTTCAGAATAAAACACTCTGTGTTATCACCAGATCGTATTTCACTTAACTACAACAACAAACCAAAGTCATGATGAGCGGAGCCAGGCCTGGAGTCAACAGGTCAGAGGTTTTCAGAGGACCAGAAAGACAACATGGATGAAGAGAGGAGGAGGAGAATCCTTGATTCAGTGATTACAGAGGGAAAACCCTGGTCACATGACTCCAGCTGTCCGGACGACAGAGCACAGGGCCGGAGTGCAGCAGATCGGAGACAGAGCCGGACATGGATCAGGTGGAAGACCATCGTAAGCATGTTTTTAGCATGAGACAAACCACTGTTTTTAACACGACCAACGCACAGACAACACATTCCCACTCAGATTCACACCAGCTTGCAATTTACAGTTTTGACAGTCAGCTGGAGCCTCTAGTTTGAGCATCCCTGAGGGAGAATGAGAAGTGTGATACCTCAATAATTGGAGCATACTTTCAGAATGTATTACAGTGAGTACTCTGCCATCAACTAAATTCAGCTATTTGGCATAACTAGTCATTTCAGCTGTCATCAAAGTCTGGGAAAACATTTGTTCTTGCTTGAGTGGTGCAAAAGCTCAGACAAGTCTGGTTTTGTTTAACCAGCAACACAGAAATAAACACACTTTGATATAAGTCCTTTCAGATGACGATGTTTCAGCCACAGCCGCCTGTACGTTTACACACGAACATCGTATGGCCAATCGGATCCTGCAGAGCTTCTGGACTATCATTACAGAGATGGACGAATGTTCTGCTGCAGTCTGCTCAGTGGGAGGAGGACGTGACAGTCAGATGCAGAAATTCCTCCTTCCACCACCTGACATGTTCTCTAATTAAAGTCAGCATTTTCACAATATCGGCTGCCTGCAGGGAACAGCCTGTCTCTCCTGCTTGAGTCCTTCTTGGTGGTCTTTTTAAACTCCTGTCTCTCTGAAATATTTGATTCCATTAAGAAGCAGTTATTCTTTCCTTGTCCAAGGGATGTTTTTCTACTTTTTTTCTACTCCATTAGCCATACTAGCTCAAAAAGGGCTTTCACTTGGCTAATCAGAGAAAAAAATCTGTCTGAGCTAGGGGTCGTAAGTCGTAGATTGCTCCCTTCTTAGGTGCTGTGTGCACTAACACCGTTTTTGGAAAAATATACAATATAACCCTCACTCCTCAGATACTACCAGATGTCTAAATGACATTCAACTGCTGTCGGATCTCCATCCTTATATTCTGTTGTAGTTATATGTCTCTCTGCCCAGGTCAGATAACATCATACTGTGCGTACATGTGTTTATAGTTACAAATCAACTCACACTATCTTTTCTCAAACATTGTGCCATTTTCCAAAATACTTTTTTTTGGTTATTGTGTTTTGCAGGTCTTGCTTGATGGATGTTGGCTCTGCTGAAATAAAACTTGCCTAGTCTTTAGCAGGGTGGAGCAGGAAGACTCTTCTGGGATCGGCTCTCTAGTGAGTGGTGCTGACACACACACTTCCTGTGGAAATTAAGAGCTGGACTTCCTAAATCCTGAATCATTCACAGCCCTGAATAGTGTCTCAAATAAGAGTCATTTCCATTTTCATATGCAGTGTGAGCACTAGCATTTATCCAAATATGATTCAGATTGCAAAGAAGTATTTGTGCACACTATGCTTCTGTTTTGTGAACAAAGAGAGTAAAAGGGTCTACAAGAGACTGAGAGACTGAGCCAGAGTGGCCAATAAGAAGCCGTGGGCCGAGCTCCAGGCCAGGCTCCCCTGCAGGTGCCAGGTTGTCCTGTTGTCTAAGTGACATCACCAATGATACCAATGTAAAGGGACCTGTGTGTGTGCTTGTGTGCACTTCCTGTTTGCAGGGGGCTCTTCTTTCTGAGTGACCATTGTGAAGCTTGATCCCTGCAGACCCTTAAGGGTATCAACTAATATCCTAACCCCCTGCAGGTGCGCACGCACACACGCACACACGCACACACACACAGGCGCAGGCGCACAGGCGCACACGAGCACACACACGCACACACGTACACACGCACACACAGTCCAGCCTGCAACCTGAGTCTTGGAGTCAGGTTCCTGCCTCTGTACATGCACACAAACACTCTCATACCTGCTCTTTCTTTCAAACACACACATTCAGACACAGAGAGGCCTTTATCTCACAATGGGCCTGAGAGGCATTGACAGAGAGCCATTTAATTCATACGACACCAGCACCACATGGGAGCAGACTAAAGGGAGACCCACGTCATACCGGTTTAGAAAACGACAAAGAAAGGCTAGTGTTTTAGCAGCATCAGCACACAGGAGAATAGCCTCTATATTTTCTTTCACCCCTCCTCTGCTCCACTTGTTTGCCCACTTCTCCTTTTCACAAACTCCTCCTGCACTGTCTCCCACTCTCCTCATGACTCCTCTCTGTCACTCCATCATCCACTCTGTCATCTCGTCTTACCCTCCAGGACTTCTCCTGCTCTATAATTAAACGAGGAAGACTGCTTGTTACTCCTGAAACTTTTTAGTGGCTGAACACTGAGGAGAGAAAGAGCAAATGTGGCAGTGAATGCCAAAAGTTAGAGTTGTAGGTGTAGGGTCACATTCAGCTTTTCTCAATATTTCATTCTTTATACACAGGTCAAACACTTTTTTGATTCCAACACATCCCAAAACAATTTATGATTCATTCCAAGGCCCCCCTTAGTGACTGTTTAAAGGTCAGTCTTTTCTGTGCTTAATGATGATGATGTGGAGTTTTCAGTGAAGTCCAGTGCGTCCTATAAGCTGGCGTGTCTGTCATTCAAAACACTTCTGTGAAGGCTGCTCCCGTCTATCCTCAATTATCGCTCCTCTAATTTCCCTCCTCTCTCCTCTGTCCTCTCTCCTCCAAGGGACGCTTCTTAACATGGCAGCTCCGTAACTACTTCTAGTTCGGGGAAGGACTCGGGTGCTTTGATTCTATTCAACAGATGTCCTGTGTTTGATGAATAGAGAATGTAATCATGACCATCACGTTTTTTGACATGTTTCTCTGCCTGAATTCCTGCCAGTACTGCTTTCACGCGTCGACAGCATGGAATAAGAGGAGAGATGTAACTGTGCCATCTTGTGTAATTGAACATCGCTCGTGAATCATTGGCTCTGATCATAGCCCACATTGAGGCACGTAGCAGGTGTCCCAACCATATGGCATGCCGGCATTCACACCTAGTCATCCATAAGCCGAGGGGAGCCTGGGAAAGAAGATGAACCCAGTCAGCTCAGCGGTGGAGCGGTTCTATGTGGGTGTTAGAGGTTTGTTACAATCTTTTGCTGTCGCCTTTAAGTCTGGATACTTTGCAACAGCATCCCTTCAGCTTTCTGACAGCAGCAAAGACTCATGCACAACATAGCAGGAGATCTTAAAAGGGATGAATCTTGGAAGAAAGGAAGAACATGGGTGGGACACTGAGATAAATTGAAAGTATAGCAAACGATAGGGGGGTGCGAATCAAGCACAGGCAGAAAGAGTTAAGTCTCCAGAACAGAGAGCCAGATTAGAAAATTGATCAAAAGAATAGTGATGAAAAGACAACACATCGGCTGCTTTAAAGCTGGTCCAGCTGAGTCACTCACTGCAGAGCAACCGCAGAGCCGCGCCACCTCTGCTCCGCCCTGCATTCATTTTCTCGCTCTGATAAATTATCAAACAGGCACAGTCACCGTCGCTCCAGCAGCTGTGAGGCTGGCACTGACACCACCGCCTAACAAGCCAAAACTGATACAGTTGCAGGGGACATGTTAATGCGACACACTGCATCAGCATGTCGCAGAGCTGAGAGAGGCAGATTTCTAAGCTTTTGCTCAAACTTTGAAGGGTTTTATTTTGGGAAAGTGTATTTTTGGGGTAATAACAAAATCGTCACAGTGAGCTGAACTCCCTCTAACACAAATCCACATCTGAAAGCTTTCAGTTGTATTCCAAATATGAAACACTATTGGTGCCTTTTTGGGATCCATCCTAAAATAGTTCTTCAAATGCTGGCTGACTGAGAGGGATGATTCTGAAGCTATTTCCAAGGAATAAAAGACACAAATAAGTCATGACTTTCTCTCAATGATCATTTGAAATATCTGACACAACACAAAGGTAAAGGACTCTTCTGCATCCAATGTAGTACCCAGTTGAACGCAACAACAGCTGCATAACAAGGCTACATTTATTCACAAAAGCTGTCCCCTAAAATCCATAGTGCAGTGGGGGAGACGGTGCTATTCTTAGACCCGTTTTGTGCCACGATGCAGCAGACTCCATCACACAAAAAAAAGCTATTCAAACGGCTACTGTGCGAGTAGTGCTCTCTCTGCACCATCGAAGCTTTAACGAGCCCCAGAGATAAAGTAGCCCAAGATTAATGACTCAAACTGCCAAACTCCCGCCGTGTGACCGAGAATCAACACTCCTCATTATTAACCACATAACTCCAGTGGAACTACCGAGTATGCCCAAACACTCTGAATCCAGCCCTCCACACATTTGGCTTGCTCTTCTTAAGAAGAGGAAGAAGCACTAACTGAAAAGAAAATTGCATCAGTGCTTTTACAGCACATCGGCAAGGACAGAGGTAGCTTTTATTACTCCAGAGCCTCTTTAAAAATCTCTAAAAACTCTTGTGACTCTTTCAGATTGCTTTCCAGTGAGTTGGTGTAAGGAGAAACATTTTGAAGGGGGCAAAAACATGGATGTGTTGAAATAAGATGTGCTTATTTCTCCAAGTTAGGAAAGCAAACATCATTTTCCAATCATACAACATAAACCATGTCAATGCTTCAGAGGTATTAGGGATGGTTGAAACTTGTTTTTTGTTCATTATTTTAATGTGAACCCCTGATAGTTTGTCTTTTTAAGGCTAAGAAGTCAACTAATCAAAAAAAGTTAGTAATATTCGGCTTTTAGTGAACTTAATTTGACCTCCTCTAAACTTTTGAATGCATGTGTGCAACTGTTCAGTGTTTCAGTACTTATTGCAGAACATGCTGTTCTCTAGCAAGGTGATTAACCAAACAAATCACAAGTGTCTGATCCATACATCTACCTCTAAATGTTCTGGTTTGTATTTAAACAGTCCTCTTCATTATGCTGTTCACAATCTGACATCATGAGACCAAGACGACTCCTAACAATCCATCAACAACAGTACTGAGTCGCCGTGTAGAGGGTTGTAACCCCACGCCCCAGAACCTGAAGGACCTGAGGGCAGCCCTTCAAGAAGAGAGGAACGCCTCAGCAGACAAGAAGTCAACTTATGACCATCATGAGACTTGAGGCTGTAATAAATGCTTAAGGACACATGACGAGTTATTGAGACACTGACATGCTTTGTTGTGGTACACCCACCACTGTGGTTAGCCTTTGCTTCAATGAATTGAAGAAACTACCATTGCATGCTGCTACTAAAATGCCCTACTACTCACATGATATAATATCAATGTAACTTGAGCTTTAAATTTCACCCGAAAGTCAGATATCCCAAAGTTTTTGTGAGTAGTGAAGAACTCCACTGGATTTTAGAAGATGAAGAAGTAACAACAGTCACTGTATCACAAAAAGTGCTTCTTTGGGAACATTAGAAACAGTCACCGCTGCTGCAAGTAAACTAACCTATGATGTCAATTCTGTGCAGCTAATTGTATGTGATAATGCTAGATACAGAGGTAAACTACACACACAGAAATATACTCATTAGACTGACACCCATGGTACCTTATTTGTTCCTAAACTATCATTTTGGTTGCTTACAACCAAGCAACAACCAATAATGTTGACAAAAAAAACATTGAATTTCTTTCAAATTCAAATTGTCAGATTTAAATGGAATAAAATGTAACGTGTAAATAAAGCACTTATGGTATCAGTATTTAAAGGTGACATATCATGCAAAATTGACTTTTTAATGGTTCTTTACCTGAAATATGTTTCCCTGGCATGTCTACAAACCCCCCGAGAATTAAAAAAATCCATTCTGCCCCTGTTCTGATTTCTCCACCTTTCTGTAAATGTGTCTAAAACGAGCCGTTTCAGACTTCCGTGTTTTTGTTACGTAACAACAATATCCGGTCTGTCACGGAGTCAGAGCTCGGAGCTTGTTCAGCCCATAGACTGTATAAAATAATACTGAATCCCTCCCCCGTTTTTCATTACCTGCACAAATGTGTGCTAACAAGGAGCTTAGGAGGGAGGCATGCTAGTTGTAGGCTGTCTTAATAAACACAAAGGTTGGTCACAGAATCTGTGACCAATCCTTCAGAAAGGTCCTGCTGCCTTTCTGGCAAAGGTCGGTTTTACTCCCCACGTCTGCAGATTTGAAGATCTAGTGGATGATTTTTATTTATCATGGATAAGTGCTAGCACTAGTTAGCATAGCTACATAGCTACATGTCGTAGCTGTAGCTGTGTACCAAGACACACGTCGACATACTGGCAAATAAAACAACAAGTAACACAGAATCTGTGACCAATCCTTCAGAAAAGGTCCCGCTGCCTTTCTGGCAGAGGTCGGTTTTACTCCCCACGTCTGCAGATTTGAAGATCTAGTGGATGATTTTTATTTGTCATGGATAAGTGCTAGCGCTAATTGGCATAGCCACATAGCTACATGTTCATAGCCGTAGCTGTAGCTGTAGCTGTGTACCAAGACACACGTCGACATACTGACAAATAAAACAACAAGAAACACTAAATCTGTGACCAATCCTTCAGAAAGGTCCTGCTGCCTTTCTGGCAGAGGTCGGTTTTACTCCCCACGTCTGCAGATTTGAAGATCTAGTGGATGATTTTTATTTATCATGGATAAGTGCTAGCGCTAGTTAGCATAGCCACATAGCTACATGTTTGTAGCTGTGTACCAAGACACACGTCTACATACTGATAAATAAAACAACAAGAAACACTAAATCTGTGACCAATGGTTCAGAATGGTCCTGCTACAGGCGCCTCTCTGTCAGGATCAGATTCAGGGGGTTGAAGTAACGTGATCTCTGAGCAGCCGTGTATATTCAGCCAACATGTAAACATTAGATCAACGTGCCGGAGAGCCGAGGCACATCCACTTCCTGAGGGGGCGTGGTCAGAGGTAAAACAGAGTGTTCTGAAGAGGACTGAAGAAGAGGGTTTTTCAGGCATGTCAAAATCTGATTTCAAAGTGTTTTTTTGAGCATAAACTTTAAAGACATGTTTTGGGGACCTCTTAGACCAATATATATTGATGAAAAAAGCGTGATATGTCCCCTTTAAATACCATTATCACCCGTCTCTTACCAATCTTTCGGCTGTGTAAGATGCTAGTTTCTGATTGGTCAAAACCCCTTGACGATGGTTATTAAATTTCCCTATTGTGAGCAACGCCAGAGACAAACTGATCACACGTCATGTCAAATCAATCCACAGAAAAGAGTTCAGACACATTTAGCTTCTGCTTGTTGACACCACAGACAGTAAGGTGAGGTAATATCGTTAGCTTCCATTAGCATCATCTGCTTTACGGATTAGTGGCGCCATCTGTTGTAATAAATATTTACATCTAATTTCCATATTCGGGTCAATGTGTTACTTTGTGGAAACAAAGTTATCAGAACAAACAGATGGAAGCGAAAACCGTAAAATTAGACTCAAAATATATTCAAGAAAACTGAATTCAATGTACAAATGTGAGTACAATCTTCTGAAATCTTAATTGAGATAAACATAGGCACGATACGCAGTGAATCATGCCTGCTATGCCTTCATATAACATGACTGTATGTCAAGAATTAAATTCATGAGTCATTGCACCTGCAGGAGGTTGGCAGGCTTCTCTAGTACACAAATCAGACAAGACAGAAACTTGGTGAAGAAACGGAGCATAAGGAGCTTGGGCACCGGCACAGACGGTATCTCTGTCTGCTATCTTCTCTGTTTACCAGATCCTGTTACATATTTGTCACTTTTTTGAGCAGGACTGTTTTCAGACCAACATAAGCCAGAGGCAAAGGAGTCCACTTGAGTCTGCTGCTGCCCTGGATGCAGCACCCAGTTTGGTTGAGTGGTTTGTGTCGACAGATTCAGTCAGAGAGAGAGAGAGGCAAATAACCCCTCTGGGACATATTTAGGTGATAAAATGACAACAGTAAACACGTCTGTAATTAAAAGCTCATCTCTTTCTGTCTCCCTGGTGGCAGGAAGTGGATTGCTTTCTCCACAAGTCAGGATGATTTACCCTCAGAGCTACAGCATTTGCAGCTATTCATAGCAGATAAAAGGAGGTCTTTGTGTCTTATTACATCAGCTCCTGTGATAAATGTGTCTCTGGTGCCACAGATTGGTTCACCTAAGAGTTCTAAGAAGATGACAAGTTTTTTGCCGTCTTGTTCCGTGATACTGGCTACACAAGATGAGTTTGTATTTAACGATTTTAAAAAAAAGAGTCCAAATCAAAACAACAATGTGACTAATCTACATCCTGAGGTTAGAGGCATCATCGTCAACACCATCACCTCCTATAACCCTTTCAAATAACCTCAAATAATAGCAGCTATTGTTATTGTTGACCATCAATGACCAGATTCACACAGCAGCCATTTTCCTCCTATGTCATGTCCCCAGGCTGCAGTAACATCACACTGCTTTGTTCCATGCTGAAAGGAGGAATACGTTTGGGGCATCTGAATCCCTGCTGCTGGAATCTTCTGGAGAATCCGGCTATTTTTCAAGTTGATCAGTCTACTTACTAATTACCAAGCTTTTTTAAATACTCGATTCTGATTGGTTAAAACCCCATAACAACACTAATAATTAGTTATCATTAGAAAAAGAGAGGTGCCAAAAGCAACATCACAAAAGCCATATCAAATCAATCTGCAGAAAGAAATCTGGCACATTTCACCTGTGTCTGTTAACACTGTGGCACAATGTTAGTCTCTGTCTCAGGCTGGTCTTAAAAATGTCTGATCCGCTGCGGTCCGGCTCCGTGCTCTCTCGTCTATAAACACCCACCGGCTGCCTGACAGCTGGAGTCATGTGACCAAGGCTTTCCTGTCGTTATTACTGACTCAACGATTCTCCTCCTCCTCTCCTCATCCATGTTGTCTTTCTGGTCCTCTGAAAAACTCTGACCTGTTGACTCCAGGCCTGGCTCCGCTCATCATGACTTTGGTTTGTTGTTGTAGTTAAGTGAAATACGATCTGGTGATAACACAGAGTGTTTTATTCTGAAAATCAACTGGTTGTTTTAAATTTTGTTTCGATGCCTGACTTCCTGTCCTACTCCATCTGCTCTGTTGAGACTGATGCATCATGCTCCAGCATCTGCCAAAAATAGAAGTCTTGCATATCTGATCCGGAGGATTTGGACTTGCCGGATCAGAGGTGGAGCCAGAACACAACAGAGCGGATCCAATGGAAGTTAACACATTGACTAGAACAGAAATCAGATCTGGTCCCGTAATGGACCGGACACAGATCTGGTGGAATTTGGACGTGACAGTTAGGGGGCCGATTTATGAGAGCAGCCCTAGGAGCTACTGGGTCCTAACTGCCTCTGATAGGGAAATGTGGAGTAAGATCCTGTCCTGCCGCCCAGCTGGTGAGGTCATCTCTGAATGCTGGTCACTTCAAAGTCATTTAAACCATAAGAAGTCATGTTAACAACAACAAAGTTAAGATTTGTGACATTTACCTTATTTATGTTTAGAGGTGTGTCAACTGCAAAGCTCCAAGAAGATTGAGAGCTGAACGAGAACAGAAATATCAATATAAATATTCCTGCTGAAGTCCCAGATTTGCATAACCACCCATTCACTATATATATCAGTCCTTCCTTAATTAACCATGAGGTGCAGACTCAGTGTTGTTCGTCATTAGGCGCCGTCATTTCATCCTGATACAGGGAAACAAAGGCTGCCATGTAAGTAGAGTGATAAAGTGATAAGTAAGCATGCCCGTAAAGATTGTTCAGATTCGCCAGCATCCATCATCTGCGTCCTCTCTGGTTCAATCATCCTCAAAAGTTGCAGCCTGTCGATGAGCAAGAGGTGTGAGAGAAGTCAGGGAGCTGATGGTGTTAGTGAAAACCAGCATGTCCATGTGTGTGTGTGTGCGTGTTCCAGAGGGGTCTGTTGCTTTTGCTCGACACTCTCCGCCTGGACTCCTTGCAAGGACGTCGGCAGATGGCGAATGTTGGCGGGGGCTCGGTCTCTGGTGTCCTACACTGACTGCCAGTCGGCAGAGCAGCGCACAGCCGCAGGGAGGCCACACACTTAACACAAGGTGCTGGCAGACAGGTCAACTTTAAACACACTTATTAGTACACAGTTACACTCTGCTAGACCTGATTGTGAGCAGTGCTATAACTCATTGTGGAGCCGGTGTGACTTTTCTGGGGCAGTGACTGTTGAAGTGGGGTATGGCATCTCAATGGGGTACATGTCAGGACAGAGGTGCTCTGACTAAATGAGAAGTACTCTACTTAATTTACTGCAATCAGGACAATAATATCAACAAAAACAGTTTGTTCTTAAGGGTGATTTCCTGTTATGAAACATAGCAGTGAGAAATAAATCCCCCCCAATGTTTCAAGATGTTATTAAGTGAAACTTCCTGTCTTAGTCAGGGTTTGTTACAAGAAGCATTCATGACTGTCGGCTACAGTGACTCAGAAAGGGACTAAAAGCAACAGACACATTTAGAAGTAAGAATAATGAATAGAGTTACAGCCGGGGAAATGTGATAATCCTTAAATATGTTGGTTTTACAACCAACATATTTAAGGCGCAGTTTGCAACTCATGACAGGGAACATGAGTGTGGTTCACCCTGGAGGCTGTGAATGACCGAGGCTGTGAGAGTTACCAAGCGCTGAGCTTTACAGCAGCATCGCCTCTGCTTCTAGTAATTCAGATGTAGTTAGAGAATGCACCTATAAGCTGTTTTCAAACTGTCATAAGAAGACAGATGAAGATGTAGACAGATGTCAGAGTTCACTTCAGGCCTTGTATTTACGTGATGAGAAATGTTGCATTTCTCCCTTTAATGGGTATACAATTTTGATCACATCGATTATTAAGATAAATATTATTGTAACACAGCAGCTGACTGAGGTAAAGCTCATTGTAAGTACTTGTCTCTTGTTAGGTTGTTTATATATGAAAGGGGAGATACTTTTTAGACATGCACTGATGGTGAAAATCAGTGGCATTGAAGAAACTGATGGTTAAAACAACAATTTAGTTGATAACAGTTCATTGTGCTACTTCTGAAGCGGCTAAGATTGAAAGGTGCCGCAGAGACTAAGTGGGCTCATGTTTTTGACGCGTCTTGCCATAAATCAAAATCAAAGTACAAGGAAAGTTTTCTATGTATTAAAAAAACACTCAGAATAATTAAATACCAAAAAAGATCTAAATAAACAATAATAATGACGATGACGGTAGCGATCAACAAGACATATTCAACCCCACTTGGCTTAAGTCCTATTTAAATGACCGGGACTATTTTGTGTCTATAGGTAAATACACATCTGAGCGGATGAAAATCGTATGTGGAGTACCTCAGGGATCCATTCTGGGGCCTCTACTATTCAACATCTACATGCTCCCCTTAGGTCAGATAATAAGAAACAACCAAATAAATTACCATAGCTATGCAGATGACACACACATTTACATCACCATATCACCAGGGGATTATAGTCCCATACAAACACTGAGTAAATGCATTGAACAAATCAATGACTGGACGAGACAGAACTTTCTTCAGTTAAACAAAGAAAAAACTGAAATGATTGTTTTTGGAGCCAAGGAAGAAAGGTTAAAGGTTACTGCTCAGCTCCAATCTGCAATGATGAAATGTTCAAACCAAGCCAGAAACCTTGGTGTAGTCTTAGACTCAGACCTTCATTTCAGCAGCCACATTAAGACAATTACAAAGTCCGCCTACTATCACCTTAAGAATATATCAAGGATTAAAGGACTTATGTCTCAGCAGGATGCAGAAAAACTCCTCCATGCATTTATCTTTAGCAGACTAGACTACTGTAACGGGGTCTTTACAGGACTCCCTAAAAAGTCCATCAGACGGCTGCAGCTCATACAGAATGCTGCTGCTCGAGTCCTAACAAGGACCAACAAAGTAGACCACATCACTCCAGTTCTTAGATCTCTACACTGGCTTCCTGTCTGTCAGAGAATAGACTTTAAAATCCTGCTGATGGTTTATAAAGCACTGAATGGTTTAGGCCCAAAATACATTGCTGATCTGCTACTACTTTATGAACCACCTCGACCTCTGAGGTCATCAGGTACTGGTCTGCTTTCAGTTCCTAGAGTCAGAAGGAAACATGGTGAAGCAGCGTTTAGTCATTATGCACCACATAGCTGGAACACACTCCCTGAAAGCTGCAGGTCTGCTCCAACTCTCACCTCTTTAAAATCAAAGACTAAGACTTTTTTATTTGCCACTGCCTTCCTATCTTAGATTATTTTAACCCACTTTAAATTAACATTTTAATGTAATTTTTAATATATTTCTAATTTTCCTTTTCTTTTCTGTTTTATGTGTTATTGTATGCTTGTCTGAATGTCTCCAATGCTTTTAATGTTTTAATGTAAAGCACATTGAGTTGCCCTCGTGTATGAAATGCGCTATACAAATAAAGCTGCCTTGCCTTGCCTTGCCTTGCCTTGCCTTGCCTTGCCTTGCCTTGCCTTGCCTTGCCTTGCCTTGCCTTGCCTTGCCTTGCCTTGCCTTGCCTTGCCTTGCCTTGCCTTGCCTTGCCTTGCCTTGCCTTGCCTTGCCTTGCCTTGCCTTGCCTTGCCTTGCCCACTCACCCTCTTTGTATGCCTCCCGCCACAAAACTGAACAGGTACTTAAAAGGTAAACCACACCCATGAACCCAAAATCAGAAATTAAGTCAACCAAAAAAAAGGAAATAATCATGTTTAACAATTAAGACATGAAAATCAACATTAGGGCTCCTACAACTTCTTTGTGTCTTATAGAGCGTGAGTGTGACTTCTTCTGCCAGATAAAGACCCTCCTCTCTGAATCAGCAGTTAGATGTAGCATGTCAGCATTAAATTGACAGAGTAAAGAGAATCTGTGCATGGCACATTATTTGTCGTTGGGCTAGTGTCTGTCAACAGGGCAAATGTCGGCCCATACCAGTGTTGAACCAATACATGAAATATCTTAGAAACCGTCATTCTATTGAGCTAATCATAAAGAAATAACACAAATATTTTTCTGAAACATTCCATTAGAATTTTTTTGTAAGTGTTTTAAGTCAACAAAAACAATATAAATACTCTAACAGATAATTAGTCTATGTATAAAGCTAAAAAAGGTTTTGGACCCTTATACGTGATCAAATCCTCCTCTGGTTCCAAAACTGTGTTATATTTTGACCAAAGCATGGCATGGACGTTTCATTCAGACTACAGGGGACTCTGTTCAATGGTTTAAAGGGGTATATAGGTCCCCTTTAAATCCCACTTTATTCATCGTCTATATGAGCAAGTGATAAAATACTTCCTGTTACTATTTCAGTTGTCTCGTTATGATGTCATCACAACCAATTAGTTGCTTTGGTAACAGTAACTGTAATCATTCTGTTTGGAGAAAAAGAGCAAGGACCAAAGTACTGAGAGCCAATTCAATTTCCTCTGATGATCAAAAAGTCAGGAGATTGTAACTGAAGGGCGGCAGGAAATTATGTTTGTGGTGGAGTGTGTGTGTGTGTGTGTGTGTGTGTGTGTGTGTGTGTGTGTGTGTGTGTGTGTGTGTGTGTGTGTGACTGCATGACATGAGTCTTTGTTTGGATTACCTCTGATTAACTTTCAATTTTCTTCTTCTGTGGTGACATCATATACAGACTGACATGTGAACATTGTGTGCGACTGAATGTCCGACGACAGCTGAATCAAATACATGCGTTTTGAAGCTTTTGAATACAAATGAAAGACGTGCAGTGTCACACAAAATACTGAACACAGGCTACTTGGAAACACTTAAACTAGAGCTGGGCGATATTGAAAAAGATGTTATCACAATAATAATGTTTCATTAAACCAGACGGTTTGTTAGCTTGTATCTGGGATTTAGTAGTCTGGTAAATAGCCAAAATATATTAAAGGTGACATATCATGCAAAATGGACTTTTTAATGGTTCTCTACCTGAAATATGTTTCCCTGGCATGTCTACAAACCCCTCGAGAATGAAAAAAATCCATTCTGCCCCTGTTCTGATTTCTCCACCTTTCTGTAAATGTGTGTGAAACGAGCCGTTTCAGACTTCAGTGTTTTTGTTACGTCACAACAATATCCGGTCTGTAACATGAAGTCAGAGCTCGGAGCTTGTTCAGCCCATAGACTGTATAAAATAATACTCAACTCCTCCTCTGTTTTTCATTCCCTGCACACATGTGTGCTAACAAGGAGCTTAGGAGGGAGGCATGCTAGTTGTAGGCTGTCTTAATAAACACAAAGGTCAGTTTTACTCCCCACGTCTGCAGATTTGAAGATCTAGTGGATGATTTTTATTTATCATGGATAAGTGCTAGCGCTAGTTAGCATAGCCACATAACTACATGTTTATAGCTGTAGCTGTGTACCAAGACACACGTCGACATACTGACAAAGAAAACAACAAGAAACACTAAATCTGTGACCAATCCTTCAGAAAAGGTCCTGCTGCCTTTCTGGTAAAGGTCGGTTTTACTCCCCACGTCTGCAGATTTGAAGATCTAGTGGATGATTTTTATTTATCATGGATAAGTCCTAGCGCTAGTTAGCATAGCCACATAGCTACATGTTCGTAGCTGTGTACAAAGACACACGTCTACATACTGATAAATAAAACAACAAGAAACACTAAATCTGTGACCAATCCTTCAGAAAGGTCCTGCTACAGGCGCCTCTCCTTCAGGATCAGATTCTGGATCAGATTCAGAGGGTTGAAGTAACGTGGGTCTCTGAGCAGCCGTGTATATTCAGCCAACATGTAAACATTGGATCAACGTGCCGGAGAGCCGAGGCACATCCACTTCCTGAGGGGGCGTGGTCAGAGAGAAAACAGAGTGTTCTGATGAGGACTGAAGAAGAGGGTTTTTCAGGCATGCCAAAATCTGATTTCAAAGTGTTTTTTTGAGCATAAACTTTAAAGACATGTTTTGGGGACCTCTTAGACCAATATATATTGATGAAAAAAGCGTGATATGTCACCTTTAACTACTAAAGTTTAGTAGCCTTGCTTGTTGAGCATGTTTTTGCTCTGCTGTGAGCTGCTAGGTTTTGTGTTTTCTTCAGTGTCGCTGTCGCTCATTTCTGCTGTGTTTACATTCTGCTCCAAACCTCTTTAAGCCTGCCTACCTCTCACCCTGCGACATGATTGGCTGTTCAATGCTGACTTCTGCTTTTGTTTAATGTTGGGTGGGGACTAGCGTTTAAGACACACTATAAGCCCCTCCTATAAATATATCAACGTTTTATCGTACATTTGTTATATCTATATTGAGAAAAATAATATCACGTTAATTATCATTACTGTTTTATCGCCCAGCCCTAACTTAAACCATTCTCACTCTAGATTCCTCTTTTGGAGCTACAGGGCAGCTACACCTGCAGACCTGGCTACTCAGCTACATTAACTGTATTGATCCTCAGGGTTAAATTGATGGGTGTTAGGGTCTGACATCAATGGAACGGATGCTATTACATCATCAATATGGTAATTACAAGCTCAGTAGATTGTACTGTTGTTATTGACATGGTAGAATTAACTCAGAGTGGCTCTATTGTATATTTAATAAGATGAAACTTGGTGATATTTTTGACATTCGATGGTAGAATCCTTAACTTTTTTCTGTGCCATGACAGATTACAAGCTGGAGTAAAACTTTAATTTCTGTGAGTGTAAATATGTGCAGGAGGGCGGGTTGTGATTGCTCAAGGACACTCTGACTTGCTGAAGAGTGTTGTGACACTGTTGTTGTATGGCCACTACTGTTCAGTTTGTATCACAATCCAAGCTAGGCTATAGCCAACATTGCAGCTACAAACAAACAAGGCTCTTTGTAACAACATATATTACATATAAACCTTTGCTGCAGTGTCTGAATTATTTTTTAAAAAGGCATCATGTTTCTACAAATCCATGTTTCTCACTAAACCTAGCAACCTGTCCTCACAACACATCACTGCTAACCCTCATCCCTTTATGCACACCACCACATACGTAAACCAGCACTTGTCTCTCAGTCAAACACACAAACACCCACAGAGCAGCTGACACACACACACACACACACACACACACATACACACAAATACTCCTCAGAAATGATTCCCTGAGGGGTCAGAGGTCACCAGGATGTCTGTGACTGGAGTGGAAACCATCAGCCCTCTCACCTTCATTCCTTCATCCCTGCAACACTCCTCAGTGATGACAAGTCACTGCACGACCACTTACATGTCACCTGTCACCCTGAAGTACAGCAAGGGCTGATGGAGAGAGGTGGAGGTGGATGGTGTAGAGTGTGTGCTTCCTCACAAGAGATGTTTTCACATGTATTCAAATATCTATATGTTTAAGATGCAAAGAAATGTCGCCAATTGTCATTATACTTCACCTTACTCCCTAGGGGACGCAGGGTGACGGAGTGTTTAAACACAGTGAGAGCTGCTTCATATAAGACCACTCAGGAACAGCTGTGTCTGATTTTATGCCTCATTACATCTTCATGCATACACAGAGTCTTCAATATGTATTCTAATAAGCTGTATGCATACAGATGGAGACATAAATGAGGTCAGGGAGCAGCCCCTGATACAGATCCTGATAAGTCGAGTCTGATTCATGCAATATCACAAACAGCAAATTTCCTCAAGGGGCGTTGGAATATGAACGCAGTGCAATATCTACACAAGCACATGTGTTATTAAAAGTGGCTGCACAAAGTCTTTTTCATGTGATTAGGAGAGATCGTTTCTGATGTTTATGTACTGTCAGTCAGAATATACAAGCAGTGTGTGCAGCAATGAAGAGTGCATGCTAAAGAGCATTTCATTGTGTCTTTGCATTCTACCAGGATCATTTCAACTTGAGAAACTTATGTAGAAGGGGAAAAATAAGGAAAAGGACTAATTTGACCTAATCGTCATGTCTGTTCTGGGACCCCCCTGCCTTTCCACTTGCCTATGTGGAATGCCAAAGCCTGAAGTAGGGAGAGCACACCTCCCCTCTGCATACATGACAAGCCAAGGTAGGGAGAGCAGCAGCATCAAAGACCCCCTGATGCACAGAACAGAGCGAGCATCAGTGACGATACATAAGACCCTGGTAAAATCAGACACTGCAGGAAAGGAAGAGGTGGGGTGGAGGAGGGTTGAAAAGCAGTTTGCAAGGGAGGCAGCAAGAGAAGGCCGGCTGAAGCAGAACACCAATTTTGCTATTTGCCAATCGGATGCATAGATGTAATCAGCTGATACGGGGTTCATGTTAAGAGCAGCTGATGTTCTGTCAGCCAATTTAAATGACATTCATTTGGCATTGAAATCAGGTGATGCATCCTAACATAGTCATTTTATGGAGCAGCACATATTTCACATACTTTAGGGATGCAACAGCGTATCAGTTGAACTCCTGTTTACCAAACATCTGACATTAACCCTGTTGACACAAATCAAGCCCATCAACAAATAATGCACTACGTCAGTAGCCGATCTTTTGCATCAATATAATCTAATCCCATTTTCTTTTGTAGTGTAGAAACTATGATGACCTCAGATTTATTGTTTCATGAAATTGCCAGTTAGAAGCCTGAAAATATTGCAGTGAACAGACGAGCAAAGACTGGAATGGTTGTTTGATTTTGACATGTTTTAAGCTCGATAATTTAGTTTCAAAAGCCTGGAAAACAAGACAAGATAGTCTCTTTAATTAGTGTGCATGACACAATAATAAAATAACAACTTAGAAAATTCTTAGGCGGGCTGCTGATTTGAAGTTATTCATATTGGGCAGAAGAAGTCACCTCTTGGGCATACTCAGATTTGTTGTCGTGACGAAATGTCAGCAGTGTGGGAGTATGACACGGTCTCTGAGAAAGATCCGTCACATGAAGTTTGTGATCCAGTGACATATCAAGACGAGGGACAACTAGCAACAACTGAAATACATCAAACCTCACGGCTGATTTGAAAACAAACAGGAAGAATGCAGAAACACAGATGTAATGCAGAATACTTCAGTTTAGAAATCAGCTGTTGGGTACATTGTTATTTTCAAACAGTTGTTAAAATCAGTATCAATCCTGATTTTCACAACTGTTGCACCTCTGATATATTTATATTTATAGTGGATTAGCTATCTGACAATTACCTGATAGCATATCAGACTGGTGTATTCAAAGTGAGGAAACATATAGATATAAGCATAAATCATTCAATCAATCAATCAGACTTTATTTATAAAGTGCTTTTCATACAATGACATTGTAACACAAAGTGCTGAACATAAAAAACAACCTAAAATACAATAAATTAAGGAAAAGATCCCACCCCCAGCCCGACCAACAATCCTAAGGTTAAGAACACAATATATGCAACAATAGTAAAAAAACACAACAAAAATAAAATAAAAAAATAAAAGAAGTTGCTGAACAAACTACTGAGGAAACACTCTCATGATATCTTAATGAGGAAACACTGAAGGTAAAATAAGATGTTAAAACTTAACACAGGAAATTCAAATCACCAAAATAAAATACATTTTTAAGATAATAAAACACTAAAATACTAAAGCATTAAAAAAAAATAAGATGCTATACTTAAAATAAATAAATAAATACATAAGTACATAAATAAATACATTTAATAAAATGTAATAAAATTTGAACTAGATAATAAATAAATAAATAAAACTTTTAAGAATAAAATTCAGTTAAATAAACATGCCCTGTTATGTAGCAGTTAAGAAGTATGTGTAATATCTCGAAACCCAAGTTAATATTCTGAAACATCACCTTATAAAATGAGCAAAATCCCCACTCAGGAGGCTGCTATCTGAATAAATCACATGTATATAAACTGACACGTTATCACGCACATGAATTATGATCAAAAATATTTGAAAACTCTGTAACAAGAAAAACTCACAAAAGCCATTAATCCTGTTTAAAGTCACCACAATCTAGAGAAGGGCTTTGCTCTCCATTACATTCATGTCAGTGAACTTAATTGAATTGAACTGAATTGAATTAGATGTGTGTGTGTGTGTGTGTGTGTGTGTGTGTGTGTGTGTGTGTGTGTGTGTGTGTGTGTGTGTGTGTGTGTGTGTGTGTGTGTGTGTGCGTGTGCGTGCGTGCGTGCGTGTGTGTGTGTGTGTGTGTTCATTTACTGTACCAGCAGACACACCTCTCCTGCTGGTAATGCTCACACCCCCACGACTTCAACCAAATCCCTGCAGCATTCTGCGTCACTCCTGACAGATGATGCAAATTCACTTAGCATTACACAAACATGCGCAGAGAGAGAGACGGAGGGAGAGAGAGAGAGAGAGAGAGAGAGAGAGAGAGGGGGGGGGGGGGGTTACTTTTTACACAGTAAACCTCAAACTAGCCCAAACAACTTGAAGAAATGGAGCAGACAGATAAAGTACCGGAGAGCAGGAAGGAGAGAGGCTGTCATAGATGAACTATCTATGACACTGAACTGGACTTTTTTTTGTGTTTGTGAATATCCAACACAGATTTATGCAAACAGTATCATAATGTTGGGCGATGTGATCCCTGCTGAATATCCAGGTTTGCAATAAAATAGAACAATGGGATTTCCGTTCATTATGTAAACAGGACACAGGCCTGTTGGCAGCAGCTGGACACTGAGCTCTTGGCATATATTAAGCTTACACTAACAGGAACATGAGTGTGTCGTTTACAGAAAGAGACACAACACTTGAAATGAATTTTCTTTCTTCAGTTCAACAACAGAATCATCACGACTAGAAAATAATGCAACTCAAGACGGCTGCGTCTTTACTTATAGGTGTACTATACAGCTCTTATATAATTTCAAGAAAAGTGCATTACAGTGTCAGCATCAGGAAACTGTCACACAGCCTCATGTATTTATGAATATTTCAGTTTATTTATTTTTGGGATGGGAGGCCTTTTAAAATGTTAAATGTGAAGAAGGAAAGGTAGAAGAGAGCAGAGGGAAGTCAAAGAACCCAAAAATATAATAAAATGAGTTCTTAGTTATGATACCGATACAAGTCAACATATGTGTCCATGATACAGTCAAAACTGATTCAAAGTTTTCTTTTAGAGGTATTTTCAGCCATGCATGGTGTACATGTATTCATGAATCGTCCAAACACCAAACACAGACACGTAAGCAGCATGCAGTCATAATGAAGATCTGAATATGGACTGACCGTCAGCCATGAATCTTTGTGTTTATCAGATCTAAAAGGTATGCATAGTTTTGCTGATTATAATTCTGCTTTAAATGCTGTTTAAAGGTGACATATCATGCAAAATTGACTTTTTAATGGTTCTTTACCTGAAATATGTTTCCCTGGCATGTCTACAAACCCCCTGAGAATGAAAAAAATCCATTCTGCCCCTGTTTTGATTTCTACACCTTTCTGTAAATGTGTGTGAAACGAGCCGTTTCAGACTTCAGTGTTTTTGTTACGTAACAACAATATCCGGTCTGTCACGGAGTCAGAGCTCGGAGCTTGTTCAGCCCATAGACTGTATAAAATAATACTGAATCCCTCCTCCGTTTTTCATTACCTGCACAAATGTGTGCTAACAAGGAGCTTAGGAGGGAGGCATGCTAGTTGTAGGCTGACTTAATAAACACAAAGGTCGGTTTTACTCCCCACGTCTGCAGATTTGAAGATCTAGTGGATGATTTTTATTTGTCATGGATAAGTGCTAGCGCTAATTAGCATAGCCACATAGCTATATGTTCATAGCTGTAGCTGTAGCTGTAGCTGTAGCTGTAGCTGTAGCTGTAGCTGTAGCTGTAGCTGTAGCTGTAGCTGTAGCTGTAGCTGTGTACCAAGACACACGTCGACATACTGATAAATAAAACAACAAGAAACACTAAATCTGTGACCAATCCTTCAGAAAGGTCCTGCTGCCTTTCTGGCAGAGGTCGGTTTTACTCCCCACGTCTGCAGATTTGAAGATCTAGTGGATGATTTTTATTTATCATGGATAAGTGCTAGCGCTAGTTAGCATAGCCACATAGCTACATGTTCGTAGTTGTGTACCAAGACACACGTCTACATACTGATAAATAAAACAACAAGAAACACTAAATCTGTGAGCAATCGTTCAGAAAGGTCCTGCTACAGGCGCCTCTCCGTCAGGATCAGATTCAGAGGGTTGAAGTAACGCGGTCTGTGAGCAGCCATTCAGCCAACATGTAAACATTAGATCAACGTGCTGGAGAGCTGAGGCACATCCACTTCCTGAGGGGGCGTGGTCAGAGAGAAAACAGAGTGTTCTGATGAGGAATGAAGAAGAGGACTTTTCAGGCATGCCAAAATCTGATTTCAAAGTGTTTTTTTGAGCATAAACTTTAAAGACATGTTTTGGGGACCTCTTAGACCAATATATATTGATGAAAAAAGCGTGATATGTCCGCTTTAAAGGATCCAGGAACAAAGTGTCAAAGAAAAAAGGCAACATGTCACAAATATGCCCCACATAAAAATGATATGTGAACAACCAAAGGGCCTTACTTTCAACTAGAAAGCAGGTACACTTTGGAGCGCTGGTGGCCGAGTGGTCTAAGTGCCCCACATACAGAGGCTATAGTCACTCATCACAGAGGTCGCTGGCCCGAGTCCCGGCTGCGACCATATGCTGCGTGTCTTCCCCCACTCTCTACTCCCCACATTCCCTGTCTCTCTTCAGCTGTCCTATCAATAAAGGCAAAAAGGCCCAAAAATATAATTTAGAAAAAAAAAGAAAGCAGGTACACTTCTTAAAATTCAGCGACAAGTTCAACATTTTTTTCATGAGGCTGAAATAAAATCATAATGTAATCATTCTCAGCATCATAATGTAACGGTGCAACTAGTAAGGTTTAGGGATGATACATCAGACTGTGAGACTGGAACTTAGATGTTGTACAATTTCCAATGGGGAAACCTCAGGTGTTGAAAAATGCTGAGCAACAACCTGCAGTTCCTCAAGTGTCCACTTGAGGTTTGCATCAAAGGCTAAAGAATCCCTATTACTGTCCATATTAAATCTTTCATTTTTATAGCAGAAAGAATCATGCGTGCAGCTTTGGACAGAACTGATTTGGTCTCTAGTATATTTCTTCATTGGTGACGACAGGGAGGCTGATTTTTAAAACATCCTTTTTTAGTCTACATTATTCTGGTTTCTAGATTAGCCAAAAGGTAGTAGGAGCCAGCATTTCCAGTATGGTGTCAGCCACCATTGACCTTCATTACACCTCTACAGAAACCATTGAACAACATAACTTATCTATGTTTTACACAGTCTCTGATAATGACCTGTGAACGCAATGAAAGACCTTTAATTTAAAGGAAAAGTTGAGTTTGTGAACTTCTGTAATAAGTCTGTTAACACTAAGAGACACAGACTTATACGAGCGTGTGTTCCTGAAGCTACAACTGTTATTATTAAATGCTGTTTCAACTTGCTTCTGGGTGTTTACGCCCATGCTGTAAATGCAAGGGGAAAAAATCCCATCAACACACCCGTCACACCTAACAGGAAGGGATTAAACACTTCATTTCACACATGTCAATTGAGTTCTTTCCTGTAATACTCCAGATTAATAATGCTATACCTCACACACACACACACACACACACACACACACACACACACACACACACACACACACACACACACACACACACACACACAGTACTTATTGCATGCAAAGGCAAGCAGTGGGTCCATTTTTCATTCTGTTTTCATTTTCTGCCTGCTTAGTTAGCCTTTCCAGCTGCTTATCACCACTCTGCTTGGCTCGCTCCCAACCTGCTGCCAGAGAGGGCACTGCCACCCTGCACACTCACTCACACCACACATCAGATCAGGCTGCAGTGTCCTCCACATGACCTTGGAAAAATTTCTCTGTCTACTCTCTACAAACAGGTGCTTGTGGGTTGACGTCCCGTTGTAATCCATCTGAAGTAGTTCAGTAAACATGCTCTCATTGAGGTTTTATGTAAAGTGAACAGGTTGTTATAAAGGACATGGAACCCTGACAAGGTGAGAAGGACCACAATCATCTGATCATTACATTACCTTACATATTACATTGAAACTTGCAAAATAAAAGAATTATCTTACTCGTTTAAAAGTGATGTTTCCTTTGTACAAAAATTAGTCTGTACGATTTTCAAATTCAAGATGCATCCAAAGCAACGCCTACCTCCAGAGCCATCTTAGATAGATAGATAGATAGATCTTTATTTGTCCTTAATAAGGAGATTTGTTGCCACCGTCTGTACAGGAATACATGTATGAACACAATAACCATAACCATCCACCCAGCCTCACAGCAATGGTGCCCCGCATCCCACAAATATACACACCAGACACATATGCACACACTGGGCACATATAAAACACACCGAACACATATGAACACACTGGACACATATATGCACACCGGACACATATAAACACACCGAACAGATTACAGTGGCATTCTGTTTAGCAGTGCTATGGCCGATGGGACGAAGCTTCTGCCAAACCGGGCTCGCCTACAGTAAGGGGATCTGTACCTGCGACCGGAGGGGAGTAGTGTGAAGACTGAGTAGAGGGGTGTTGGGGGTCCAGTGTTATAGTCCGTGCTCTGCGTATGATGGCTCTGTTGTTGAGGTCAGACAGGTTGGGTGTGGGGAAGCGGATGATTTTGGTGGCAGTGTTTGTGGTGCGCATGAGTTTGTTTTTGTTGGAGACAGTTAGCATGTTGTAGTAGCAGGGGGAACAGTAGAGGAGAATGGGTTGGATGATGCTTATCTTAAGTGAGATAACTAAGCTGTTGCTTCTTGCATTAAGCAAAACCTTTCTACAGATGGTGAAATTAAACAAAACACACAGGAATGCTTCTTCACCGTCCACGTCTGCCGACACTTTCATCTCCATTCACTAATCCTTACACAGCTCAATTTTCCATTCTGTGTTCATCGCAACATTTACTTCATGCACCATCTTCAGCATTATGGATTTATCTCTCTTCTCTTTTATTTTCTTCCCACAGTAAACTGTGAGTTGACATGATTACAGTTAGTCCCAAAGAGTCTGTTCTTCAGTGGTCAGCTATATAGAAGGGATAATGACGTACAGTGAGCGGGTTGTTATATCCAAATAGAATCCCTCCAGGGTGGACAAGACCCTGACAAATAAGGACCTGCTCACTTTGCATTATCACGCGTTACAAACTAAAGATACAAACAAGTTTTACAACAGCAATGAAGAGTTTTTATTCATGCAGCATAAAGAAGCGCTTACATAACAACAGTACTTATTGTCCTACTTGTGGTAAGCCTAACTTCCTGTAATGGCACAGCAATCCGGTCACGGCTGCTGGGTGGCTGTGGCTCAGTGGGTAAAGTTGGTCGTCTATCAATCTGAAGGTTGGCGGTTCAATCCCAGCTCCGGCAGTCACATGCTGAAGTGTCCTTGAGCAAGACACTGAACCCCAAATTGCTCCCTCTGTTGTTCAGAGGTGTGTGAATGTGAACAAATGAAATTAGTTAATACTGATGGTCCCTCACTACATAGCAGCCTCAACCATCAGTGAGTGAATGGGTATGAATGGGTGAATGTGACGAGTAGAGTAAAAGCGCTTTGAGTGGTCAGACAGACTAGAAAAGCGCTATATAAGTACAAGTCCATTTACCATTTACGGCACCTGATCTGATCTAGTTTCTATTCTAGTCAATGTGTTAACCTCCGCTGGATCCTTTCTGTTACATTCTGGCTCCGTCTCTGATCCAGCAGGTCGGAGCCCTCCGGATCAGAGACGCAAGACTTCAATTTTTGCCAGATACCGGAGCACAACATCAATCTCAACAGAGCAGATCAAGCGGTTAATTTTCAGAATAAAACACTCTGTGTTATCACCAGATCGTATTTCACTTAACTACAACAACAAACCAAAGTCATGATGAGCGGAGCCAGGCCTGGAGTCAACAGGTCAGAGGTTTTCAGAGGACCAGAAAGACAACATGGATGAGGAGAGGAGGAAGAGAATCCTTGGTTCTTTAATTACCGCAGGAAAACCTCGGTCACATGACTCCAGCTGTCCTGCAGTCCTTTGTTCTGAAAACAAAACCGGTGGGTGTTGACAGACGAGAGGGCACGGAGCTGGACTGCAGCGGATTGGAGATGGACCGGACACGGATCTAGTGGAGCACAGATCATGTTGTGGTTTGAGGTTACTCTTACTTATTTTTCTCCAATCTGTTTGATGATTCTTTCACTCTCTCCTTTGCGGGTGTCAACATCCCTCTCTGTTTCTCGCCGTCTCTTATCTCCATTTCTCTGCCGGTGACTGGTCAGCCACTAACCACAAATCTACCCAATCTAATCTATATCTAAGTTTGGTGCTCTCCAAATAAATTGAGTGTAATATGAAAAATATCCTCCATGTTGTCATCAGAGGCCATCAGAAACTAACATTTCTGCCATAGAGAGTGTTACTAATGTGTGATAGCACCTGGCAGACGTGTTCCCCCTGCGTTCAGAGGGAGTCAAGGTTAAAGGCATTGTAAAGCAGGGGTGATGCTTTAACACTGTTAGATCATGTAATCTGCGGCACGGCCCTGCTGTTCAAACTCACTAGGGACGCTCACGTATGAGCAACATGACACCTATTTGTAAAGTAGTTACAGCTTAACATTAGTCAATATGACAGAACATGAACTAACAGACCAAAAGCAGTCTCTCTCAGTGCTCCAACAATTAACGACTAAAAGCTCTTGGTCACCTTGAGAGAGGTGAAACAAGTAAGCAAGTTTTCTCTTCTTCATTTCTCTCAAGATGACATTAAGTCTTCCTGCCCTCGTAGAAAAGGAATGTATGGTTCCTCTGGGCGAAAAGTTGGACTGATGTCAAGCAGCAGTGTAGCGCCTCCAAATGTCAGATTTTAATTTAAGAAGGAATGACTGTAAGAGTCTTCAAGCGACTCTAGACTCATTACACTCAGATTAGCATAACAGAAAAAGGAGTCAAGGAGAAAACTCTTTTAAAAAAACGAGACGATCAACAAGGAGGGAGACGTGGTTGGATTACTGAACAGGTCTGCAAGCTAAAGACAGAGTCCTCAATAAGAGCCTCTGCATAAAACTGACTCTTTTGTTCAGAAGTTAATGAAACAACAAAAAACAACACCAAAGTTATTCAAAAATCAACAACAAAAGAGACAAAACAACAGCAGAAGGTCTTTAGAGTCCCCTCATGACATCTAAAGGCAATCAGGTACAAACAGAGCAGTCTAGACCGTACTCTATGTTCTATTATTAACAAAGACCCAACATCAAGACAGGATCAGATCCAGTCCCATCTTACAGACAGGACTCAGTCTGATGTCATCTTAATCTACCATGAGCAGAGCACTTTGCAGCATTTAGCAAGTTACAGTGGCAAGGACAAACTTCCTTTAACAGGCAGAAACCTCCAGCAGGACCAGACTCATGTTAGACACACATCTGCTGAGACCGTGTTGGAGAGAGGGATAGAGGGAGGTTAAGAGAGAGAGATGATAGTGGCATCTCTCTAAAGGTGAATGAAAGGAAAGCAAGATGATAATTATCCGATGCCCAGTTCAGACTCACCGTCTTCTTCTGCGTTACCGGTGGTCCATGTAACCCTCGTCTTTTTTCAAAAACCCCAAATCTCCCAAACTGGCAAGGAAACATTTTTTGGAGGTAGGGGTCGAGCACCTCATTTTCATACCTCATCTCCTCTGACAGGATTTGTGCTGCAGTGAAAGACCCATACTGAGGTAAAGGCTAGCTAGCTGGTTGCTGACTCATCTTCTTCTGCTGCTTTTTAATCTTCTGTCTGTTTTATGATGGATGGAAACCTGTGTAAACAATCACTACAGCCCACTACTATGAATCAATTCCTTACACAGTTTTAGCGAATCTTTATTCTTCGAACAATATACAGATTTCATTTTTTTTTAAATTACATGTATTGTCTGGGACGCTGGTGGCCTAGCGGTCTATGCGCCCCATGTACAGAGGCTCGATTCCCGGCTGGTCGACCATCTCCTACATGTCTTCCCCCGCTCTCTACTCCCCACATTTCCTGTCTCTTTTCAGCTGTCCTATAAAATAAAAGGCGAAACAGCCAAAAAATATAACTTTAAAAACATTTTTTTTTACATGTATTGCCATCCCTGTATGATATGACAGCCCTCGTTCCCATTGACTCATGCTGACTCATGTCCAAGTGTTCTTTTATTTGGACAGTGTAGTTTTTATTATTTTAAATCCTCCAAAAATGGTTGTAATGCCATGATTGACAACTCTGTTGACAAATGAAGTCCTTGAGAAGCTGTCTGTACCAGAGTGTCTACAGTATGAGCTATATGCCGACCTGAGGGATCTTTGGCGTTGTCGGTAGGTTTGGACAACAATACCATGGCTCCACCATAGACTGTAAAAAATATGGACGTAGTATCCGTGACGTCACCCATCTGTTTCTGAAGAGCTGTTTTGAGACCAATCGGGTGCGGCAGCCATATTGCTTCTGTCGAGCCAGTGTGACGTAAAGAGGCGGGCTTTGAGCCTCCTAACCAACAGGTGCAGTGTTCCTGCAGGCAGCTGTGCCTCTCATTGGAAGACTAGTAATCTCAATATCTTCTAAATTACCAAATTAGAAAAAATTCACCCCCCTCACAGTGAGAGGACATCGAGAAATTAGCTATTCAGACTACACTCATCTTTTGTACCAGGCTGTAAACATGTTTATTAATGCTGCAAAGATCGTCTTTTCCCCATTCATGTGTATGTGACTTCCGGTACTTCCGGAGCCAGCCTCAAGCGGATCCTCGATGAACTGCAGCTTTTAACACTTCCGCATTGGACTCATATTTTTAGACCGGAGGTTGCAGCTTGGGCTCCATCAGCTGATCCCTGCTGCACAGATTCTAGCTGATTTATACTTCTGCATTGAATGGACAGAGTAGCCTACGTCGGGGGTCCGTGTAGCTCCCGTACCTACACAAAGGCCTACACACGTAGCTGACGTGCACCTCCTCCAAAATGTAACTAAGCGTAGAATCGACGCGGACCGCAAGCCCTGTGATTGGTCCACTCTGCGGCATTGTATTTCCCACTTTTACAGCACTTCCGGGATCCCAGACATCGGCCGCACATCGGCCGCGTATTTCACCTCCTCCTCTCTATTCTTCATGTAATCATGTCTGTATGATGAACAGCAACATGTATCAGCTGTAGATCAACATAACACGCTCTGAATCTCTGTGGAAAAGTAAACAGAGATCGTAGTGGGGTTGGAAGCAGGCGACCGGCTATCAGAGAGACCGTACTGCTCTCAAGAGCTTAGGAGGAGAATTGCTGCACGACACGGACACATCGACACACAAGTGTGTGGGGCTCATGTTCGCGTCAGCCCCTGCTGTGTATGGGAGATGCAGAAGTATAAATCAGTCTTAAATGTACAAAGTGTCAGTGTGTGTGGTGGGTAGTTTTTCCCATCAGTTTTGTGCAATGAGAGGAGGTGGAGCTGTTTAGACAGAGTCAATGCTCCAATCCTTAAAAACGTAAGACTGTTCAGAGAGATTGTATGCATCTATGAAAATACTACAGTGTGAAAGCCTGCATTACATCTGAAGCAGTAATCAGTGTTCTGTAAATAGAAGCCAGCACTGAAAACACTCAGATGTAATTTTATAGTGTTTACATCAGGAGAATTGTTGTCCTTCCTGGACTAAATGAGAGGGAAAGAAACCCCACAGTCCTGCATCCATCCTGCAGATTGATCAGAATCCTTCCTCTTGGAGCCGGAGTAAGTGTTGTGAACCGTGGGGTTTGATGGTGTTGTGGCAGCTCAGATGACTCAGTTGCATACTGTGTACCCGCCAATCTGGCACCCAACCTTTGTCATCACGCCTCCCTCCCATCTTTCCTGCCTGTCGTTTCTGTCAACTTCCAAAGACACGGAGAGAAAAACAAGTGAAAAGATGCTGACAGCTAGGTAGAAGTTATATCTCACATAACTTTTCTAATCTTTCAACATTAAATTTGTGTTATTTTGTGAAAAGGATTTATCTCCAGGGCTATAACACTCACTGTGAGACTGACAAGCAGTAAGAGAGCAGCGACGGAGCAGGAAATACATAAGCTGCCGCCACCCAGTCCCTCCAGGCCACCGTACATTCTTTACCCGTCTATTGATTTCAATTACGATAACGGTTATTAGGCCGCATGCACGATGTGAAGTCGATGAGCCTGTCTGGCAAACGCAGAGCGCTGATGGATTGGAGTGAGAGGCAGTACAGTGAAAGGAGCCCATTGTTGGAGAGAGAGAGAGCCGGAGGTGTAAATGGAAGGAAATAAAGTGAGAAAGAAGGAGATTACATGAAATATCCTCTTAACTTCAGCGCAGAGTAGCTGCAGGTAATGCCTTTGAGAGCTGCAATCACTTTTTCTAGAAGTCTGAGTGGAGTCTAAGAGCCAAGCGGAAGGAGAGAGGTTTCACCTTAAATCGCCTTACTGAACTCATAAAGGAGATTTCTCATAGATTAGATGTTTTTCTTTGAAGCATTTAAGCATCTGTTTCTTTCCTACAACTTAAGTGTCATGTCAAACTCTCGCAACTCCAATTAAAGCCTTTTATGTCGTTTTTCCACAAAAGGAAGGATTTGATGCAAAGTTCAATTTCCTCTGTATTGGTCTTTTCATGACATGACTCCTCTGGACTGTTCTGAGAGATGAATGATCTCATAAGAGGAGTGTGAGTAGTTTGGGTTGATTTTTTCTCCTCTATGACGTGTGCCGGTGCCAGCAATTAGAAATATCTCTGAAGAGGTGTGAATAATGGATGCATCATGCATCAGAGACCAAAGTAAATGCTCCTGCTTGCTTTGAATTAGTGATGACTACAATGCACGCTCCACTCTGCTGCATGTGACACGTCAACAGCAGAGGGATAAGAAAGGAAAGTCAACCACGAGAAAATGCCGGGGTGAGAGGAAACGGGAGAACATGCATAACAAGACGAGACAGGAGCGGAGGAGGAGTGTCGGGAGGAATAAGCAAAAAGAGGAGGAGAAGAATAAAGAAAGGATTTAATTAACCAGTCATTTGTGGCAGAGTAAACACACGAGATAGCAGCAGAATGGACTGGATCGGTGTCTGAGCAAACACACACACGCACGCACGGGCATATGAGGATACATGTATCAAGAAAGTGACACAATAATAACAGCTTGAGGAAGAAACATTTTAAGCCTTTTAGCAAAGTGTTGACAGCCAATTTAACATTGCCATCTCGAGCAGAGCCATTACAATAAAGCAGACCAGCTCTAATATCGGAGACAGAACCGCTCAAATGACAACTTTGGCATTCTGGGAAAATAGCTTTTCACTGTCTTGCCTTTTTATCTTGTCTTTTAAACCCCTAATGCCATTTTTGAATACCAACAACAGGAAATGAATAGAGGACGAAAGAGAGAGAGAAGAAGAATGAGATACAAGAGCATGTCTGGAGGTTGCAGCTTGGTTACACATCAGTATCAGGTGATATTTGCCCTGTTCAGGGACATTGGCCCAATATAACATGAAGTCACTATCCCTCTTATCTTATCTGCACCTTCTCACATCTTATCTTTACAGAATCTATTCAGTACAAGCTAGTACACCTAACAGCTGATTAAGAGAAGCTGTGTTTTATTTTGCAGAAGAAGTCAACCGTTGGACAAACATCAAAGAAATGTCAGCTGTGTGGATGTATTACACCATCTGAGGAAGCTCAGCGACATGGAGTTGGTAAAACATGTTCCTGTGACATTTCAAGAAAAGGGACCACGAGCAACAATTTAAATACATCAAATCACAGAGCTCATTTGAAAAACAGATAAAGAATTAAATAGAAGTAATGAAAAAACATGGAGATCAGTTATCGATTAATTGTTATCTTGGAAACAGGCGTCTGTATCGAAACAGCTCAGTTATTACAATCTGTACACCGTGCAATACACTGTGCAATATCCTTACCACGTTAACATCCTTGTATATATATCTCCTTCATTCCCAGCACTTTGTACGTAGGTAATTCTAACTATGATGTGCTTCTGTATATACACTTTGTAATTATTTTTTTGATTTGATTTGATTTCATCTGTTTTAATTTTATTTCATTTCATTTTATTTATTTGATTTTATTTATTTGATTTGATTTCATCTTTTTAATTTATTTCATTTCATTTCATTTCATTTTATTTATTTGATTTTATTTATTTGATTTGATTTCATCTTTTTAATTTATTTCATTTCATTTCATTTCATTTCATTTTATTTATTTGATTTTATTTATTTGATTTGATTTCATCTTTTTAATTTATTTAATTTTATTTCATTTCATTTTATTTCATTTCATTTTATTTATTTTATTTTATTTATTTGATTTGATTTCATCTTTTTAAATTTAATTTAATTTAATTTTATTTTATTTCATTTGATCTTTAATTTAATTTATTTTATTTTATTTCATTTCATTTCATTTCATTTCATTTCATTTCATTTTATTTCATTTGATCCTTATTTGATTTTACTTTATTATTGTGTCTATTTATTTTATTCCTTCTTCTGTTAATATTTTGACTTTCTTACATACTGTTTATAAGAGCTCTGTAATGACCGAATTTCCCTCCCCGGGATAAATAAAGTATTTCTGATTCTGATTCTGATCTAATAATAATAATAATAATACATTTTATTTAGAAGCGCCTTTCAAAGCACTCAAGGTCGCTTTACAGATAGATTAAAACACAATAAATAAAACAACACGATAAAATAAATAAAAACAACAAGCAAAGTAACACCAAGTTAAAAATGAAGCAGTGGAAATGAAGCAGGGAATGCAGTTTGAAACAGATGGGTTTTGAGTTTTGATTTGAAGAGGGGTAGTGAGTCAGAGTTTCGGATGTCTGGTGGGAGTGAGTTCCAGAGTTGGGCAGCAGAGCGACTGAAAGCTCTGCTCCCCATGGTGCTGAGACAGGCAGGGGGGCACAGAGAGGTGGAGGGAGGAGGAAGACCTGAGGGAGCGAGAGGGGGTGACGATGTGGAGGAGATCAGACAGGTACGGGGGGGGGGAGGTTGTGGATGGCCTTGAATGTGTAGAGGAGGATTTTGAAATTGATTCTGAGTTTGACCGGGAGCCAGTGGAGCTGCTGGAGGACAGGGGTGATGTGGTGAAAGGAGGGGGTTCTGGTGATGATGCGGGCTGCAGAGTTCTGGACCAGTTGAAGTTTATGGAGGGATTTGTGAGGGACACCGAAGAGGAGTGAATTACAATAATCGATACGGGAGGTGACGAGACCGTGGACCAGGGTGGCAGTGGTGTGAGGGGTGAGAGAGGGGTGGAGACGGTTGATGTTGCGGAGATGGAAGTATGCAGACCGGGTTATGTTATTGATGTGAGAGTTGAAAGAAAGTGAGCTGTCGAGGATGACACCCAGACTCTTTACCTGAGGGGAGGGGGACACTGTTGAGCTGTCTATGGTGAGGGAGAAACTGTCGGCTTTGGATAAGGTGGACTTAGTACCTATAAGGAGGAGTTCTGTTTTATTTTATTGCTATGCATCTCAAGAGAATTAACTTCTCACATCTCTCAAGTTTCCTTCTATCACACATTTCAATCAAGTTTTTGTCAGTTTGAAGGGAGTTTAAAAACACTGGTGAAGAAGGATGCTAAAAGTATCGTCTCTGCCACTTTTGTCCTTTGAGCAATCAGAAAATAGGACATACGTTTAGAGAAGTAGACTCCTTAGAAGATCTCCACACAGGCTGCAAGCTTGAGATGAAGCTTGAAACCAAACACAGCTTTGCTAAAAGATTCATCAGTCAAATCAAGCCTCAAGGCTGTCGGGAGGATGTGGTGGATAACAAACCAAAACATGAATAAAACCGACAGCTCCTTATATAATAATCTATAAATTACAGTTACACACACAGCATGCACAGAGCAGAATATGCAACCACTTCCTCATGACTGTCACTTTTTTACTGCCAATGAGCTCAGTCAAGAAGCTCCAGAAGAGCCTGAGGCGCAGATGAAAGATGATGTTAGATGCAGAGACAGGGAAAGTGACATTGCTGAAGTCTGTGAAATAAAAGACACCTTCAACGCATCTTCTCTCACTAATCTGCTGATCTGCTGTTTCCTGCTTCGCTGCCAACCTTGAGACTACTGTGGGAGACAGATTTAGAGATTTTGAGGCTTTGCATTGTGTCTGATAGAACAATGCACAATATACACAACACAAAGGTAGAGCATCTCGCTTTGCTTTCCAACAAAAAAGGCTTACACTCACAAGGTTGAGAATGAATGACGGGCATAACGTAAAGTAAATATGTTTGTGATGTGACAGAGCAGTCCTGCTTCATCAGGCACAGATAACGCACGTTCCTCTGCAGTGTTCACCAGGACTCAGAGGTTTTTTGAGGACGTGTAAATTCACGCTGCTGGTCTCCAAAAGGAAAAAAGATTCTTGCATGTTATCTGTGGCTTATTGCTTGTCACAGTCGATCTGCATCCGATGAGGGTGCAACAAAGCTTTCCATTCACTTTTAGCCCACGAGGTATGGAAAATCATTTATCTTATAATATCTGTCTGAGGAAAAAGATCATTTGACCAATTTTAAAAATATATCTCTCAAAGTGTTTTAAAAGAAGGAATAGAGGTGGACATATTTACATAATGCTGTTTGAGTCAAAGTACTGGGACAAACCTGTTAATGTGTTTTTTCTTGATAAGCACATTTATGTCCACGTCTATTCTCCTCAGACTTGCAGTCTGAACAGAGGTTTGTCTCTGGTTCTGCACATTGACCTTCAAATGAGAGACTCATTGGCTCAGAGCTCAGTGCCTCCTGGATAATTTGAAAGGTTAGATCAGAGCGGAAACAAAACAAGTGGGGGAACTCCTGGTGGACATGCAACCCATCAGCTGATTAAGAACAGAACAGGACCGATAAAGAGGGAATACATCAAGAGTTTTGAATGATCTGTTTGCTTTAACAAGATGTTCAACTTTGCTTAAAGACTGAGGGCCCGATCTACTAAAGGTTTGCGTGTATAAAAACACGTGCAAACTTGATAGCGCACGCAAAGCTGACGTACTAACCAGGAGCACCGAGGATTGCGTCTGTCAAATGAGCAAAATAGCACTCGCAAATCATTTAGCGTGTTTGCCTTCATTAATATGCAGAATACATGTAGATCATCAGAACGCGCAAAATACTGGGAGGAGGAGATGCAAATGTAATCATTTAGCACACGCAATGTGATTTATCAAACCTGAAGCAGATAGCGCGCGCTGTATTTGCGTCTATATTTAGCACGTTTGAAAGGCAGGTGCAAACTGGCACAGCGTTACGCACACATGGCTGCGGTCACTGTAACGCTCATCATAACATCACTTTACAACATGCCCACAACAGCTGGGCTTACAAGCATTACTAAATGTTTTAGTCAATCAAACCAAGAGAACAAAATAATAATAATAAAACAACACAAATTCAAAGTAGTTCAGCACCACGGATAGCGACCGCATCATTCTGACACCCACTTTAACTTTTTCATATAATGAGAGCACAGTAGGTCACTGTATCAACAGATATACAGTTTAGTCAAATTGGCACAGCGGCCCACATCTTCACATACAAACACAAAATCAAT
Organism: Notolabrus celidotus; assembly: GCF_009762535.1. Taxonomy (NCBI): domain Eukaryota; kingdom Metazoa; phylum Chordata; class Actinopteri; order Labriformes; family Labridae; genus Notolabrus; species Notolabrus celidotus. The sequence goes on along the minus strand of NC_048273.1, from coordinate 38,931,050 downwards.
ATGAAGTACTCGGTGGACTCACCACTGTCTGGACGAGCCTTAAGCTCCGCGGACTTGTCCACGATGCATTGTATGTCCATTTTCTTCGATCTGTCATTCTCAATAGATAACATGACATGTCCACTCAGTCTCTCCTGTCCCATCGTGCTCATCAAGGGGTTTTTAGTTAGTTTTAACTTGGAGAATGAGCGCTCACTGAGCTGCGCTAGGCAGCTCTGCGTAACTCCTCATCTCATGCTTGCAGCAGTGTGTTGGGGCGAATTGACTCAAATATGTTCACAGTTCCATTTAAGCTGGTGAATCTTTGGGACAGTTGCTGGATGATGATATCAGGCATTAAAAACGTTCACCCGAAAGTTGCTCTCTGGGACAGTGAGGCGACTGTCTTCATCCAAGTGACGCCTAACTTTTCTAGAGCAAGAGTGGCAGACTAAGCCTCATCAAATGGCTCTCTAAACTCCATCAAAACACTGATTGTGTTTTGGAGTAGAGTAGATGCGTTTATTTCATCAGCAGATCTTCTGTTTTTTCTCACATCATTCACCTTTTCACAGATGGCCTCCCAAATCGTGTTTCTAACACTGAGATGTCTCTGCTGGAGTTCACCGATGTGTTTATTTCCCTCCTCCACTAAAACCTCCAACTCCATGTCTTCAAACTTCATTTATCGCTTAAGACCACTCTGTTCTCTCAAACTCTCACACGCAAAATCCTCATTAAAATAGGGCGGTCCGCACCACTTTTGCATTCGTTATCATTTGCGCACGCAGTCTTAGTAGATCACCCGCAACACGCCCAGAAATAACACGTGCAAAATTATTATTTGGCGCTCGTTATTTGGGATCTTAGTAGATCAGGCCCTTAGTGGTGCATTGTGCATGACTGTCATCGCTAAACATCAAATTACCTTCCCTGCCATTCTTGTGTCTACATGGGAGTGTTTTCATCTCAGGTCAGATAGGTTTTCTATATGAACTCTCACTTACACACCACTGATCTATGATGTTTCCATCAAGTCGAGGACTACAGTGAACAGATAGTCCCCTTACAGGCTGTCCCAAGTTCCCCTCTTTAAGTCCACTTTCCCCACAGAACCTCTTTTATGTATGTTGTAGGAATAAGGCGAGTCAGCACATGGTCCAGTTTAGTGTTTTAGGGTGAACTATTAGCAATAATATCTGTTTGTGGTATGTTTGAACCAAATTAGAGTTGAATTGTCTAATGTGTTCTAGGGGTGGTTAAGCGGTCTGATTTCCCGATTCGATTCCGATTAATGAGGTCCCGATTCGATTACCAACCGATTTTCGATTATTAACGTTTCTCGATCAGCGATTATTGATTTTCTGTTTGACAGTAACCCAAAATTATTGCACCATTAAAAAATAACAGTCAGTTGCTGAATTACTTCTCTTTTATTGAGTAACAACTTAAAGCACTTAAAGTGTAGTGTAGTTGTAACGTCAGAATAATTTGTTTCTAACTTGAAACAAATGTCCACACTTGGAGTTTTTTTCTGTAGAACAAAGATACAGCTTTGGAACTGTGTGTGTTCACAGCTGTGTAACACCTTGCACCTTTTATATACTGTAGAACACAGAAATGACACAACACATTGTGTTGTGACTGATCACATTTTACTAAACAACAATCAGTGATCTAGAATGACCAGATTCTTTGCACTCTCATTACAACAACAATTAAATGGAAGGCTTATTTCCTTTAGAGGTAGAACCAACTTACTGTAGCTTATATAGTGTAGAACACAGAAATGACACATTCAACAAGGCCTCACAAGACGGCAGGTTCTGCGGCGTCACACTCACACATGCAAACGCGCAGACATTTTCAACTTTACGCACAGAGTATACATCGCGGAGGTAACCAAATCAATCAAAAAAAGATTCCCATCTGAGCATCATCTCTGACCTGGACACCATACTCAATGCATCTCGCAATCCGGGTGCTGACAGCGCTTTGAAGAGTTACGGAAAGGAGGCGTGGGAGCGCGTCTGTGACCGGTGCAGCTGAACCACTGGTGCAGAAGGAGCATGTGCTGCGGGATTTCCTCCCGCTGAAGCGAGTGCTTGCGGGATCAGAAAAACCCTCGGTCAGAGAGTCTTGCCGACTTCTTTCAAAAAAGATTTCAAAACTTTGGCTAAAGTGGCGCATGTAATTCCAATCTCCAGTGTGGCAGCAGAGCGCAGATTCAGCCTCTCAAACAACATCAAGCCATGAGAAGTTGTCTGTCCGAGGCAAAAGTCCAAAACCTCATGACAGTACCCCCTGCAGCCATACCACCTGAGACATTTGATTACGCACAAGCGGGCACGCAATTCAAGTCCACGCGGACCATGAGGAAGGTGTGAGAGTGTGCGTTCAGGCCACTGCAGGTGAACTGTTCCTATTTTAAGTGCAATCGTTTAATTTCATTGTTCATATGGAGCTACTGGGGCCACAGTCAGCGGAGAAAAGGTTACATGTGTGATGTGTGATGGCACGGTGTGGATTCTCTGTTCAGCTTGTTCGGACTGAATATTAATTACAAATGAATGAAAATGAAATGCTATTGAACATGTCATTATCATCATTTTAAAGATTAAAGGGACGGGTAAAAATAGATTATGACAGGACTTTATGACCCTGTCAGGCAAAAGACAGACAACGAAAAAGTCTAGCGTACCTCTGGCTCCAAGGCTTCTCACACACACACACACACACACACACACACACACACACACAAATGCAGACACAAAGCTCTCCATGTGTGAACGTGTGTCAACGTCTGCATAACTTACCTACAAATTATGGCAGGCGTATGCCGGACGTATGATGTTTAACTTCCGTTGACGGCGGGATAACATTTTTACAAAATAAAATAATGCAAAAAATAATCGATTTTTGAAAATGTAATGATCGATTCATACTCGTCCATAACATAATCGCGATTAATCAATAATCGATTTTTTTCACCACCCCTAATGTGTTCACACAAAACTAGTGCTTGTCGGTCCAAATAAATGATGCACAAACCCTTAAAAACTGTAAAACTGGCGCTGCTGCAAATGTTTGTTATTTGTGTTTTGTCAAAGTATCATTCCGCCTCAACAGGACACGACTTCCATAAGAATCTATCCAATAGCTGTTAGGACATGTCCTGCTGAATCACAAATGCCAACCTCATGCTGCAGCAAGAGGAAAGGTCATTGTATCAGCAGAGACATTAACTCTCATTATTTGACGATCACAATTAGAGCATGGATTTATTATAAAGCCCTGGATATAGCACCTAAAGACAGCACAGACCTGACACACCCTGGTGTCATGTCTCTAAAACTCTCATTAGTGTAGCATTTCAGAATAGATTAAAATGAATCAGTACACCTCACACCTGCTGTGCCCTTTTATTAACAACCATAGATTTAAGTTGTCCAAGCACTGCCGCATGAAGAGAGAAACCAAGAGATAGAACGTGGCATTTATAATCACGCCTCCCCTGTTTTCTTCTTCTAGCCCGTATGATCACATCTGTGCATGTGTGAATTTCTGGCATGGATCACGCTGCAATTATTAGTAAGTCATATATTATCCACACATCCTGTGAGAATTCTCTCATTGCCCAGAAACACTGTAGCTGAATGATAAATCCACCTACACTGCAGCAGGGAAACCTCAATGAAACGGTGATGCATAAAGTGAAGGCTTTAACAAAATGTGAATATCATGATTTAGTGGAGGAAAAGTGTGTGGCAAATTTGGAATCTTGCAGCACTTTGACTTTGCACTGTTGTTGAATGTTTCTGCTTTGTGAAATGAGTAAAATAGGAATCACTTGTTTGGTGAAATGCTGTTTTTGGAACTAATAAACCTGAAATGACAGTTTTCTGACGACTCATTTTTATCACAGTATGTTTAAACAAGAGACTTTAAGGAGCCATTGGGTTCTGCAAAACTTTCAGTGTGAAGTCCTCCCTGACAGACAAGAGAGGGGGTAGGGGTGGGTGGGGATGAGTCTCAGGAAGCAGGACATGACATCAAACGCACCCTGCAAAAGCTTTGATTTCAACATGACGGCAGATAGAGCAACAAAAACCAACACTATACTGATTATAAAGCTTTTCTATCAGCGGTATAGACAAACAGACGGACGTGCAGACATCTGTGCTGCTCTTGCCTGAAAACGATTCTTCTTCTTCAACCCCAGATGTGTTTATTCATCCTGTTGTGCGTCGCTCTTCTGGGTTTGCACCAAAGACTGTATATTAAAATGGACGCTGTAAGTGTTCACTGACTTTGAAGCCAAAATATTTAGAGCTCCCCCTACTGACTGACAGCAGAACAGGTCATAAACCCTTCCTTCATGTTAACAGATAGAACATGTGTCAAACTATAAAACTAAAATACACGTCAAATACATTCTTCTCAACAACGTGAGTGTTCAATCCTCCAAGCAGTTGGATTTTAATTAGTAATTGATTTTAAGAAGATGATTTTATGACAGCTCTGTTGACAAATACAGGGTCCTGGAGTTGACACGGCTGCAAAACAGAACGATCTGGATTCAGCGTTCCTTTCTGGATTAGCAGAGTAGAGGAGGAATGGCAAAAGCTAACATAACGAACACAAACACCAGGAGTGTCTGCAAATCAACACAAGAATCTATAAGTTAAAGCGTGTTTTGGTTCGCAGCAAGGGCGTGACATCAGTCCCATGACTCTGTGAGCCAGGTGGCTTCTGTGCATGCCTGGGCTGCATCAGCGCAATATGTCAGCTCGCAGCAAGGGGGTCTCTTTGCTCACAATGGGCAGAAGTACAGGCACATTGTCCATTCTATATACAGTCAATGGTTTGCAGCTGTCTTGCTGCGTTCTCATATAAGCCCATCCCAAATATGAGTAAGGAGCTGGCAGGAAAAGTGCAGGTGAATGTTTTGTATGTTCACACATGCAGCCCACAAAGTATTCAGGATGTTTCAAGGAGTTTTGTGAACAAGTGAAAACAGCTTTATCCAGTCTCTACTGCTGGATACACTGGTAGCCCTTTCTCCAAGAGCATCTTCAAAAGATAGAGCTGATGGGGAGTTTTCACCAGTTTAGTTCACGTGGAAAAAGTGTCAAAAAATGTTAAATGTGATCGGATCCCCTTTTCGTTAGACAGTTCGGTTGGGTCATTTCTTAATTGGTTGTTCACTCTCCTTACATTTTTATATGCAACAAAATGAAATTCATAAGGTCAGTAGTTTCCATCCTGAGGCGGCAGCAGCATCGGTCTGAATACAAATACCTGTTCAGGCTGCTCTCATTCTGGGTGTAGCTCACCGGCTCATTAAGAAAGTCTGACGAGTGTATGAAAAGGCCTCTCACAGTTTGTCTGAGTGTGTGTAAATCAATGTGACACTAACTAAACAAACTGCAGGAGAGCAGGGATAATGAACAGACACGGACTGACGGCAAACTGAGTTTTAATCATGGGACAGACATGATGGATGGATGGAAGGAAGGAGGGAGGGAGGGAGGGAGGGAGGGGGAACAGCATGAATGAGGGGAATAATGTTAACAGCTAAGAAAGCAGAGCCTATAAAGATTGAAAAACTGTTTGATCTAATAAAAACTAAAAACCTGCTCTCATATGCTAAACCTACAAGTCTTCAGCCTTTAGGAGACTCATACAGCTCTTTATAAGATCAATATTCAGAACTTAGACAGCCTTCATCAGTGACTGAAACATGAAAATCAGCACTAAAACAGCTTCCCTCAGGGGCACAGGCCCGGGGTACATCAGTGAGAAATGAAACACTTGCAAATTCCAAAAGCAGCCGAGGGTGATCTGACAAAATTAACCCACCGTGGGTGCCCACTCAGTCAATGGGCACAACTTTGTGCACATGAAAGAGAGAGCGAAAAAGAGAGTGTCATTTGGGTATGAATATGGTGCCAGTATTTCACAGGCGACATCCCAGCACGGATAAACACTACCCACAAGACTTTCTGTGACCCCTGAGGTCTCTATCATTGAACACACACAAGGAGCTGTCAGAAAGCAAAGAGTGTTACCATAGCTGACCCTTAAGTTTCACAAGACTGGTAATAAAACCAGAGAGCGATTCTGACCGTAAGGGTTGATGTAGAATGACAGAAGTCCCCTGCAGACAGAAGAACAGTTCCTTTGTGCTCCAAAGTTCACTGTTATCTGTTTGCAGGAGTCTGACAGGGCTACTTTGGCGCAAATATCAAAAACAAAAATAATGGAAGAGGAAAAAACAGTTAAGCTGAATATGAGTGTTGTAAAGGGTTTCCTGTGGGAGCATGAGGAACAACAAACTGTGGAAAGCTAGCTTAAGAGTATATCAGTGATATTCTGTATCTTTGGTTGTACTTGCACTAACAACAATCTTTTTATTTCCTGTGTAGCGAACAATAATCGAAAAACAACTTCCTTTCAACACTTCCTTTTTCATACACTGTGTTGTTTACAGCCTCATTAGCATCTTCTGAAGCGAGCATGTGTTCAGATAAAAAGTAAGGCAAATTGAACCTCCTGAATATGTGCAAAATAAACGCCATCAGTTCTTGGAGCATGAAATTCCACACCCAGAGGATGTAATTGGTGTCTTTTGTGTCAGGTGAGTCTCAGTTTCACTGTACACAGGCCTCACCTTGGCTTACTGAGGAGGTAAGACTCCCATAATGCAGATCTGTCAACTTAAAAGTTTAATGTAGTTCATATTGATAATTTCTGATGCATTTCATGAAGTCTGGAAATCTCAGCTCAGCTTTGGCATAACAGCTTTCAGCATTTTTGTCACTCAAGTTGAAATTTTGGATTTATTAAAGAGTGCCAACTGTGCTACATGAATATCTGTTTATGGAGATAAACTGTTGTGAGATGACTGCAGTTTGGAAGTCATTAAAGCAGATGTATTCTGCCTTCTTTTGCTCTCTATACAGACTGCAGACACCAAAACTTGCTCACACATAAATGGTCAATACTACTCTGACTACAGACAAAACCAAAGTCTGATCATGCAAATACAGATTTACAATCATGAAGCTGCAAACCAGGCTGACCTAAAGTAAGGTGTGCAAACATTGTAGAGAGCTACAGAGGTACAATATATCAACCTGTCAGGATGTAACTTTACCTGCATTCCATGGCACTGTCCAAAACCACATACTATGGACTACACCCAATATTTGTTCTCACATACCTCAGTGTCTGTACTTACACATTACTGTCATGCCACTTGTTAGAGATGCTTACCTGTAGCAGCCTGTGCCAAACTCACATCAACCATAAGCTGCAATATCTGACCACAACATGCAAGAGGGACCTCTGAAAACATCTGTCTTTTTGCAAGTTCTCTGCACGACAATTACTTTAATACGGTCGTTTTAAGTACTGGTTTGCATTGCACGATATTGATGCCTGCAGGGTGTCTTTGGTTTGCATACTGTAGTGTTTTCAGTAAATGGTATGCACCTCATGTACTACTGGTGTCATATAAGATATGAGGATAAACATATCTCCCTCTTTGTTTTAGCACTTTACTTGATGGCATGTTAGTATTGGAATCTGGGATGTAGTGTGAGGGATACTTTATGTGTTGGTCATGGACAGATTCACAAATATGCCCTCACTTAACAGCTTCAGTAGAAAGAACAGTAGAATGGTCATAAACAAAAGACTTCTGTTTGTATTTGCATCACATGGACGTGTCTGAATCCTGGTTGAAGCACTTTGAGCCTACTTTTAAATGTGAACGTTTAAAGCATCTTTACCATGTTTGTGCTAACAGCTCGGTGAATCAACACCATGCCCGACTACAGAATTATGCAGGTGTTCATAATGAAGAGATTAACGGGGCGTGCGTGAACATACAACATCTCCATTTCAATGAAGTAATAACACCCTGCACGCTGAAATATATCACTTATTTGTATTTTCTGCAACATAATCTCCCTGCCTCACTGTTCTCTCACACACACAACCAAACACACATACAAACAAGGTGCACAAATCCTTATATCCCCTTCAACAAGCTAACACTAACCCATTCAGCCTGTCTGCAAACCCAAACTTATCCACATCAGTGCTCACATACTCACACACACACACACACACACACACTCACACACACACACACACACACACACACACACACACACACACACACACACACACACACACACACACGCACGCACGCACACACACGCACGCACACTGCGTCTCTCCTGCATGTTGGAGAGTGTGTGGGTGGTGGTTTTTCCCATAGGCCTGTGGTGACACTGAGTCAAGGAGACAGGAGGCAGTAGCTGCACACACAAACGTATAGTAATCAGAAGCACAGATGGACACACAGTCCACATAGTTAATATATACATGCATAACTACACTTACTGTGTGCAACATGACATTGCTGTTTTGAAAGAGTAGTGATCATTATGACTGTATTTGCTGTATGGAGACAGAAAGGTGACAACCCCAACAGTGACGCTTATATGAAGTCCCAAGGTTCATAAAGTAAGACAAATAGGGGATTTAAAGGGCGACACACTAATAATGAGTGCAGCAGCGGTGTACTTCACCGGCCTGTGCACTGTTCCACGTTGAGATATATCTGTTAAGAGGTTCATAGGCTCGACTGTTGTAACAGTTAATCTCCAAAAAGAAAACATCAGTGAGTAGCCAAACTCTTGTTAATCAGCAAACAGCACAGGGAGCATTGTTGTGTTAGTAGTGTTAGATTCACATCAGCTGAACTGGAGTCAGACAGACAACATGCACTGATTCTACGCCGGTTTAATAACTTTGCATAAAACGTAACGATTAATCTAACATGCAAATCCCTTCACCAACAGTGTGGGTAATCCAACAAATACTCCTGTGGTTTTTCAGAATCAGATGATTCTTCTCTTATTTGCTGTATGGATTAGTCGTAGCTTCCTGCTCTTGTTGTCCTCTGCATGAATAACTATGAAATGTCTCTACTGTGACAACTTATGCATTTCAATTTTAAATAATAGATGATTCTTCTTTTAATCAAAACAGATCTTCTGCTCATTCTTCAAGGTCCATGCTTAAGTCAGGTGTTCAAACGCAGACTGTTTTGGAGCTCTGAGCATCATTTGGTAGCTTTTGTTTCACATAATATTTCAGCTCCCCACTAACTGGTTGCCACAAGCACATGGGGTGATCTGTGTAATGCATGAAATTAACTCTGGTGATGGAAATGCAAGGACTTTATCCTTCAACACCTCCACTGGCTACTATTTTCAAGACTCTGCTCATCACCTACAAAGCCCTCAACAACCTTGCACCCTACCATACCTGACCGGCATCCTCAAACTCCACTCCCCATCGTGACCTCACGTGACCTCTACCGCCTCCCCATGTCTGTTGTTTGTTTTTTGGTAGTCCAATCCAACAGATTAGCGACTGAAGCTCAAACTGGTTCTGATGGAAAGCTGAACACAGTCCATTACAGGTTGTTGCAGATTGGTCAGGGTGCCTATGCTAGCTCCTGTCCACCACCTAAAGTGCCTACAATGGGCACGGGACGCACACAGTAATGGAAGAAGGAAGGTGATCCAGGGGGGTTGACTTGGCCTATCAATACCTCAGATCTTAATCCAAAGGAACATGTGAGCAATGTGCTGAAGTTCTGATCCATGGAAGCCCTGCCTCACACCCTACATGACTTGAATCTGATAGATCTGTTGCTATAGTCTTGATGCTGATTACAACATTGTCTCTGTTACAGTCTACCCAATATTAGACAGGTGATCATAGTGTTACAGCTGATCTGTGTGGTGCTAATGCACAGTTTTTATCACCATGTGGAAACCATAAATCCTGCATAACTGCCGTTTACAAAATGAACAGTCCAAAAGGTCACCCAGTCATTACAACTGTTCTTCTGTTATTCTGAGTAAATCCAGCGAGAATCACTCCAGTTTGTGAAGCACATGGTCTGTGCTCAATGGATAAGATAATACACAATGCAGCTCTGTCTTGCTACTGCATAGCTGCACATTGCTCCTGCTGATGCTGCCTCATTCCTCTCAGTCTGTCTGACAGTCAGCAATCAAGTGTACACTAATCACCTCTTTTTAGAGATGGGGGAGAGGCAGAGAGGAAATGCACTGTTGCTTCCTCCAGTTCATGGACAGAGTGCTCGACAGTTTGTGTTATTAATGAACGCTCGTGCTCTTCTGAATGGGCTGAAAAGAACATACAGCTGGTGCCCCAGACACATGCAATCAGAGATACACAAGCACACACTGTCATATAGTAATACAGTAATGACACAGCTGTATTCCCTCTGAGAAGGAAAGAGGGATGCATGCAGAAGAAGTAAATAAACACTTTTGCTCAGTCACACCATCAGGAATATGTGATTAAAAAAACACTGTTGAGCCCTAAAAGCAGAACTAGATGGTGCACAGATGATGAATGCATGGTCCTTTCAAAGAGTGAGGGAAAGAACATTTTCATCCACTGACCTGAAAAGGCAAATAATTGCTTTGGTTCTTTGTATATCTTTCTCCCCTGCTGCTTCTCTGTTTCACTCTGCTCAATCTAACAGGGGAAGTTATGTCTCTCTATTACAGACAAATCATTTACAGCCCACATTACTGGTGCCCTAACCAGATCCTACAAGTCTAAAATATATCAAAAGAAAAGGTTGTATTCCAAGCTTCAAACCATTTCCAAGGCAGCAGCAGCAGCATTGATTTGGACTGGTTTATAAAACCATACGAGTCGTTAAATGTCACTCGTTAATTACAAGTCTGCAAAGTGCCAAAAAAAGAGAGACTCACTTCCTGCAGAATCAAAATTTCCTTACAAATGTCACATTATCATTGGAGCTAGACAGTGAGGGAGCCGGGGGGGATGAGGTCCGCACAGAGAGGAGGAGAGAGCGGGAAAAGGATGAGCATGGAGAATAATGAAGACAAATCTGTTTTCCGATGTTTCCTGAATGCTGGCGCTAAAGGCTACATGTTCGCCACACAGCCAAGGACGAGGACAGCATTACACGGGCGAAAAGAGCTGATTCATGGAGTGCTTTTGATACATATATGCTTATCACTGTTTCACATCTGCTTCACATAATGTTTAAAAACTGAATGACCTTAAATTAACTTAATACGGAGTGAAAATTGTTTTGGAGTGGTTCAAACATTGGTTTTTTTTAATAATATGTGGAATCAGACAGCCAGAAATTCAAAGTTCATATCAGTGCCTTTTAGGATTAATCAAATATTGCTTTACACTTGGATTAGAAATCATTTGAATTAGGTATAATATGAAAAGGTCCTAAAAGTATCTCTCTAAAATCAACTCCAAAACCAGCAGTGCAGGTTTCCATCAGGTGTGATCACTGAGCTTTGTGCACATAAAGCTTTCAGTATCAGTATTCTAACTATATCCATGTATGCATGCCAAACAAGGTCGTTTTAGAGCATAGAAAGCAGAAATCACATTTTCTTTTCTGATGTTGCAGAGACCTAAGTAATGATGAGCAGTCTCCTTCAATTTGTTGCTTCATAGTGATACAAACTTGAGCACTTGTAAGGTAACGTGTTAACACTATAAATTCAGTACAACCTATACATAAATATATGTGTTACAGGTTGTCAGAGAATGCTAGGTAATTTATGAGGGAGAGTGCATTGTGCCCATTTTGATAACTCACATACTGCTATTTAAAACTAGCAAGAATTATACCATAGTTAAGGACAACATGATGCCAAACTTAAAAAAAATGAAGGATACAATGAAGATGAGGACTGCCTGAACAAGATGCATTAATAAGTCAGGGTCATATCTGAAGGTGGTCTACTTCTGTTATATGTGTGGATAAAGTAAAGGCTAGCAGTTAGGAGTTTTGTTTTGCTGCTTCCATAGTAATATCAAATGACTTTACAGTACCACTCATGAATCCATTGTTTGTGAGTTTTGCTCAAAGCTGATGTATCTGCCCCACCACCGGCTAGCTCCCCCAGTTATGCTGCTGTTGCTGCGTGCATGTCGTTCCTTTTGACAGTGACTCTTTTGAGTATCTAGAATTTCCTTGATTAAACCTGAAATCCTTTTCTTAGGGAATAGAGAACCTCAACCTTGATTCACAATTTGCTGCTGCTGTTTGTTATCCCCTCTGCACAGGAGCGTTTTTAGAAATGACCAATATTACCTTACTATAATGAAGTACAACTACTAACCCTGTTCAATTTCCTTTTAATGAGGTTTTTCAATCATGGTTTTATGAAAAATGATTTTAACTGATGTTTTGTTTTTCAAATGGCTGAATGAGTTTTGAAAAACACCAAAATCAGGTAAATGCATGAAAAGCATTGCTGTAGAAACTGTAGGTCTGTGCTGGACTACAGTGATGTCTTATACATGCCTCTGCTTTAAGCTTGCACATACTGGATACTGTATACCATGGAGCTTTGAGGTTTATCACCAATCTTTAAAACTATGACTCATCACTGTGTGCTGTACTCGAGAGTAGGATGGTCTTCCCTGTCGTCACGCAGGCAGAAACATTGGCATCTTCTAATCTATAAGTGCATCTTAGGTCTACTTCCCTCTTACATCCTCACCTACAATGCGCAGGAACTCATAATCATCGATCTCAGGATCTTTTATTACTCTCTGTACTGAGGGTCAGGACTGCACTTGGAAAAAGGCCTTCATGTTTGCTGCTCCCTCGACCTGGAATGCCTTACAAAAGGATCTGAAACTTCGTGGTCTTATAACTTTGAATGCTTCTAAGCACTCCTTAAACGACTTGGAGGCTGATGCATCTGTCTGCAGATCTTTTGTTTAAATGTAACTCAGGCTGGTTTTCTGGAGGTATTTGTTGTGTAGCTGGTGTGTGCGTCTGCTATTTGTGTTTATGTTTATTGTAATGGTGCTGCTGTCCATCTTGGCCAGGACTCTATTGGAAAAGAGATTTTTAATCTCAATGAGCATTTCCTGGTTAAATAAAGGTTATAAATAATAGATACATAAATAATGCCCATTAATCTGCTCTTGAGGCTTGTGTTTTTTCATAGCATACTGATCATTTATTTCATCCATTTACTCCAAATGAAACTTGTTGGCTGTCTTTCTTTAGCATGTATTACAATGTATTTCATCTTAATCATGGGCCACTACACTCTAGCCTACCAAGGATTACATCACAGCTTTGGTAGTCCATATAGAGTGAAGTACAATAGAGGCGATGGTTGTGTGACATGCATTTCACCTCATCAGTTAAATTCAAAGTGACAGCAGTGTTAGTGCATGGTACAGTATGTTCTTTACAGTAGCTTAAAGCAACCCCTTGGACATCCCACGGGAACAAGCGCTTACCTTCCCATCAGCCCTGTGCCTCTGCATGCATAAAATGTTACATGCTGCTTAAGCTAATGGAGCGGCCCATTTGATAACTCAGAGCCAGCATCCAGCATCATGGACTTTAGTTTTATTTGGCTTCAATATCCTCCTGGACTTCAGAAATTCATTATGACGCTTCATTAACAGTGGTTGATTAAATCCAACAGACCTGAATCATGTAGCGACTCACTAGTTATGAAATTATATGAGCAGTCAGATGATTTAACAAGCCATGTGTTAATATGCACTATCAACATGTTAAAAGGCGTGAACCATGTCACCAATAACCTAACACAAGATTGTGTCCCAATACAGGCAGAGATAATTACACACAGACATGTTAACATGCACGCTGGCATGCACACACACATACACACAAGCCTGAACAATCGCACTCCTTCAGCCATCCGTATTAGTTAACTTTCTGCTCGGCTGGTTCAGTACAGGGAAACAGGGGAGAGAGTTCGAGGGTGCTGAACCAAGTCATGCAATGTTAGAGAATGAGGAGGAGGAGGACGGGGAATGGGGAGGAAGAGGAAGCCTGGTTCCAGACCTCTGAATCACCGCCAACAACGCCAAATTTATCAGTGACTCAAAAGGGAATGATGTTAGTTTGAGATTGGCTGTTATGTGGTTGGAAAAAAAGCAGAGCCATTCAGAGCATTTGAAGGCTAGACAAATGCAGTTAGATTTATAAAGCCGTGCCAGATTCAGATAATGTGAGAGCAGGATTATTTCAAATGGAGCTTGGCAATTATCCAAGGAAAAGCCACTTCATTTGACTAAGGGACATTTTTGTATTCTCATCTTACAAAATTCAGAAGAAAACATTGGGCTACTCATGTTTGTAATTCTTGCAACACCTGGTTCTTCAAAGATATAGCTATGAGGACAAGGATGCCATCGGTAAGTGTAGGTCTCCAAAGGCTTAAAGAGAAGCCAAAACCAACAAGGACACAACTTGCACTTTGGTTTGCAATCCTTGGTTGCAAAAAGACAAATGAATGAACCTCAACTCCTCTCACGAAAAAAATAAGCAAATTAATTGATTCCAACCGTGTCAAGAGGGTGGGTTTGAAACCACTATTATTAAAGCTAACATATGATATATGCACAAGGATAATTACTGACAAGAATCAGACTCCACCACATTTTGTTTGTCTTAACTTTAGCTAATGCCTGTTTTTGAAAAGTTAGCTAACATATCTGGGTAGCTTGCAAGCATTAATCATCCAATCTCATCATGTTTTCTTCTCTGTTTGCTTATTATGTTATTATTACAATGGCTGATTAAGTACAACACACAGGATAAGCATTCAAAATACCTGTTTGAAACTGATTGAAGACATGAGCAAAAAAGTAAGCCATTTTATTGACAGTTAAGTTAAGAGGAAAAGAGGAACAAGGATGTTTTGGTTTATGTTTGAAAGCTACCAAGATATATTGGCTAACAACAAAAAATTGGATAAGTATTCAATACCTTTCTGAAAATTATATAAGAAACAGAAGAAGAAACACAAAATAGCCAACTTAAAGATGGAGCATGGCTAACAAGAACAAAAACGTTAGCTAACATATCTGCGTAGCTTGCAAACAATCATCCAAACTGTTCCTCATGTCCTCTCTGTTGCCTTAACTGTTATAATAACAGCTAACAACAACAAACAGGATAATCATTCAACATAACTGTCTGAAAATGATATAAGAAACAAAATAAACATGATATAACAGCTGACTTAAAGATAGAGCGTGGCTACCAAAATGTTAGCTAACATATCTGGGTAGCTCGCGAGCATTAATCATCCAATCTCATCCTGTTTTCTTCTCTGTTTGCTTATTATCTTTTATTATAATGGCTGATAAGTACACACACAGGATAAGCATTCAAAATACCTGTTCGAAACTGATTTAAGACATTAGCAAAAAAGTAAGCCATTTTATTGACAGTTAAGTTAAGAGGAAAAGAGGAACAAGGATGTTTTGGTTTATGTCTGAAAGCTACCAAGATATATTGGCTAACTACAAAAAACTGGATAAGTATTCAATAACTGTCTGAAAATTATATAAGAAACAGAAGAAACAACACAAAATAGCCAACTTAAAGATGGAGCATGGCTAACAAGAACAAAAACGTTAGCTAACATATCTGCGTAGCTTGCAAACAATCACCCAAACTGTTCCTCATGTCCTCTCTGTTGCCTTAACTGTTATTATAACAGCAAACTACAACAAACAGGATAATCATTCAACATAACTGTCTGAAAATGATATAAGAAACAAAATAAACATGATATAACAGCTGACTTAAAGATAGAGCGTGGCTACCAAAAAGTTAGCTAACATATCTGGGTAGCTCGCAAGCATTTATCATCCAATCTCATCCTGTTTTCTTCTCTGTTTGCTTATTATCTTTTATTATAATGGCTGATAAGTACACACACAGGATAAGCATTCAAAATACCTGTTGGAAACTGATTTAAGACATTAACCAAATAGTAAGCCATTTTATTGACAGTTAAGTTAAGAGGAAAAGAGGAACAAGGATGTTTTGGTTTATGTTTGAAAGCTACCAAGATATATTGGCTAACTACAACAAATTGGATAAGTATTCAATACCTTTCTGAAAATTATATAAGAAACAGAAGAAACAACACAAAATAGCCAACTTAAAGATGGAGCATGGCTAACAAGAACAAAAACGTTAGCTAACATATCTGCGTAGCTTGCAAACAATCATCCAAACTGTTCCTCATGTCCTCTCTGTTGCCTTAACTGTTATTATAACAGCTAACAAGAAGAAACAGGATAATCATTCAACATAACTGTCTGAAAATGATATAAGAAACAAAATAAACATGATATAACAGCTGACTTAAAGATAGGGCGTGGCTACCAAAAAGTTAGCTAACATATCTGGCTAGCTCGCAAGCATTAATCATCCAATCTCATCCTGTTTTCTTCTATGTTTGCTTATTATCTTTTATTATAATGGCTGATAAGTACACACACAGGATAAGCATCCAAAATACCTGTTGGAAACTGATTTAAGACATTAGCAAAATAGTAAGCCATTTTATTGATAGTTAAGTTAAGAGGAAAAGAGGAACAAGGATGTTTTGGTTTATGTTTGAAAGCTACCAAGATATATTGGCTAACTACAAAAAATTGGATAAGTATTCAATAACTGTCTGAAAATTATATAAGAAACAGAAGAAACAACACAAAATAGCCAACTTAAAGATGGAGCATGGCTAACAAGAACAAAAACGTTAGCTAACATATCTGCGTAGCTTGCAAACAATCATCCAAACTGTTCCTCATGTCCTCTCTGTTGCCTTAACTGTTATTATAACAACTAACAACAACAAACAGGATAATCATTCAACATAACTGTCTGAAAATGATATAAGAAACAAAATAAACATAATATAACAGCTGACTTAAAGATAGAGCGTGGCTACCAAAAAGTTAGCTAACATATCTGGGTAGCTCGCAAACATGAACTGTGTGTGCAACTGTGTGCCTACAGATTAGGTATTCAATAGATCTTTATAAAAATAAAACCATATTTGTCTTGAATATATTCAACAAACACTTTGTTACTCCAACAAACGTTGACTCTGCCTGGCCGTTTTTCTCCACTAAGGCACCACATCGTCTCTTGAACAACTCATCCTGCCAACAAAGATAAAAGCTGATGAATGGCTTCATGCCCCGAACTGTTTTTCATTGAAAAAAACTAAAATCTGTTCCAAGATGCTAAAAAATATTTCATATGTGCATCAGGTTAGTGGTGGCCAACAATCCCAAAGGTCGCTTCAGTTCTGTGATATTTGTCTTTCCCATTCTTCCTGTGTTGAAATGATCCTTCCTCGTCCTTCTTTTCTCCTCGTCTCTTTCTGAAATGAGCAGCTGGCACAAACACACTGGCTCCTGCAGTAACAATAATCACGTCAAGCCTTCCTGACGTCCACACTGAGACGTTTTTGGGTGAGTCATTGAGGAGAGTGGAGAAAGAAACAAATCAATGGCAGACAGAGAGCTGAACAGAACGGTGGAGAGACGGATATTTAGGTTGACATTTAAGAGGAGGTAAATAACCCTCTGTGTAAAGCAGACTGTCGGGTTTAGCCTGGGCTGACTCCTTTGTAGTGAATGAATTCTGTTTTCCCGTTTATCTTTATCCCTCTTTGTATACATAGTGTGAGCTTGGCCTGCCCTTCATTGCTTTCTGTCCCTCTACAGCTTTCTACTTTATCTCTTAATTCCTCTCAAAGCACCTGATGGGCATCAACACACAGAGGCCAAGTTCAACAGAATCTAGCAGAGTCATTTTCTTTCCTATTGAAGCTGTAGATGAACAAGTCGAGTGTTTCAGATATGTGGGTGTGAGGATCTTTACTTAGGTGTTTGCCGGGGTCTTGCAGTTACTTTAAGTTCTTATCTATTAATTGAATTAACATTTTTACAGGCTGATTAGTGCTATTTTGTAAACAATACCAGGTTCTGTATCAGCCTCTGACATAGTGTAAGAGTCAAATCAGAGGTGTCTTTAATCAAGAGGTTTGTATTATTTCAGGCACTATAACTGGCAGGATTTTATCATTTTATTTTATATTTTGATGTTTTATATTTCTGATTTCTGTTTTTTTGATTGTTTTAATCTTTAGTTGTTTTTGTATTACTCCAAAATTGTTTTATTTCCTTTTATTTTTCTTCCTCACATTTCTCTTCCATCAATTTTTAGTTTATTTCTTATTTTAAAATAAAAATTTTAAATAAAATATATTATAAAATATTTATCCGTGACGTCACCTATCTGTTTCTGAAGAGCTGTTTTGAGCTAAATTGTCAGCAGCAGCCATATTGCTGCTGTCGAGTGATTGTGACGTAAAGAGGCGGGCTTTGAGCCTCCTAGCCAACAGCTACAGTGTTCCCACCTGTCTATCAAGTCAGCTGTGCCTCTCATTGGAAGACTCGTAATATCAATATCTTCGAAATTGTTGTGTTAAAAAAAAACACCCCCCATACAGTGTGAGCCGATCGAGAAATGAGCTATCCAGACTGCACTCGTCTTTTGTCCCAGGCTGTAAACATGTTTATTTCTGCTGTATTTATATCAGCTTTTTTGAATTGGTGTGTATGTGGTTTCAGGTACTTCTGGAGCCAGCCTCAAGCTGATCCTCGATGAACTGCAGTTTTAAGACCTCTGCATTGGACTCATATTTTTTGACTGGAGGTTGCCGCTTGACATAGACAGATTGAGAACAGCTATTCAATGCAAGTATCATAGTGTTTGTAGTGAATGCTAATTTGCAACACTAGAGTGGGCTTTTAGAGAGTCAAATGAAGTACAACTAGATACATTTGGCAATGACAAAATATGTAAAAAAAAATCAAACATGAGTGCAGGTTTGTTGCTGAATTAACCAGGATTTGATGGAGTTGAAAATAAAAAATAGATACAATTATTATTATTATTATTATTATTATTATTATTATTATTATTATTAATAATAATAATAATAATAATAATAATAATAACAACAATAATAATAATAATAATAAACAATCTTTCCTTCCTGCTATACCTAAACTTGGTATTGGTCGATACAGAGTAACCCCCAAATACCAGCAGGTCTACAGTGGATAAGATCATGCACTCATTGCTGACATTGTGTTGTTTTGACTAACATAATTTCCACTAGCACTGCTCAGTTGTTGTTCGGTATAATCAGAAGATATTTTAAAAATGTTGTTTTTTGGGGGGGTAGTTATAAAACATGTTACCTGATTTGTGCTCGCCAATACTTTGTACCCAATTGGCAACTGATACCGTTTCTGGTATCGGTAGATGAACAACTCTGAGTCATGGCGTCTGATTCAGTTTTACTAGAGAAAAAAAGTGAACAGAACATCTCTTTAAAGAGAAGGATTTCTCCTTTCCCCTAGTTCTCTCTCCTATCCGATGGCGGTTTCTTACTTTCCTCCCATTTTCCTCCCTCCCTCCTTAATGTGCTTTTACTGTGAGTAGAAAACGGAGCCGTTGTACGCTTGGGCTCACCATCAAACATTTACATCATGTGATGCACACTGGTGTACAAAACAGAGAAAGACAGGAGAGAAAGGAGGAGGGATGGCCAAAGGAGAAACAAAGACAGACATGGAATAAACACAAGAAAACAGAGTAAGACAGACAGTGCGCAAGTCAAACAAAGACGCAGACAGAAAGGGTGAAACTTAGGAAGGAGACACACAGGGAGACAAAGAGTGTAAAAGAAAGAGACAGACAGAGAAGGAGACGAGGCTACAGCGGAACAGCTCAAACAGGGAAGTCATTGTCTGAGCTCCAGTCGGTCAGGAGTTCACCAAATGCTCGTTCTGCATGGCAAAATAATGCAAGTGAGGATGGAAGTGATCAGACGAGACTTTAGGGAATGTTTCATCAGGTTTGAGTTTGGCATCAGAATTTAATTTGCAACTTCAGACCGTACTACAGTGATCAATGCCAAGGCAGTAAACAGAGAGAGGAAAAAAACAGAGTAATGAGTCGAGAGGAGGATGAACAAGATGCACTGAGACTGTTTTAGCAGATACAACAACTGTGTATCTGAGATTAGACAATATTTAAACTCTAAATGTGACACCAATAAGAAAAAATAAAAGTTTGAGTTGATGAGACTGAAAAAAGTTCCTTTAATCCACTGCCTTTAAAGCTTGCTTTAACATAGAGTTAGAGGTATAGCTAAGTTAACACTGGGAAGACAGCTAATTACAATTTTGCGGCAGGCTTTTTCTGGCCTTTTAGACTTTGTTAATCGTTTCATCTTTGTGAAGTAGTTATAATTTAAACCCTTTAGGCATTTAAAATGGATCTCAACTTAACCCTCTGTATACAACTGCAAGAACTGTCAGAAAGTCTACTACAATAAATGACAAGATATGTTTTCAAGGGTCATACGCAAGCATTTTGAAATTAAAACTAGCAAGATTAAACAAACATTTTGTTAGTCCAATGATAATGTTTTTTTTTTTTTTTTACCTCTTGGTTAAAAATGTTAATCACAAATGGTTTCACATCCAGCAGTTACACAGCAACACTGTCATTCAGCTGGAGGTGTTTTGACGGCCATCTGCTGTTTAAAAAGTCTAATAAGAGAATTCTCTTGATGCTATGTTTTTGGTCTCCACCATCTCCTCAAGTAAATATATTGATCCTCAGCCCAGGTAATGGCTCAGTTGTGCTCACTGGTGTGTGTTTCACCATATTTGTTCACCATTTTCTCTGTCATGGTGCCAAAAGAGACCTTATTGGTTATGAGAGGGTCATGACGGGCTGAGGTTAGTTTAAGGGTCTGTAGAGCTGAACAAGGAAGCAGAGTTCGGCAATGGTTCTTTGTAGATTTGTCACTTCAGGCGGCCTTAGCTAAGGATGTACCGATGTATTGGTTGAATATCAGGTATATTGGCTGCCCTCAACGTCACTAGCAGCTGTTTATTTGTCGTGTCACATCAGTTTGATGCTGGAGAGAGAGCAAGTACACTAAACTGCTGATTCAGAGAAGAGGGTTTAATTTGGCAGAGGAAGTTAACTGTTGTTTTTAAGGTCAAATGAGGAAGATTATTCATCAGAGGGCAGGTATTGTGAAAGATTGTTGACACGTTTTTTTGCAAGACATATTCTAGTCGCGTTTTAAAGGTGACATATATAAAATTGACTTTTTAATGGTTCTCTACCTGAAATATGTTTCCCTGGCATGTCTACAAACCCCCCGAGAATGAAAAAAATCCATTCTGCCCCTGTTTTGATTTCTACACCTTTCTGTAAATGTGTGTGAAACGAGCCGTTTCAGACTTCCGTGTTTTTGTTACGTAACAACAATATCCGGTCTGTCACGGAGTCAGAGCTCGGAGCTTGTTCAGCCCATAGACTGTATAAAATACAACTCAACCCCGCCTCTGTTTTTCATTACCTGCACAAATGTGTGCTAACAAGGAGCTTAGGAGGGAGGCATGCTAGTTGTAGGCTGTCTTAATAAACACAAAGGTCGGTTTTACTCCCCACGTCTGCAGATTTGAAGATATAGTGGATGATTTTTATTTGTCATGGATAAGTGCTAGCGCTAATTAGCATAGCCACATAGCTATATGCTCATAGCTGTAGCTGTAGCTGTAGCTGTAGCTGTGTACAAAGACACACGACGACATACTGACAAATAAAACAACAAGAAACACTAAATCTGTGACCAATCCTTCAGAAAGGTCCTGCTGCCTTTCTGGCAGAGGTCGGTTTTACTCCCCACGTCTGCAGATTTGAAGATCTAGTGGATGATTTTTATTTATCATGGATAAGTGCTAGCGCTAGTTAGCATAGCCACATAGCTACATGTTCGTAGCTGTGTACCAAGACACACGTCTACATACTGATAAATAAAACAACAAGAAACACTAAATCTATGACCAATCGTTCAGAAAGGTCCTGCTACAGGCGCCTCTCCATCAGGATCAGATTCAGAGGGTTGAAGTAACGCGATCTCTGAGCAGCTGTGTATATTCAGCCAACATGTAAACATTAGATCAACGTGCTGGAGAGCCGAGGCACATCCACTTCCGGAGGGGGCGTGGTCAGAGGGAAAACAGAGTGTTTTGATGAGGAATGAAGAAGAGGACTTTTCAGGCAGACCAAAATCTGATTTCAAAGTGTTTTTTTGAGCATAAACTTTAAAGACATGTTTTGGGGACCTCTTAGACCAATATATATTGATGAAAAAAGCTTGATATGTCCCCTTTAAGAGGGACTAGTAGAAACTAGTAGGAACTATTTAAATCGAATCTTATACATTAAAGCAAACGCGGACTTGAAGAATTACAAGAGATAATGCAAGAAATATTTGTATTAGAATGAGCAATTGCAAAGTTCAGTGCATCTTTAATTATAGCTGCTTTAAACTTTATGACATTTTATCAAATAACTTCATATTATTCTATTTTTTATGAGGTTAATATTTTGTTTCAGTACAAAAAAATAAGAGAAAATGGATTTGCATGCTCAGTCACATGGTTAAAAAAATGAGGAACATATGGCGTCACAATTGAGATTCTTCTAAAAAGAAACTTCTTGTGTCTTTGTCTCTTAAAGTATTCTAATGATAATTAATGCAGTGCTACATTTCAAAGAATATATCAAACTTGACTACATTAGAACTTTTTCCAGCATTAGAAAAGCCTGAACGAGGAATATGAGCAATTTATCATCCTTTAGTTTTTACCCTCAGAGGTCCAGCACAGATGGGGTGACAGAAAAGAGTGTGTACCCTATAGGACTCCCAGAAAAGGTGAACATATCAAAGGGGGAATGAATATATTTGGGCTGTTCAGGGTGTAGTTAATGATTTGGGATGAAGGGAAAAGAGTGTAGTGATTAATCTTTTATTTAACCTTTACCTTGCATGTACTGTGTGCCTGATTAAAAACAAGCACCACAGATCAGTTTTAGACACCTGGTACTTGTTAGCAAGCGCTGTTATCTCCTTAATTTTCTCCACGCTGTCCTGATTACCAAACAACCCCTCTGGAGACGACTGCTGATTCTCCCCTTTGGGCTCATTCTGCCTGTGTGCGCTCTGCTTTTTCCATTTTTAGCTCCTTACCTGTCACTCTAACAGCATCACAATGAGTGAGCAGACAGACCTGAGGCTCGCTGAAGGGCGCTTTATCATGTACATGGATGTTAATGGGCCGGGCTGGCGGTTAATGGCTGTAATGGGTGTTGTCATGTCCCCGGCTTGAGCCCATAAACTGTGGTCTTATGAGAGCAAACAAGGCAAAAGGACACTGCTTACATCTTTAATGATTTTTTAAATGGAGCCATTTGCCGTGTTTTTTTCTTGTATTTTGCCCCTGTACCCACCCAACCCCCACAGATCTCTCTGCCAGCTCAGAAATAGGCTACACAACAAGAGAGAGAGACAGAGAGAGAGAGACGGAGAGAGAGACAGAGAGAGAGGGAGACGGAGAGAGAGAGACAGAGAGGATAAACATTAGTCCCTGTTCTGGAGAGAGGAGGCATCAAGACAACCAAGGAATAAAAGATCCAGCACATTTACAATCACATACGTATGGATACAGCGTCAAAATATATGTATATACTCAAACACAGACCAAATAGCAATGCACACCCATGGATAGAAAACACATTTGCATGTATTATCTGATTTCCATCGTAGAAAACAAGCCTGCATGTAGACATAACACACAGGAGCTGATTCATATCTGCACTTATTTCCTTTCCCTCCCTATCCCACAACACAGGCTGAGCCAAGCCCATTTTATCACTTTGCCACATTTTTATACAAGTAACCCATTTCAGGAGTGTGTATTAATAGGCTTCTTCAAGGGTTTTCCTTTGAAGGTGATGGTTTCAGATTCAAAAACCCAAGGAAATAAAGACAACAAAGCGCCTCAGCTGCAACAACTTGAGCTGTGTTTTTGTTTGAGGGACGAGAGTCACCTTGAGCTTTCGTAGTCAAATCCCAGCCGCTCTTTTCCCCTTCTCTAATCCATACATTGCATAACATAACCAGCCCTCCCTTCCAATCTACTGAGGAGCCTAACTACTGTAGGATACAGAGGTTGACTCTGGGAAATGAGTGGGGGATGGGGTAATAATTGATGCGATGAATAGTAGATAGTAGAACATTTTTGACTTCATGATCTTGTTAAACTGTGAAAGTGAAGACTCTGGACTTCCTCCAGGAAAAGTGCCAAGAGGAATAACATCAATGTCACTGCCACGGAAAAAACAGGACTGGAGCCAGGCTGCGTGATGTGTATCATTGCTGTTAGTTTGTGATTTTGTGTTTAGCATGTTTTGTTGTGTAGACGTCCATTTGTCCATCCGGGTTGGTAAACCAAAAAAGGTTAGGGACCACCGGGTTACATAACCCACCTTAGACATCCTCCACGTCACCACACCCATGCAAAATAAGAACTGATGCACACACAAGCACACAAACACACTCATGTCACCCAGACACAGGGCAGGAAACAGCAAAATGGAGGACAAGGGAACATACTGAAAGTGATTGTAGTCCATTATGTAATTCTCTAACCCAGAGACAAACCACACCAGAGCAGCGCTTTAACTCATCTTTGACCCCGCTTGTCACGTCAAAACTGAACTCATCATTTCTCTCCGGGATGACCCACCTGTTTTTAGTCTCTCCCTGATTCTGCGTGTTCGTATTTTCTCACCTTATCTGGGATTTTTTCCCCCTTATTTCCTCCCCTCCCCCCTTGTTACCCTGCTACCTGTCTTCTTACACAATTCCCCTGTCAATCTCTCAGCTCTAATCCCTTTTCAATTCCTCCTCTTCCCTGTTTCTCCTCCAAACCAACCACTATTCCTCCTCCTTTCCTAATCTTCCCATCTCTTCATGCCCCACCAATTCAACCCTCATTAAGTCTCTTGAGTTTCCTCTTTTCATCCACATCCTTCCCCTCTCCATCTTATCTTTAATCCTCTGTCACATCACTAAACCCTTGTGCCTTTTTCCCTTCCTGTCTGTCTTCTTTCAGTCCATCTCACCCTTCTTTTTTTAAACAACAGGTCTTACCAGGTGTGGGCCACCGTGAAGCGCCGCCTCTGTCTGATGCTCTTGTTGACCATGAGCTTTCGGAAGAGACGTGGAGAGCTTCTCGGGGACAGTTTCGGGGACGTGGCGCCCCTCTTTCCTCCCACACCTGGGATCTTCGGAGGCTCCAGCTCCAGGTGCATGTGCTCCTTGAACGTCCGGATGCAGGAGTCCATCTCTACACTCAGCTCGTTGGATGACATCTGACTTTCCTTTTCTCTTTCAAATTCTGCCCCTTTGACTGTCCGTATTCAGTCACATCAGCTGGTTCTGATCTCCTCTTGCCTTATCCAGTGAAGGGAGAAGTTCACACTGAAGAGATGATGAAGCAGAAATGTATTGAGGCGA
This sequence comes from Notolabrus celidotus, assembly GCF_009762535.1. Classification (NCBI taxonomy): domain Eukaryota; kingdom Metazoa; phylum Chordata; class Actinopteri; order Labriformes; family Labridae; genus Notolabrus; species Notolabrus celidotus. Next base: position 38,905,683 of record NC_048273.1, on the reverse strand, counting down.
CCTCACACGCAAATGGTCACCCAGGAAAAGGCCGGCTCAGACATACCTTTTTGTCGTGTGTTACCTCTTTGCCGTCTTATCCCCACCTTTTCTCTCTCTTTTTTACAGATTTAGGGATTATCCAGCCAGCAGTCACGCCTTCTTCCTCTCGCTTTCCTTTCCGAGGAGCTTTACCCTCGGCAGGGTCACATCCAGCTCCCTGCTGGCGAGAGGAATTCCTCTTCTCAACACTGACTCTCTTCCATCCCTTCTTTTTCCTCTATGTCCGTCTGTCACTGCCTCACCTCAGTACCCACTCTTCCTTTTCTCAGTCCATCCAGGCGGCTTGATGTTGGAGGATCTCCCTTATGAAACATTCAGAAGGGGCTAAAAACTGCTCTCTGCCTCCTCCTGTCTTCCTCTCCCTCCATCAACCTCTGCTTGACTGACCTCCGCTCTCTGCAAACAACCCCCCACCTTCCCCCCCTAAAGGCACTCCCGGTGTGGCACAGAGTGACTCCCACTATGCCCACTAATGCCTCCAGTCAAACCCCCCCTCCTCTTCACTCTGCACACACAGCGGTGAGAGGAGCACGGCACAGGACTAATGCTTCACTTGCTGGTTCATTCAGAATATACACAAGCAGCTGAGAGCAGGCACGCAGTGAGTGGAAGCCACGCCCCCTCCTGTTCCTGATTGGCTGGAGGTTGTGGTGACGACAGGCAGGCAGGCCCAGTAACAGGTTGTGGGATTTATTATTTATTTTTTGTTTGGTGGGGATTTGTGGTAATATTGCAGATGATGTTTTGACCTTTATTATAGCAGGCATCCCATGAGTGCAGGGCCAAGAAAAAAAAATGGCTATTTAGCCTCAGGAAGGAGGCAAAGAGCTTAGTGAGAATCAGTGAAGAGACACATTCACAATGCCTAAAGTTCAACTCATTCAAAAAAATTCAATAAGGCATGCAATTATGCCTGTATATGATAGTTACTCTGCTGTAAAAAGGAAAACACACATTTACATGCAAACAAAGCATTCTGTGTGTAAATTACTTCAAGTAGTAGAAGTTGATAAGGTGTCACTTAAAGAAAAAAAAATCTTATAAAGACTTGACAAATGATGAAAGCAAATGAAACTTGTGCAGCAAAGATAAATGAATCAAAAATAAATAGTAGTTAAATTTAGTATAATGCAAAACAACAAATTGGTATCCCTTCTTTCTAGAGCTTGTTCAATTTTATGTCTTTCCCTTTAAAGGTGACATATCACGCTTTTTTCATCAACATATATTGGTCTAAGAGGTCCCCAAAACATGTCTTTAAAGTTCATGCTCAAAAAAACACTTTGAAATCAGATTTTGGTCTGCCTGAAAAACCCTCTTCTTCAGACCTCCTCAGAACAGTCTGTTTTCTCTCTGACCACGCCCCCTCAGGAAGTGGATGTGCCCTCGGCTCTCCAGCACGTTGATCCAATGTTTACATGTTGGCTGAATATACACGGCTGCTCAGAGATCACGTTACTTCAACCCTCTGAATCTGATCCAGAATCTGATCCTTACGGAGAGGCGCCTGCAGCAGGACCTTTCTGAAGAATTGGTCACAGATTTAGTGTTTCTTGTTGTTTTATTTGTCAGTATGTTGACGTGTGTCTTGGTACACAGCTACGAACATGTAGCTATGTGGCTATGCTAACTAGCGCTAGCACTTATCCATGGAAAATAAAAATCATCCACTAGATCTTCAAATCTGCAGACGTGGGGAGTAAAACCGACCTCTGCCAGAAAGGCAGCAGGACCTTTCTGAAGGATTGGTCACAGATTTAGTGTTTCTTGTTGTTTTATTTGTCAGTATGTCGACGTGTGTCTTGGTACACAGCTACAGCTACAGCTACGAACATGTAGCTATGTGGCTATGCTAATTAGCGCTAGCACTTATCCATGATAAATAAAAATCATCCACTAGATCTTCAAATCTGCAGACGTGGGGAGTAAAACCGACCTTTGTGTTTATTAAAACAGCCTACAACTAGCATGCCTCCCTCCTAAGCTCCTTGTTAGCACACATTTGTGCAGGTAATGAAAAACAGAGGAGGGATTCAGTATTATTTTATACAGTCTATGGGCTGAACAAGCTCCGAGCTCTGACTCCGTGACAGACCGGATATTGTTGTGACGTAACAAAAACACTGAAGTCTGAAACGGCTGGTTTCACACACATTTACAGAAAGGTGGAGAAATCAGAACAGGGGCAGAATGGATATTTTTCATTCTCGGGGGGTTTGTAGACATGCCAGGGACACATATTTCAGGTAGAGAACCATTAAAAAGTCCATTTTGCATGATATGTCACCTTTAAAGCTCCTGTGAGGAGTTTTTAGCTGGTTACGAATCAGTCTGAAATGAACTGTGATGTGATTTTATGACGAGACCATCAGCAGCAGGACTGAGTATTTATTAATTGTGGATTATAATGCAAGGTAGGTGTCAGACGAGACGGCTGAAAGCATGCTAATGAAAGACATTTTAATTTTCCACTGCAAGAAATATTCAACTGTTTAAAGACAGCAGGATATGTTTTCTTGGAAAACAATACTAAGATCAGCAAAGACAGAACAGATATCACTTTGGCCACTGGGGGCGCCAAAATCGACCCAAACAGACAGCTTTCTATGGGAGCTTTAATATTATGTTTTAGCCTTGAAAAAGTCACCCTAATTTGTCTTGAAGGTCACAGACAGGTATATCTTTTAATTTGTGTGTAGATCTAAAGGATGCTGAAACTGCAGGAGGTTGACTTTCAAGAAGCCAGACTATCAACACCAGATTTGAGTTGAAACAGTGTAATTGGATAATGCATATATAAAAACCTCCCTGTCTGTTTTATCGCTTGGATGATAATAATCCTGATTCATTTAATTTAATGTGGCCTAAAAGAAGGCACAATATAATATACTGTCTTTGGAGCTGCCCCAAAACTTATAAAAATAAAGTGTAAAGGTCAACAAACTGTATCCATTTTTATTTCTGTTAGGTTGCCTGTCTGCCCTCAGGCACTTATCCTTGGACTTCTTTCACCAAATTTAACTTTACTTTCACTTCAGGTTAACACACTGTATTGCAACAACCTGGGAAAAAACAGAGATACCTACAATTGAACATCAGTATCAAACTCTTCTGATAAATAATGAAAAATACAGAAAATTGTTGGAATATAAGGACTGTTCTTTCAATTTCTTGAAAGTAACCTACGATGCTGTACAAATATTTGAGAAAATGATGTAGCTGCATAAAGACAATATTATAAGACTCAGCAAAAGAATCATGATATATTATCGTTTTCTTATTTTTTATTGTACTGTTTGTTTTGTGTTGTTTTATGTATCTTTAAATGTGCATCATTTGTATCGTTTTTTCCAGAAAAAGCACATCATTTAAAAAAATTACTGTATCTTACTGTGAAATTTAGTGTGTAAAATGCCTTTTAAAACACAATTTTCGTCATCTAAAAAGTAAGTTGCGTCTAATACATCAATGTGACCAAAATACCTGTGTTACTGCATTTTACCCAGAAGTGCTTAAAAATGTATATGACTAAGTAAAAGACCTATTGGAGCACTGGTCTGACTGAAAAGACTCTTTAATTTAAGAAAACAAGCGACCCAGTTTCAAATGGTCGAGTGCAGTGGGTCTGTTGATACCTCTTAACTATCAACATCACTGTAGTAGCAGTAATCTGAAGCTCGGAGCGCTGCTGTAAAGAACTGTGGACTCATAGGTGGGGCCTTCAGGAGCGGCAGCAACGAAGCCACCATGTGAGGCTGCAGGAGCACCATAAGAACCAGCACTTGTTAACATTTTCTTATGTTGTTTTTTGACTTTTTTGTAGTGGCATATTTCTTGCATAGTTTAAAATGTAACTTGGATAGTTAGAGTCTATCTGGTGTTCTGACATGTGGCCATTGTCATCCATATAAGGAATAATCATATAACTCACAAATCCCTAGTTCATTCTACATTAATTGTTAGAGTTTAAACCTCCACAATGCCTTTCCTTTCTTTGTCCAAACTTGACACCAAACAAAACACCTCAAGCTTAAACTATGTCATGGTAAAAATCATCCACCCACAACCAACATTTTTACTAGGTGAAATCCTCATATTAATTTCAAATGGCTTCTACAACCACCACAGTCTGAGTCCAGCTACTACTGTACAAGGAGCTGGAAGGGCGGCAATAACAGATCCAGACATCTAAAGCTACACATATAAATAGAAACTGCACATTGCTGGACTCAACTAAAGTCCCAACACAGGAATAGTTTTTTGGGAGCACCCCAGAAGTGAGCGGGGTCCAACATAATTGTGGACATATATTCTGGTTGCTAGTCTGTGCAGCTTCTTTCTTTCCTCTCTCCATTTCATGAAAGTTAATATTGTCTTTGAAGCCTGTTTATCACTGAACATGTCATAAATGTATGACATGAGTAAAATCATTACAATCAATCAAATAAATAAATATCCACATTAATGGCCCTCCACTCAAACTGCTTTAAGCCCCCATTATATTATCTGAATGGAAGCACACTTGCAATGACATTTCTACTGTATAAAAAAAGAGAGAAATAATTGATGGATTCAGTCATTTTGACTCATCCCCCCACTCACAAAGGACTTCTTTGAGTGATCAGAAGAAAGGAACGAGGGAAATGCCCTCAAGGTATAGAGAAAGGAGGAGATTTAGGAGAAAATCCAACAGAAACATTCAGAGAAGAAAAAGAGTGACAGAGTGTTGAGTATAAGAAATGTGAGCCCTCGTTCGTCTGCTCTGTGGACTGATTTGTTTTGGTTGTGAGTCACTGATGATTCTGAGCCATCGAGGCATGGAGTGCTTTCTCACTAGATGCTTGCCAATAAAGGCTTTGAAAATAGTCTCTCCAAGCCTGTATACAAAGAAGAAAACACTTGTAGTAATGCAAGGTGTCAAGGGAGCACAGCAGATAGGAGTGTCGTTTCAAAATCAGCCAGTGATGCACGGCATTCCCTGGCTATTTTCCATGTGTCACACTCTTCTATCCAAGAACAAATGATCAGTGCTTCACAAACAGGATGCTGGACACAGATATAACAGACTAGTGTTGGTGTTACTGACTAATATGTACTAGAAACATCCACTAATTGTGGGCGAAGCAGTTGGGATAAGTGTGTATCAGCGTCCCTTAAAAAGTCCACAGCCCCTCTAAATGTTCAGGTTTTGGAGGTCAACATACTTTCTAACCTCTACTTTAACAAAAAAACAAAAGAAACATGAAAGGCCAACTCCACTCACTCTTTTTTCTGACTTAAACTTCTTCCCAGGGGCACAGGAGTCTCCGTTTTAAGGTTTGCTTGCACGCCATTTGGTCTTTGGAGTGCAAGAGGAGTTACCTGAGGAACTAGAGGACTCAGTCACTTTGCTAAGGAGGTATATCAAAATAGAAGCAAACATAAGCAAAACTTTTGATTTACAAAGTCTGCTGTCAGTCCAAAGAAGGATGTTGCTTGCAGGAAAGGTCAAAAGTTTGGATATGGCAGAGGAATGGGGGAGTAGGACAGTGAGTGGCGGTGTACAAAAGCAGCTTGGGCTCGTCTTTCCCAGGTATGGTGACAGAATCAAAATGTCAGAGACTCAAATCAATACTCCCATGGAAGATTGTAGAAGTGAGCCCTGATCTGATGAAGGAACCGACCAGCTAATTTGGAATGGTTTATGCATTTGCAAATGAAAGCTGAGCTCACACAAAAAGGAAGTTTGCCGGTCAGTAAAGAACAGAAATCTTAACAACCATGAGTTCTTATCATTGCAGGCATAAAGAAAGAATGAAGGCAGCATTTGTGCCCATTGGGAAATCACTTGATGTTCCCATTAGCATCAATTTGAAGGAAACTCTGCTGGAAGTGGTCAGCAGCCATTTACATTTAGAGCTTTTGAGGTTGGAGTGTGATTCTCTTGAGCGGAGCTTTTAGGGCGCTTAGCCAGTCGAGGATTTTTGTGTAAAAAATCTCAAATGTTGCCATGGGTGGCGTAGCTTTCCTAACAGAGAGAGAGAATCGACTCGAGACAACACTTAATTGGGAGTTTCCTTCTCTCCTCTCAGAGAGGAAAGGGACACAGCTGCAAATTTTCAAAATCAGTTTCCACTGAAGGACTGGCGGGAAGCAGCTTCAGCTGAGATCTGAAGGGAGTGAGGCATCGCCACAGGCCACTTAAGAGGTGATCATACAACCACTCTAGGAAATGTAAACAGGAAGCAGTTCCATCATGCCGACATTGAAATCTAAATAAACTATTGCATTTCCTGCCAACAAAGATAACCTATTTTCCGAACAGAAACTACCAGCGCAGGAGCGAAGCAGTGAATACAGAGATCAGCTTCACGAACAGGACAGCGGAGTAAGAGTCTCCTGGTTGAGTTAAAGAAAAGACAGGAGATAACAAGTCCAATATATTCATCATCTTGGAACTATGAGTGTCTATGCAGAATTATGCATCTGTAGATATTAATTATGAGAGTACAATCATAGATTGTATAATAAATGGATGTAGTATCTGTGAAGTCACCCATCTGTTTCTGAAGCATATCATCAGTGGGTGCCATACTGAAAAACGCTAAACTCAACCTAACTTCTGTCAAGCTAGTGTGAGGTAAAGAGGCGGGCCTTTAGCCTCTTTGCTAACAGCTACAGTGTTCCCTCCTGTCAGTCAAGTCAGCCATGTCCTTAATGAGCAAAACTCATAATCACAATATCTTCTGAACTGCAGTGTTATTACCCCCCCCCCCCCAGTTTTTAGCACTTCCACATGGGCTTCATATTTTAAGACTGGAGGTTGCTGCTTGGATGCAATTAATATCTGGAAAATGCTTATTAAAAAAAATGTGAAGACATCAAATCTAGATAAGAAAATGTCAACCTAACTCTAGCACGATTAGAAAAGTGAGTGCATGAGGTGAACAGAAAACCAATGCTAGCAAGCCATTGTTAAAAATGATTTAAAGGTGACATATTATGCTCTTTTTCATCAATATATATTGGTCTAAGAGGTCCCCAAAACATGTCTTTAAAGTTTATGCTCAAAAAAACACTTTGAAATCAGATTTTGGTCTGCCTGAAGAACCCTCCTCAGAACACTCTGTTTTCTCTCTGACCACGCCCCCTCAGGAAGTGGATGTGCCTTGGCTGTCCAGCACGTTGATCTAATGTTTACATGTTGGCTGAATATACACGGCTGCTCAGAGATCACGTTACTTCAACCCTCTGAATCTGATCCAGAATCTGATCCTAACGGAGAGGCGCCTGCAGCAGGACCTTTCTGAACCATTGGTCACAGATTTAGTGTTTCTTGTTGTTTTATTTATCAGTATGTCGACGTGTGTCTTGGTACACAGCTACGAACATGTAGCTATGTGCCTATGCTAACTAGCGCTAGCACTTATCCATGATAAATAAAAATCATCCACTAGATCTTCAAATCTGCAGACGTGAGGAGTAAAACCGATCTCTGCCAGAAAGGCAGCAGGACCTTTTATGAAGGATTGGTCACAGATTCTGTGTTTCTTGTTGTTTTATTTGTCAGTATGTCGACGTGTGTCTTGGTACACAGCTACAGCTACAGCTATGAACATGTAGCTATGTGGCTATGCTAATTAGCGCTAGCACTTATCCATGATAAATAAAAATCATCCACTAGATCTTCAAATCTGCAGACGTGGGGAGTAAAACCGACCTTTGTGTTTATTAAGACAGCCTACAACTAGCATGCCTCCCTCCTAAGCTCCTTGTTAGCACACATGTGTGCAGGGAATGAAAAACAGAGGAGGGGTTGAGTTGTATTTTATACAGTCTATGGGCTGAACAAGCTCCGAGCTCTGACTCCGTGACAGACTGGATATTGTTGTTACGTAACAAAAACACTGAAGTCTGAAACGGCTCGTTTCACACACATTTACAGAAAGGTGGAGAAATCAGAACAGGGGCAGAATGGATTTTTTTCATTCTCGGGGGGTTTGTAGACATGCCAGGGACACATATTTCAGGTAGAGAACCATTAAAAAGTCCATTTTGCATGATATGTCACCTTTAAGTGTGAAAAGGAATGGCCATTTCGTTTTGAACATTAGACTTTTATATCCTTGAGGAATACAACATACAGTAGAAGCACACAACAGGCCCTGCAGACAGCTCCTCACCGTGCTATTCTCCTGTGGACCTTGATACTGATACCTGTGGGATTGCAAAGAGCTACATTCTCCAAGATGTCTGAGGCAAACAATAAAATTCAAAGATCTATTCATTAAGACCCAGAGAAAGATAAATACAACAATAGTTTTTACTGAATAATAGTCAGAGCCAATAAAAATAAATAAGACAAAGACTGTGCAGGCAAGCTTATGACCCAATAGAAAGAAACAACACAGCAGTGTTTAGCTAAATGTTTAAAGGAAGCTCACAACTACAATGTACATAACGTAGATAATCACTGTTTCAGTCCGTAAGGCGTCTGGTATTGACTATTCAAGACTACAAAAAGTACAGTTGAGGCTAACTGAAATTTGATCAGTTGCAGGTATTTAATCCAAAATTGGTTTCAGTATTAGAGAGACTGAAATGTCTAACCACATAGTGGCACAACAAGAAAACTTAGGGATTACTGAAGCTAACTTTTAAATAAGCCATTAAATGTTTTGAGGTATTTTTATGAAAGCAACCTTTGCATGTTGCTGCAGGAAATGTCAAGTCATCCACCGGGGACAATAAAGCTCTGTTTAAAATGAATGGCACTTTATCCATTTGATGTTAAGATGTCGCACTCTGGGCCGTCTATCAAACGTTAGTATCTTTGAAGAGATCCATCCTTATAATAAAAATAGAGATGTGTCTGCATCTTTAAATCATTATACCTTTAGGGTTTACAACATTGGTTGAGCATAGTGAAGATGTCTTTTTGGGTTCTTGGATACAGTGATAAGTATTTTTGCTCTTATTTTACTTTTTAAATGATTCATTTGATTGAATATTTAATAAACCAATGGCAGCAACCCTAAGGCACATTATGCCTCGCTGCATTGTACTTTTTTGCTAAAAGGGATACTTGTTCTTTTTAAAAAGGGATTGTATGAGGTTCTTGTCAATAGTAAGAGTATAGGCCTCATGGGATGCCGGTCAGTTTTTCCCCTTTGTTAAGAAACTGGCACAGATGCTGAACACCACTTCTGACGAGGTCAACTCTACCATGTTATTGAGCTAATTTTATTTAAGTCTCAACCAAATACCAATGCTAGTGTAAATGTACTTTGTTTGGCATTGTTTCAGAGATGCAACACGTGTTCCTTTGCCTGCTTTTTAAAATAGGTGTAATAGAAAGCCTATGATGAAACTGACCAATCAATAATCTGCCAAATGTCCAATCCTCTCTTCTCCACCTTGCTGGACATATAAAGGGTTAAAAGTTGCATAAGGATCCCTCCTGTCACTTTCAATAATGTCAAAACACCACAGAAGGACGGTTCTCTCTGTTTGGGGTTGCCTCAGTCTTTGGCTTCCACGTGAAACCGGAGCAGTGCAACCAGAACACCCGCAGGACCTGTGTGTGTTTTGGGAGAGACTCTTGCTTGTCTACATTGTAGGTGTGTTTATGAGAGTGAGGATCAGATGCAGGGGGACTGATGTGGAGTGTGTGTGTGTGTGTGTGTGTGATGGGTTTAGGCCTGAATGAAGCATCCATGGTTACATAAAAACGGTCTATTCCTCATTCAAAAGGGGCTCAAGCACAAAGCAGATAATAAATGTTTTGACCTGCAGCTGCTACATAACCAGCAGCTGGTGACTAGGTTGAATAGAAGCTTTGAATTATTGATTTATTCCTATGTATGCCCAATAAAAGGCAGATACAGAGGATAAAAGCTTTTATAAATTGCGACAAACTGAATGCAAAATATCTGTAAAAAGAAAGAGAACAAAAGCAAACTGGATCAAAGTGGTTTGAAGGGAAATCTGAAAAGCTGGATAAAAACACGGACAAACATGTTTCAATTTGACGTTGATGATATTTCTCTTGAGTTCTCCAGAGCAGAAATGTTGCTCCCGATTTCTCCCCAGGCTGTTTGAGTATACTGTGTCATGAAGACAGATATCCCATTTGGAAATAAACACTACAAGTAAGGGGTTTAATTCAGACACCCATGTGAGAGGATAACCATGCAACATAAACTGACAAGCAGAGGAGAAGTCGCAGTAAATATGGCGGCTTATTTTTTTCCCCTTGACACTAAACCAAATTTCCTCCAAAGCTGATGAGACTGTGGAGGAGAAGACTGTTTGCTCTTGGGACTTAGCATAAAGCTAGACTTCATCAGACCATCCAGTACTCAGCTAGCTAAGCTTTAAAGTGATGTAGAAGTGTAAGATGCATGTTGACGGCTGGTGTTTTGTAGAGGTTGATTTGGGCTTCATTTTCCCTCCTTTTCAATTGGGAAATAGTGTTGCCTATTCTGCAAAAAAAACAACATTTAAATAACCTTGAGAAACTCAACTGGAACAGCATGAACAATTGACCTTAATGTACTTTGAAAAACAAGGGGGTTAGTGACTTTCATATACACTGCTCAAAAAAATAAAGGGAACACTTAAAAAATACAATTTAAGTCCAAATCAATCACACTTCTGTAATATCAACCTGTCCAGTTAGGAAGCAACACTGATTGTGAATCAATTTCACCTGCTGTTGTGCAAATGGAACAGACAACAGGTGGGAATGAGAGGCAATTAGCAAGGCAACCCCTATAAAGGAATGGTTCTGCAGGTGGAGGCCACAGACCATTTCCCTGTCCTCATCCTTTCTGCCTGATTTTTGGTCACTTTTGCATTTTACCAGTGCCCTCACCACTAGAGGTAGCATGCGGCGGTGTCTGCAACCCACAGAAGTTGCTCAGGTAGTGCAGCTCATCCAGGGTGGCACATCAATGCACGCTGTGGCAAGAAGGTTTGCTGTGTCTCCCAGAGAGACACAGCAAACAGCATGGAGGAGATACCAGGAGACAGGCCAGTACACCAGGAGACATGGAGGGGGCCGTAGGAGGACAACAACTCAGCAGCAGGACCACTATCTGCTCGTTTGTGCAAGGAGGAACAGGAGGAGCACTGCCAGAGCCCTACAAAATGACCTCCAGCAGGCCACTGATGTGCATGTTTCTGCTCAAACTGTGAGAAACAGACTCCGTGAGGGTGGTATGAGGGCCAGACGTCCACAAGTGGGGCCTGTACTCACAGCCCAACACCGTGCATGCCGATTGGCATTTGCCAAAGAATAACAGGATTGGCAGATTCGCCATTGGCACCCTGTACTCTTCACAAATGAGAACAGGTTCACACTGAGCACATGTGACAGACGTGACAGACGTGACAGAGTCTGGAGATGCCGTGGAGAACGTTCTACTGCCTGCAACATCCTCCAGCATAACCGGTTTGGAGGTGGGTCAGTGATGGTTTGGGGAGGCATATCCTTGATGGCCGCACAGACCTCCATGTGCTAGCCAGAGGGACCCTGACTGCCATTAAGTACCGGGAAGAGATCCTCAGACCCATTGTAAGACCATATGCTGGTGCAGTGGGTCCTGGGTTCCTTCTGATGCATGACAATGCCCGACCTCATGTGGCTGGAGTGTGTCAGCAGTTCCTCCATGATGAAGGCATTGATGTTATGGACTTGCCTGCCCATTCCCCAGACCTGAATCCAAAAGAGCACCTCTGGGACATCATCTCGTTCCATCCACCAACGCCACGTCGCCCCACAGACTGTCCAGGAGTTGATTGATGCCCTGATTCAGGTCTGGGAGGAGATCCCTCAGGAGAACATCCGTCGTCTCATCAGGAGCATGCCCAGACGTTGTAGGGAGTGTATACAGGCACTTGGAGGCCACACACACTACTGAGCCTCATTTTGAATTGTCTTGAGGAATTTCCACAGAAGTTGGATCAGCCTGTGATCTGATTTTCCACTTTGATTTTGAGTATGATTCTGAATCCAGACCTCCATGGGTTAATGATTTTGATTTCCATTGATCATTTTTATGTTATTTGGTTCTCAACACATTCAACTTTGTGATGAATAAAGATTTTCAACTGGAATATTTCATTAATCCAGATCTAGGATGGGTTGTTTAAGTGTTCCCTTTATTTTTTTGAGCAGTGTACATTGGGGTTGAAACTTAACGTGACCATATCTATACAGTCGCCATTTCCTCTCTTGCACACTCAGGAAGGGAAGCTCAATGCCATGCTGCTCTTCTGCTGTGTCACAGGCTGTTAGCTGTATAAACACAGGGTCTTTGTACTGTCACTATATTGATGACCAACTGACAAGACAGATCAGTAAAAATCAAGTGAAATCTAGCAATATTTGATAAGCTACATTAAACAGCAGCTACCTGTGGGCTACCATTAAGCCATATCCATGCTAATACTGCAACTGTTAGTGAGGAAGTTCTTGCAGGCTCATGCTAATTATAGTTTATGACTATAGCTTACCAAAACAACAGGTAAGTTATAGTTTTTCTGGCTGGAATGATAACAGAGTTCCTACTTCTCTGGTAACATGCGGTTAGCTAAGAAGCTGACCTTATGTTAGTTTAAATCATGCTAACATTATCTTAACATAAGATTATGTTAGCTAGGAAGTTGTCTAGTCAAAACATTTGGAATGAGGTGACCACCACGTCAAGTGAGAGGTTAGATAAAGCTAGGGATGCAAAGGGGTGGAAAGTTTGGGAAGTTAAGCTGGGGAATTTTGGAAATATTCCAAATTGGAAACTTTTCATGGGAATTCACTGGGAATTGAGGGTAATTTGATGTTGAGGTATCATATCCAAGCATAAATATTTGTTTTGTTATAAGCAGACATCCATCCAAAATAATACAATTCAAACAGATTTATTTGAAAGTAGAACTTTATCAAGCGTTAAATATGTTATTGAACAATCAATTCTTTCATTGAAGAACAAAATATGAATAAATATATAGTATATAGTATAGTATAGACATTTTACTCATCCCCCCGACCCAACCTATTAAAAAAAAAAAATGCAATCCCAACAAAGTCCCATTCAAAATGTGAAATGAAAAGTGCATGTAGGGGGCGTGGTCTCAATAGCCCTGCAGTAAGCAGTGTGCTATGTGCATGTGATTGAGGAATAGCAGAGATATTCAACTGGACTTGCATAAAATCTGGTTGTTTTAGTCAGGATTATGCTAAAATATTTTTTCCCCAACTATATTTAAATTCCCTGCAAAGAGCCAACCTTCAGTTTAGTAAATTCCTGCTTTATTCCCGTTAATTCCAACGGAAAGTTTCCAACTTTGAAAATTCCCAGAACTTTGCAACCCTAGTTAAAACTAATATACAACTATTAAGTGGTATTACCAGAAAAGCTGTAATTCCAAGCTAACGTTACTTCCTACGTTGATAGGAAGTGTCTGAATGTTAATAGTACCTGATGTAAAGCTTATATGTTGTTGCTCAATAATCCAAAAGGGATGAAAGGATGGTGATTTTTCAGTCTTTATATTTAGATGACATTCAGCTGGGGTTACAGCAGTATAGCATAATTTGCGCTCACCCCCCAGAGCATGACATCAGAGGTAAATGCACTACATGTAAATATTATGTACATTCCTGTTGCATAATTTGGCTCTGTTATTCTTTCCATGCATGCAAAAATAAAAAGTGTATGATCTCAGTCAGCTAACCATCTGCCTGGATTACTGTCAACACAAAGAAAAGCAGTCCAGAGCACCAGACAAGGCAGAGCTCACCCGACACACCACTCAGAAAGTACACAGAGTGCAGACAGGCCATAATCTGGCTGGTGTCATCCTTACCCAGCGTGAGGAACACGTCCAAATATAGTTTCAATCTGGTTTAGTGAGGAATAGGACATTTCATTCATAAAGGGTAATTATATCATTGACATTACAGAGAGCTGTGTTTCAGACTTTGAATAGATAGGCGCTGTGCTTGTATTCAGTGTCATGATAATCATGCTTTTTTTATGCATGTAAAAAAAACCTACAATTAACAACCGGTTTTGTAACTAAATTTAAATGCCACCAATAACATCATAAACTTATATTTTCTGTTTCATTTTGGGGGCTTTTACACAGGCTTACAGAACAGCATTGTTGCTGCTGGGGAACAAATATATATCATATTTGGACATGGCCTTTTCCTCGAGTGTACACACTGCCAAAAGCTTTAGGTCAACTTCTGTTGTGTGTAAATAGAAGAGAAACAATAAATACAGGGAGGCACACGCTGTAGTTGGCCATACGCAGGGAAACAGTGTGGAGCTCTAAACAAACTGCTGGTGACACCAGAACAGAGCAAAGCATAACCAGACAGTGTCAGACAAATAAAACAGATCTGTGTGCAGTTGGCATCTTTTGGAGCATGAGCTTTGGAGAACAAAACTGTTTTTCACACATATTTCTGTTGTAAATATTTAAGTTGGACCAAACTGGGATTAAAACACTTTTAGAGGCTTCCTGAAGCGGTCACTTTAAAGGGATATTTCAGGTGTTTTGAAGTGGGGTCGTATGAGTTACAGTACACTATTGCTCCTACTAGCCACAATGAGTGCTGGTGAGCTCTTCCCCTTTAATGAGAAGATTCCCAGAGGACCGGCAGGTAAGCTAGGCTACAATTCTCTGCAGACGGGGCCTCCTATTTCACGTGATTTTGCTAAAGTTGAGAAAATATGGTCCAGGAACTCATCACGGTGCAAATGCATGCACCTGTAGAAAAAATTGGAGCTATTCAGTTTGCCGTCAGAAACCCCCTTTGTTTTGGCACTATTTTCAGACGCACCTCGCAGACCGGTGTTCTTCCACTGCATGAGCACAGATACACGCCGATCAGCTGTTTGGATCAACAAGCATGTAGCATTTTTAGCAGACACTTTCAGGAACAAAAACTACAAACTGCAGAAATGAGTGATCCTGAAATCGACGATGCAAGGAGGATTTCTCTATGAACCAGAGTTTACAGAGGAAGAACTCCAGATGCAGAGCCAACGTACCAACGAAGAAGAGAGGGGAGAAAGTTCTGTGCTAACGAGTGAGCAGGAGAGATCCCACGTTACCTGGTGGTGCCGTTGTGTAAACTGTGAGCCCATGCCAACAAACCCAGAGAGCTTCTGCTGTCAGGAGAGGGACTTAGTGACAACAATACTTCAGGACCTTTCTGAATCAGAGGATACCAGCGGCTCACATACGGCTCCAGTCTGCAGAGTTCCCTGCCTTACAGGAGGTCTGCTTGTTTGAACAGCCGGGATAAAGACAGGTATGTACCATCTTTTAAATGTGCAGAAAAGTGAGTGTAATTCACTGTAAAGACCGATACCGCTACTTGATCCTGCTATGTGCTTCTTGATCCAAACAGCTGATCGGTGTGTATTCATGCTCATGCAGCGGAAGTACACCGGTCTGCGAGGTGCGTCTGAAAATAGTGCCAAAACAAAGACTGACTGCAAACTGAATAGCTCCAATTTTTTCTACAGCTGCATGCATTTTCACCTTGATGAGTTCCTGGACCATATTTTCTCAACTTTAGTGAAATTACATGAAATAGGAGGCCCCGTCTGCAGAGAAAATAGCCTAGCTTACCTGCCGGTCCTCTGGGAATTTTCTCATTAAAGGGGAAGAACTCACCAGCACTCATTGTGGCTAGTAGGAGCAATAGTGTACTGTAACTCATACGACCCCACTTCAAAAAACCTGAAATATCCCTTTAAGAATGCAATGTTTTTGAACTTCTGTATTTGATCCTTTTATACCATGTTGTTGCAGAGCTTGGTTTTGAATATGCAGCCTTTCAATCATGGCTGTTGTCCACAGATCCTCAGCTTCCTCTGAGTCGCTGCCGTAGACAACCTGCTGCTGTGGACGTTCCAGACTCAAGCTGCAACAGCTACTACTACTACTACTACTGCTATCCGTCTCATCACTATCATCGCTCTCTCTCTTCATCTCCCTCTATCTCTCTTTCCAACCCCAACTCCTCCAGGCAGATGTGTGTCTAACATGAGTCTGGTCCTGCTGGATGTTTCTGCCTGTTAAAGGAAGTTTGTCCTTGCCACTGTAACTTGCTAAATGCTGCAAAGTGCTCTGCTCATGGTGAATTAAGATGAGATCAGACTGAGTCCTGTCTGCAAGATGGGACTGGATCTTATCTTGTCTTGATGTTGGGTCTTTGTTAATAATAGAACATAGAGTACTGTGTAGACCTGCTCTGTTTGGAAAGAGTCTTGAGATAATGCTGTTTGTGATTTGGCGCTACACAAATAAAGATTGATCGATTGAGATAAAAGGAACAGAAGATCATTTGGAAACAACTTTGGTGACCTTGGACATCTCAAACAATTCCAAGGAATAAAAATAAGCGTTTCTTTTGATTCTGTTGAAAAAGTGTTAATTGTTCTCTCATGTCAGATGGTATCAAATCGCAAAAACACAAAGACTTCACGATTTAATCCCAACAGAGGCAGCTAAGGTCAACTGATGATTTGATTATCACTTCTTTGCGTGGAATTCTTAGAAGCTTAAACTGTCTAACCAAATGTTGCAGTTTTCAGAAAGCTTCTTTAAGGCTTTCCTTCAAAATGTGCTTAAATTAATTTCATCAGAATCCCACTCCTGTGTTTGTCATGCACTTTCACAAAAAATCAACAAAAGAAAATGCTGCATCTTCACAGCTAGGAGCTCGCTGGCTATATTGGGCCAGCTCCGTGTCACTGATGCTCCAACAGTTGCTTTTCTGAGGCACAAGCACAACTAACCGCACACACTCACAGTTGCAACAATCAATTCTGGATGCACTCTGCGCTCTAAAACAAGTGTGTACATCAGCAGGAAAATAATTGAATCCAAAAATAACTTCTTGCTCCCTCCTCCTACTGCTGCAATCATTGATGAAAGCACTTAAATAAGAACAAGTAGGAACACAGGGGACTGAGGGGGCAGAGGAGGTGTGCTGATGACTGGGATTAAATACAAATACTGTTTTATACACAGATACAGACACACATATTAAACTCACACACACACACACACACACACACACACACACACACACACACACACACACACACCCCTACCAGCTGGAGGCTTCACTGGGGAATGGAGTAATCAGAGTAGAGGACCTTCTGGGAGGTTCTACTAACCCTGACATTCAGCACTCTGATGCCTGAAGGAGACAGTGTGATGGCTTTTTAACAGAAGGGCGGACGTACACTGGGGAACATGTCTGACTCAGCCACTGCTCGACACACACACACCTCACCCGCTAATGATTCTGACCTGCTTTAAAGCTCATTTAAATAAAAAATAATTATCTCAGTTTGGTTGCAAAGTGAAATTTAAAAAAAGCGGTCTCATCAAGGTCCTGAATCAGCACAGGCTTCTAGTTAAGTCCTTATGCTCTCAATACCTGTGAAGTCTGAAGGCTACTAAGACCACAGCATTTCATTTACACCTTTTTCCAGACCCAAACCCTTCTGAGGATGCACTGACCACCTTTATTTGTGAATGTGCCCATCCAGTCATTATTTCACGCTGCCCTCTTCTGGTAGAAACAGACACTGCAGCTCTGCAAACATTCACTCAATGACTTCACAATAAAAATGTATCTCTTTTCAGTCCCAGCATTACCAGGTGGTAAACCAAAGAATGTTTCAGTGTGGAATTAAGCCAACATGACATGCAGATATGAATGGATTAATCAATGTGTGGATTGACAGATTGATGTACAATCGCTCCAGTTCAACATATGAGAGTTTTGTGCTTTCATTGATAAAAAAAAAAGATAACATACTAAAAACTTTTGGGCTTTGGATTGCTTGAATAAAAACAGTTGTGACCTTTGGGTGTTAGAGACTAAAAGGAGCATTTAACCATCTATGTTCACAATTTAAATAACTACTCCCTTGCCTCATTGTTTCTCATAATTAATCATTAATATATAGGGATGTTCCAAAGTGATTAATTTCCCAAACATTTAAAAGAAAATGCAGAAAAAAAAGTAAAAATTGGGCATAATTTGTTTAACACAGGATTGTAGAGTCTGTGGGGGAACCATGTCCTAACATTAGCAGAGCCAGCACCACCAACCTTCTGTCCACCTTACAGGTAAACATCCACATGCCTTTGCTGGTTACACATTGCTCACATCGACTAGTTATATCCCAGTTTATTCAACTTTATCTCCATTTCTAGATCAAAATATTGACTAACTGTGCCATCTGTCATCTGTGCTCGTTTACATCCAGGTACAACAACATTTTTGCGTCATGTCAGTAGCAATTAACCGCCCGGAGCTATAGCCTCATATGATCAGTTTCACCAGCTTACAAGAGTAAAATATTATTAATTTATTGAACCAACGAGTAACTCTGGGGCCGAAGTTTAATCGTTAATGAAGTTAAGGTGTTAACTTAGATTCGGGAGCAGGACCACGCCTAAACCACACCCTCAATCACCTGACAAGCCTTCTTAAACGTAGCCAGCCTACTCCAACTGCTTGTCCGTGATTCTTCAAAGACGGACGGACCGTGCTTCAGGCATCACCGCTCAGATTTCGGGGCAAAGGAAAAAGCAACAAACTCACCATGGAGCTTCCTCTGTACGGCTCCGGCGTTGATCTTTACGGTTAACCTTCCATGCAGAGTATCCCTCTCTCCGAGACGGGCAGTCACACCACAGCCGGTAGTCGCAGCGGAGCCGCCTGCGCTCCGGTTCAGCATGCCGCGGCCACGTCGTACCCATTCATGCTTCCCGAACAAGGTGTCGCCTTCTCCAAGAGGTGCACAGGCTTCATCCTCATCGCCAGGGAGAGCCGCGGACCGGAGGCGCCCCAGGCTCCGCCGAAGCAGACTGTACCTGTCCTCTCCACGTCCTTCCCACTGCTCCGTCACCGGTAATCCATCACGGGGCGATGCGCCCCCTTCCTCGCGACCGGCTCCACGTTCTCCACAGGAGTCCAACCGCTGGAACTGGACCATCGCTTGCTTGCGACGCTTCCGCAACCTCGAAAGGCGTTCTCCTCCACGGCAATGACAACATGGTCGGATCGTTCCATTCGTACTCTTCATTCATTGACGCCACAGCGTCATAAACCGAACTTCCCGCGCTTCCTGCTTCCTCACCTGGGCCTACTACCGCCAGCGACGTCAGGCGTGACGTCAGGCCTCAGCCGCTCCCACAGCCTCTACCGGCATCATCGGCTCCCCCTGGTGGGGATCAGGTTGTATCTCCCCCTGTGCCTGCTCCCTCTGTGTCTGACTTCTCTCAGGCTATCACAGCCTTCTTTACATCCCGTGTCTGCAGGCTTCACAAACTCCCCTTGCACATGCATCCTTTCATCCCATCATCCCTTCCTCTACCCTTCCTTCAGCCACCCACAGCAATACGGCTTCTGTTCCCCCTCTTCCCACCATAGCCAGCTCCTCGGCTCCATCAGGAGCCCCTTCACAGTTAAATGGAACTGGCTATCCTCGACCCCCTCTTTTCCTACTGACCTCTCCTTTAACCCCTCCCTCCCCATCCCCACCCCCTCCCTTCCCCAATACCCAAATGTTTTCTTGCACTCTGTCGACGCCTTCGCTCTCGCCACAGCGGCACTACCCATCCGGCCAGCTTCTGCTGTTAACTGCATCTCACCTGTCTCACCTACGTTACGCCATCTGGAGTGAGATCGGGTTGTGTCGCCCCTGTGCCTGCTCCCTCTGTGTCCGACTTTTCTTGGACTATCACCGTTTCTCTACATTCCTGTGTCCGCAGGCTGCACACAATCTCCTTGTACATACGTCCCCTCATCCCCTCATCCCTTCATCCCCTCATCCCCTCACCCCTTCATCCCTTCATCCCCTCACCCCCTCATCCCTTCATCCCCTCACCCCCTCACCCCCTCATCCCTTCATCCCCTCACCCCTTCATCCCCTCATCCCCTCATCCCTTCATCCCCTCATCCCTTCATCCCGTCCTCTTCCCCTCTTTCCGCCGCTCATGGCGATATGGCTTCCGTTTCCCCTCCACTACGCAATCTGCATCGTTCCTGGGGCTCAATCTTCCTCTCCAACCCCCTCACGCAATCTGGGGCCGTTCCCATATCACGCAAACTTAGCTTCAGCGGTTGTTTCAGGGGACGTTGGTTCGCTGCCACCTGGCCGCCAGGGCTAACGTCCTTCAATTCCGCATCCCAGTCTCCTTCATCCGCTTTAATGACTTGTTTCTCATCACCATTGCGTCCATATTTTGGGGTCCCGAATGGTTAAGAAAGTCAATACTCATACACTCTGATAACACGGCAGTCGTCGAAATCATCAGCCAGGGCCGTCACACTCCCCAGTCATTATGCCGTTTCTGCGCAGAACCGCATTAATCTCAACCCACCATCAGTTCATTCTCAGAGCAGATCAGAATCCTGGTTATCTCAACACCATCGCTTATGCACTCTCATTCTCTTTTCAGAAATTCAGACTTTGGCCCCAGAATCCGATCCGCATCCCATACCAGTCCCGTTGTTTTCAGCAACAATATTCAGCTATCTCCACAGCTAGTGAACCTCTCTCATCTCACATGAAGCTTCCTCAACAGCCTCGCTCCAAGCACTATTCGAATGAGCCTGATCGTTGATATTCTGCGTGTCAAACATGTGCCAGTATTCCTTTCCGTCAGTTATATGCATTTTGTTGCTGTAGAAAATACAATTTAGGGGAAAACAACCTATTTGGCATTGTTTTTGACGTAAGAATAATAATGTTTTATCAATTCATCGATAATTGATCGTTAACATTTCCAAAAATCGATCACGGAAAATACTTAAAATGTACATCCCTAGTTTCAACTCCAATCTTAGCCCGTACGAACCACTTACTAAATACATCAGCTCTCGGTATGTCGCTATTGCATCTCCTCACGACCCACTCTTCATCACTGAAACCTGAACAAAAGTGGCATAACCTCCAAGCACTGTCCTGCCCTTTCATTCCGCATTGCTGCAGTGTCCACAGCAGCCTGGTCAGGCAACTCAGACATAGCCATACAGATCCTAGGGCTTTGGTCATCTCAAACATATCACTCATACATCCGCAACAGTCTCAACGATCGTGTCAAGCTCACGCTCAACTGAGCTCCATCTAATTCAACTCTTTTGGGGGTCAAGATCAGCTCCGGCAGGATAACGCTGAGACGGAACCCCCATCCTGAGTCTCCTTCTGCTGGGCACACCACGCACAACTAATTCATTAAATGTTCAACTTATATCCTTGTGTGGCGTGGTCCTTGCTAGTGAAATGAAGTTAAGGTGTTAACTTAACTTGTGCTTTCATTGATAAAAAAAAAAGATAACATACTAAAAACTTTTGGGCTTTGGATTGCTTGAATAAAAACAGTTGTGACCTTTGGGTGTTAGAGACTAAAAGGAGCATTTAACCATCTATGTTCACAATTTAAATAACTACTCCCTTGCCTCATTGTTTCTCATAATTAATCATTAATATATAGGGATGTTCCAAAGTGATTAATTTCCCAAACATTTAAAAGAAAATGCAGAAAAAAAAGTAAAAATTGGGCATAATTTGTTTAACACAGGATTGTAGAGTCTGTGGGGGAACCATGTCCTAACATTAGCAGAGCCAGCACCACCAACCTTCTGTCCACCTTACAGGTAAACATCCACATGCCTTTGCTGGTTACACATTGCTCACATCGACTAGTTATATCCCAGTTTATTCAACTTTATCTCCATTTCTAGATCAAAATATTGACTAACTGTGCCATCTGTCATCTGTGCTCGTTTACATCCAGGTACAACAACATTTTTGCGTCATGTCAGTAGCAATTAACCGCCCGGAGCTATAGCCTCATATGATCAGTTTCACCAGCTTACAAGAGTAAAATATTATTAATTTATTGAACCAACGAGTAACTCTGGGGCCGAAGTTTAATCGTTAATGAAGTTAAGGTGTTAACTTAGATTCGGGAGCAGGACCACGCCTAAACCACACCCTCAATCACCTGACAAGCCTTCTTAAACGTAGCCAGCCTACTCCAACTGCTTGTCCGTGATTCTTCAACCCACCCTCCCTCACCTTACTCTCCTGCCCTTAACCTATTTCCTTGTCCTCTCCTACTCAACTCGTGCTCGCTCCTTCTATGCCCTGTCTACTTCCAGGTACAACCTGGGTCAAGATCAGCTCCGGCAGGATAACGCTGAGACGGAACCCCCATCCTGAGTCTCCTTCTGCTGGGCACACCACGCACAACTAATTCATTAAATGTTCAACTTATATCCTTGTGTGGCGTGGTCCTTGCTAGTGAAAGTTGACTTAACACACACATTCCTAAACCCTGCTATAGTAAGGATATGAGTATTAAAGCCCAGTCTTGATTTTGCACCTCAAATATAAGGAAGATAAACATTAGTGCTGTACTTATTTCATTTTCCCCCTGTTTTTGCTAAAAAATCTAAGAACCCTTATTTTGTAGGGGCTTCAAAAACCTTTTAAATAACACAATTGAAGGTGCATTTATAATCGATGCAATCTATACAAGTACTCATTGTATGTCAGGTAATAAAAACACCACTGAAGAAATGGTGTAAATTAAAGCAGCATAATGTTCCAGCTGTTTACACCTACAAGACATGCAGTTAAAACAGGACACACACATCTATGTACAACAATACCTGTGCTTGATTGTCGCACCAATCAGGACCGACTACCTTCAACCTTTCCAGAAGCCATTCTTCATCTAGTGTAAAGTAATTCAACACTTGTGAACTTCTATCAAAGCGTCTTCTTCTTTACTTACATCACACACACCTGAGTAAAGGGGTCAATCAGGACTGATTAGCTAGTTAAAGTAAAGCGAATGGGAATTTGACAGGAATGGACCACTGGTTGTGAGCTAAGAGCCGGGCACTCCCTTGTTTGCATGTGTTGGTGTGTGTGTGAGTGTTATTTGACACTGAAACTGAACCTCCTGCTGAAGGAAAGTGTGTGTGTTTGAGCATGTGCACGACTGTGTCCAAAAGCATGAAGCATAAATAATGAAATAAGGCAGAGTCATCTTGAGCGGGCCCAATGCAACATGACAGCTCAGTCACTGATGCAGAGAAGAATTTTAACAGGAAGTTAAGACATGCTCAGTGTGACCGGGAGAACCTGCAGTTGGTAAAAAACAACTTTGTCTCCTGTGATTATAATGTTCAGACTGCTTAATTAATCTTGAGTCCCCTCTTCCTTGGAAGGTATTAATTGATTAATGGCTATGAAGACATCATATGACCAGGGCAACTTGGGGTTGCAGTCAAGTAAGGCCACAAGAACAAAAAAATAAAGGTATTTTGAGATGACCGCTCAATCTCCACTCCTAAACTGAGCCATCACAAGCTCATTTGATCTCTGATGGATGCTGTGCCACAAACAGAAGGCCTGCTTTACAGCCACAGAGCAGGCTTGACTTCCATTGAAATGTCCACTCACCACTCAGGATCCACCGGTGTGATGTCTATCCTCGGAGGGGCTCCAAAGGGCAAAGACGTTGGCCTGGCTATGATGTCGTCATCAGGTGTCCGTGACCTCTCGCCTTGCCGCCATGACAAAGGTGGAAGTTGCAGGTTGCCAGAGAAGCGGCGTCTGCCACGGCGCAGGTCGACACCTAGCGTGCAGGACGGAGACGTGAAAGACTCGCTGAGGCAGCAGTCTGGAGGCTCTTTGCTGTCCTGAGGAGAGACAAGATAGAAGGAAGTTTGCATTTTGAATATTGATTCAGAGTTGGATAGAGGAAGTGAAGAGGAAAAATTTGTCTCTAAATAAAATATAAGATAAAGGTGGGGTTGGGCCCTTCAGGTTGATCCAAATCAAAGCCTGAAACTAGCTTAAAACTTGATACAACCTGCGTTTTGTTTAATCTGGAAAGCATCATCAGCTGCGGCACAGTGGCCTGGTATAGAAAGCTTAATGGTCAGTTCAAATAAAACATCATAATGTGGTTAAAGCAGCCACTAATGTGATCAGGAGGAAGGAACAACCCTCTCTTCAGTTCATTTATGAAAAAATGAACAGAAATCCCTCACAAATGTTATAAAGCCTGTAAGTGTAGAACAAAGCAGAAGAACCCAACAGCAAAAAGAGCTTGAACAACAATTTAACTCAAACATCAAGAACCCAAACACAAAGAGAACCACGATTGAAGCCGTCATCACAAGAACCCAACACGGAAAGAAGAAGAACCCAGGCAACGCAAGAACCCAACAACATGAACTGAGACCAAAGGGACCAAGAACGTAAGGCTTTTAAAGAAATAAGAGGAAAGAAACAATAAAAAGGGGCTACAAGCAGCACAGAAGGAAGATATCATCATTGATATAGATAAAGCATTTAAAGATAAAAACGATGAAAGAAATTAAGACATAAAGGAAAGATACAAAGCTTAAAGGCAATAAAAGAAGGTAAATAAGGTAAATACATCAAAGAAGAGCTAAGACAGCAGTAGCAGTAGTAGTAGTAGTAGTAGTATTTGGAGAACCTTAACCTAAAGTAAGTCCAGACTCTGTCCACTAAGGGGCGCCACAGTCTGGTTTCTGACTCCTCAACAAGAGACATAAAGGTAAAGCAATTCTTCACCTCTCTATCTGGAGATTAATTACAAAATATTAAACAAGAAGCCAAACATTTTGTCACTTTCCCAAACCTACTCACTCAGATGACCATGTATAAAAGAGTAAAATCAAACAAAACTCAAAAGAAGTGTTAAGTTAAATAAAAACAGGAGAAAACTGAAGTTATTAAACCCACAAGTGTCACGTTTTAGGGAGAACAGAAAGGTGAGGAGTCACAAGGAAACAACTACAAAATATGTCCTAATAAGAGTCAAAACTTCAAAAGTCTATAAATCAAATGCCCAAACTCCAAGTCAAAAAGATTCAAAACAGAGAACACGAGAAGCCTCAGGGAAAATCCATCACACAATACAGAAGAATACGCAATGAACCAACCAGAGTGTAAAGTAGGGCTGAACGATTTTGGAAAATAATCGAATTGCGATTTATTTTCCTTAATATTGCAATTTAATATGCGATTGTTGTTTCATGGTCCTCTTCATGTATTTTTCAACAAACACAATCAATAAATCAATCTGTATTCTAATAAACAATATCAGATTTATTATACACAAACTGTTCTGTCTCATAGGCTAGACTTCTGTTAAGATAAAGGCAAATGAAGCACGAGTTAATATGAAAGAAGGTTTATTTATCTACTTCAAGTTGTAAACTTACTGAATACTTTGACTTGCAGTCTTGTAAGCGCTCACCACAACTACTAAACTAATTCTGCAAAACAAGTGTTTGAAGTTTAAAGCATGTTTGGATGTGAATCAGCTGACTGCACACAGAGGAGACGCTCAGCTGGGGGCTGCGGCTGAGTGACAGGTCTCTTTTTTTCTCCGCCGTCAGACTGATTCTGACCCTGTTGCACTCCCGGCTGACACCTGACCACGTAAACATGCTAATTTTTCTCAGTAAGAACCAGTAGACAGAAAACTGGACACTGTGAGTCTGAAATCTGATTCTGTTCAGTTGTCCTGTTGCAGTAAATCCACATGTTGTCTGGGTCTTCACTGACTCTGCATCTGTGGAGATTATTTATAAGCCTGCTCCACATGTTGATATTCAGTGTGTTGATTATTTTGTACGCCTCAATATGATCGGTTCTTCTGCTGAGGCCATTTTTAAAGATGTCAACAACAAAACAACAAATCCAAACTTAGCGTGGCTGAAGTTGTTTTCTTCATCCCCCTCTCGCACGTGTCTCGTTCTTCTGAGATTTTTGGCTGTCGGCAAATGAGCTGAAAGGAGCATTACCTACGGCCACCTACTGCATGCATGTCACGTAAGGTTGCGTCTGTGTACATCAAACTTTTTTCTTTTTTTTAATCGCAGCCTTTGCGATTTGAAAATTGCGTTCTATTACATCGCGATGTGGGTTTGAATTCGATTAATCGTTCAGCCCTAGTGTAAAGCATGAATACACCGAATACACAGACTGCAATCAAAACACAGGTGTGACAAGGAGACACAGGTGAAACCAATCAGGAGCAATCAAACTGGAGGGAACACACAGGAAGTAAAACTAGACTGGACCCTCTCCGGGTTGGAGGGGAGTCTTTGCCCCAGGCGGAGGAGTTTAAGTATCTCGGGGTCTTGTTCATGAGTGAGGGGAAAAGGGAGCAGGAGATTGACAGACAGATCGGGGAGGCGTCTGCAGTGATGCGGGCGCTGTACCGGTCTGTCGTGGTGAAGAGAGAGCTGAGCCAGAAGGCAAAGCTCTCAGTTTACCGGTCAATCTACGTTCCGACCCTCACCTATGATCACGAGCTGTGGGTAGTGACCGAAAGAACAAGATCGCGAATACAAGCGGCTGAAATGAGCTTTCTCCGCAGGGTGTCTGGGCTCAGCCTTAGAGAGAGGGTCAGGAGCTCAGACATCCGGGAGAGGCTCAAAGTAGAGCCGCTGCTCCTCCGGATCGAGAGGAGCCAGATGAGGTGGTTCGGGCATCTGGTTAGGATGCCTCCCGGGCGTCTCCCTAGGGAGGTGTTTCGGGCATGTCCGACTGGGAGGAGGCCACGGGGAAGGCCCAGGACATGCTGGCGAGACTATGTCTCTCAGCTGGCCTGGGAGCGCCTCTGTATCCTCCCAGAAGAACTGGTGGAAGTGGCCGGGGAGAGGAGTGTCTGGGCTTCCCTGCTGAGGCTGCTGCCCCCGCGACCCGGACCCGGATAAGCGGAAGAAGATGGATGGATGGATGGATGGATGGATGGATGGATGGATGGATGGACACACTGGCTGTTTCCGAAATCGCCTACTATACTAGCAGTACGTACTGATATGTCCAAAATTCAGTATGTAGTAAGTAGTATGTGAACAAGAGCAAAATCTGCAGTAAGCCAAAACTCCCCGGATGTCTACTGATTCGGGAAAATATCTCAGTATGCATCGGACCAGTCTGCCTCACGTACTGTTTCCCACAATGCACAGCGCTCGTTCTGCTTTTTCTTTTTCCTTATTTTTTGACGAGAGGAAATCTGTTTTTGGGTGCTGTGAAAGTTATCAAATTACATATAAACCACTTCCAACTTTTTAAATCATAAGTGATGCTAAATAAGCATTTTATTTATCGGCTTCGCCGTTGTTTACTTCCGCTTTCCGAAACCGGAAATCCAGCGAAGTCTGGCTCAGCATGCTGCATGACAGATCGGACAGAACAGTCATACTACAGACTAAATTCAAACGCAGTATGTAGTAGGCAATACCTACTGCCTACTACATTAGTAAGTAGTATGTAGCAGGCCATTTCAGAAACAGCCACTGGCTGTTTCTGAAATGGCCTGCTACATACTACTTATAGATACTACCTACTAATGTAGTAAGTAGTAGGTACTGCCTACTACATACTGCGTTTGAATTCAGTCTGTAGTATGACCGTTCTGTTGGATCTGTGTTGCAGGATGCTGGACCAGACATCCCTAGATTTCCGGTTTTGGAAAGTGGAAGTAAACAACGACCAAGCTGATAGAGAAACTGCTTCTTTAGCATCACTTATGATTTAAAAGGTTAAGATGTGTTTATATGGAATAATAATAATAATAATAATAATAATTATAATAATAATAATAATAATAATAATGATAATGTAATAATTTTCACAGCACCCAGAAACGCATTTCCTCCTGTCAAAGAATAAGGAAAAAGAAAAAGCAGAACGAGCGCTGTGCATTATGGGAAACAGTATGCGAGGCAGACTGGTCTGATGCATGCTGTGAAATTTTCCTGAATCAGTCGACATCCGGGGAGTTTTGGTTTACTGCAGATTTTTCTCTTGTTCACATACTGCTTACTACAGTACATACTGAATTTTGGCCAAATCCGTACGTACTGCTATTATAGTAGGCGGTTTCGGAAACAGCCACTGAGGGGGGAAAGGACTCCAAAATAAAACAGGAAATGACCAGGGAATACAAAACATGGAAATCACTTCAATCAGCCAGTTAAATGATAAAGGTCCCTCATGTTGGAACAAGAGTTTCTGAAAATGAACAAGATGTTTCCTGTACTTTCTAACAGCATGAATCCCTCAGGAATCATTTCCTCTCATCCCTTCTCTGAAGCCTCCACTTGTTCCTTCCGCCTCATTGAGCACCTTAATTTGTCTTGTTAGCGACGTCTGAAGTAAACTGATTGCAGGGCACGGATAGCTGTTTATTTCTTAGCTACACAGTCACATTTACATTCAAGTCTGAGGGCCGTGATGGATTGTGACTGTCTCTGTTGTCTCATCGCTTCAGAAAACCTGAGCTGTATTTATGGAGCATCTCAGGGACACTTTTAAAGTCAGTGTCAGTTTGACAGAGAACAACAACTCAAGCTTTATACACTCACAGCATGAAGCTACCACTCTCTGCTTTTTATACATATCCTGTAAAGTAATAGGCTGTTTTGTTTTTGATTGTGGGAGGAGTCAGAAGTATAAATAGCCACAGCTAAATGCCATAGTTACACAGATTTATAGTGTGTGTCATTTACTAAAAATAGCTCTTTATCATGTTTGTCAGTCCGGTTTGAACTTATAACCATTTCTTAAAAGCAGAGACAATGTGAGCCATTTACTGTTAAAATCATTACTTATTTAATAAACAGGAAATCAACCTGTAACTCTTTTCATAGTAGTCACTGTTTCATGTAAAAATACCAAATGCATCAAGTTCCACATTCTTATATGTTGGGATATACTGCTTTACTTTGTGTCTCAACATCAAGCCTGTTGCAAGGAACCTCAGCATCTGGTTTGACACCAACTTTGAACATCACATTACAAAACTTGTTCAGTCAATATTTTTACAATCTGTTTAAACTTTTAAAGACACAGAGATGATTTAACCAAGCAGCAACCTCTGGTCTTGAAATATGAAGCCAATGCGGAAGTGTTATAAACTGCAGTTGATCAAGTGTCCACTAGAAGCTCACTGCAGAAACACCAGAAACCACATACACACCCATTGAAAGAAGACGATCTTTACAGCAGAAATAAACATGTTTACAGCCTGGTTCAAAAAATGAGTTTAGTCTGAATAGCTCATTTCTCTATCAGCACACACTATACAGTGGTGAATTTTTTTTATAACTCGTTATTATGGAAGCTATAAAACGTAAGAGTTTTGCCCAAATAAGGGCATGGCTGACTTGATTGACAGGCAGGAACAATGTAGCTGTTAGGGAAAAGGCTCAAAGCCCACATCTTTACTTCACTCTAGCTTGGAAGAAGTTAGGTTGAGTTCCAATATGGCCCCCACCGCTGATCATGGACTTTAAAATAGCGCTTCAGGAACAGATGGGTGACGTCACAGAGACTACGTCCATTTATTATTGTGATCTCCACGACATTGGAAATGAGGGAAACCTCAATGTCTTTTTGAGAATAAATAAAGGTTTTGAAATTAAATTAAATTAAATTAAATTAAATTAAATTAAATTAAATTAAATTAAATTATACAGTCTATGGATTTAACATGCTTTTATATCAACAGGGCTGGATTAATGCAACAGCTTTTTACCTGGCTTTTATCCAGAACTAAGAAATATGATGACATTATGCCAGTTTCAGCTTCTTTACATTGGCTGCCATTATGCAGGATATTATTGGTTAATCAACAGTCTTTGCCCCAGTTACATATCTGACCTTTTAATACCCTACATTCCAGTGCACTGTCTAGGATCCTCAGGCCAAGATCTGCCCTAAAAACTCAGCTGAAAACAAGGGGGGGACAAGGAGTCTTCAGTCCGGGCCTTAAAACATACTTTTATTGGAGAGCCTTTCCTGATTTTATTTGATCAGAAGTGTCTAACATGGGGTCCTGTTTTTGTTTTTTTTATTTTTATGATTTCTTTGAATAGTAATGGTTCATACACTAACTGGATGATCCCTTTAAAAGTCCTGATTTAAAAGTCCTGATTTAAAAGTCCTGATTTAAAAGTCCTGATTTAAAAGTCCTGATTTAAAAGTCCTGATTTAAAAGTCCTGATTTAAAAGTCCTGATTTTGCACCTGTCCTTTGATGCAGTGTTAAGCACTTTGAAATGCAGATTTACAAAAAGTGCTCTATAAATAGAGATTATTCTTATTCTTATTCTTATTATAGAGCAAATATGCATAGGTCTCCTCCTGAGAAGCAGAAGTAATAAACAGTTCAAAGACAACTTTTACTCGTTGATCGAGAGGATCAGTAAATACTTCTTTGCCCAACATAAGATGTGTTTTTTGATCCTGGTCCTGCACTGTGCAAGTCCAGTCAAAGTCAGCAGTGCGGAAAGAAATCAGCCACCAAATCATTTCTTCTGCTTCTGTTTGGAAGCCTGATATACCTTCTGGGTCTCCAGTAGTGAAAGTTCTCCTTCCAGTAAACACAGCCTCCCACTCTCAGTCCCACAACAGCTCTCCTTGGCTTTCTGCCTTCCCCCGCCTACTCAAGGCTTCAGTGCATTATCAAACCATCTTCACAAAGCCAGCCATCGTGATGGAAGCATTACGACCTCAATTTGATTCTCACTTCATACAGCATGAGCTCCAATGACAGAGTGAAGATGACTTTTAGCAGCGTGGGCGGTGACTTCTTTTCCCCTCGGAGCCTCCAAAAACTCATTTTACCATTCATTCCAACAAATGGCTAAAAGAAGACACTGCACATGGTATCGGATACAGCAGATATATTTCGCAACTTGATGTTGTGTTGAACACTCAGCCTCCGCCCGACATTCATGCAGATTTATGTTTAAGACAGTTAATACAGATGGTTAAATTGCACAGCATAAAGACTTTATTGTATTTCACAGTGTGACAGCTCTTCAGCTCTGTTTCAGTATTCAGAGGTTGTTTATGTCCTCGTTCTACAATGTGGTTCAGCATCCTAAATGCAGAGAACTTTAGGATGCAGAGCATGAAAGGTGCTATTATAAGACTTGAGTTGATCCAATAAACCCTAAAACTTTAAAATTGTATACATTTTTGATCCAATTCAATGCACAACAAATAGAGACATACATATACTTGAAATTTCCCAGTATTCCTATTCATTTTATACCTTAACTTTTCTTTTCAAGGCTCACTTTCATGAATAATTCTGATGCGCTTGATAAATAATTTAACTGTGATTTACTTTAATGCCAGCCTTTGTATTTAACGAATCATCTTTATTCAAAATCCAATACAAAATGTTAAACTGTGATTAAAATAATCCACACTTCAGTCTCCTTCCTTATCCTGACTGTGAGGAAGACCTTCATTTATAAAATTACAGCTAAAGGACAGATCAGCTTAGCAACTGCTGTTCAGAAGACTATAAATACACACAGTGAACTCTGACAGCCAACATTTAACTGATAGAGACACAAAGAGAGAGAGGAAGAGACTCAAGAGGTAGTAACAACAGTACATTTCTATAACGGCTCAGAGAGGTGACGTTGAAGTGGAAAGGCAAGGACGAAGTGAGGCACTACACTTATCCAATCAGTCACATGTGAATCATGACGTCTTGCAGCAGGAAGTGTGACTGAAGCACATAATGGCTTCAGAGAAAAGTTAGGAAAGTAACTTTTTTTATAACATGAGTCATTTCTCTTTCTCTTCTCTTGCTAATCTCGCCAGTAGAACCTCTGATTGAACAGAGATACGAAAGAGACAGAGAGCTATGCGCTAATTGGAATTTGTGACCTATTCAACTGCTCTTACTCATCAGACGCAGAGATCTGACCAGACTCTCAATCACTTCTTTTTTAGAAGCTGGACATGGTCTAAATTGAAATACTTGTAGGAAAAGGACGTGACTATCTTCTGAGGAACATGCTTATGTATTTACTTTACTCCTTTAATCTTCCATTTGATGGTTTCATATTGCCAGTTTACTAAATTTGGTTGCACCATTAGAAGTAAAGAAGTATCTTGGCTTGTAATGACTTCCCATAGGAAAATAAATTTAGAGAGGAGATCTCAAAAGTGTTTCATTTCTGTCTCCTAGACAACAATGAGATCTGTTTAAAAAGCAAAATGAGACTATAGCTTATGTCTCCTGTTTCTCATTCTTGCCTCCAGAAAAAAAAAGTTGCAAAAAGTCTCAGCTTAGTCTCCCTTTCAGTTCAAAAGGAGATCTGGTCAGAATCTGAAATGATTCTCAGGTATTTCTCAAGTGTTGTGACTCCTTTAGAGCTCAGGTGGAGAAATCAGGGAGCTCTCTCAATTGTCTCAATCTAACCTCATCCATTTGTTTTTGTCAGACTCAGTTTTTGGGTCTCAAGTTGAGCTCAGATGGAGCAAAGAAAGAGCCTGGGCTCATCTTTTCATGAACATGTATAGTTCCCTGCAAAATTAACATTTCAATGTAATTGTCCACAAACTTACAATTCTCATAAAAACATTTGAACCACTTTAAGATCAGATATTTAGATGTGAAATGATCTCTTCTTTGACTTCACAGTCTGGTCCTTCCTTTACAAGTCTGTTTGGAACAAAACCACTTCACAAAGATTTAGTGGATTTGAGAGAAACTGCAAAAGATAGAGATTTCATCCCAGGTATGACAGACGGTTCATTCAAAATATGGGCCGCAAAAAGGCTGACCAGATTTATCCAGATTATTACAATTAAAGGGGTGGATTCTTTTGGGCGCTGGTGGCCTAGCGGTCTAAGCGTCCCACATACAGAGGCTAGATAGAGATAGAGATCTCTCATTTAAGTCTCAAATAAGACTTATGTCATGGTCTCAATTATTTCTCCTAGTGAATTTTAGGAGAAAGTAATGAGAACGACTGAGAACAATTTGAAACTTGAATGCGGCTGAAGTGAGAATCTCAGTTTTGTCTCCAGAGACTTAGAAGAGAAAGCCTTGAGCAGTAAAATGTTCCTCTGGGTTATTAAGTCCATATATATATAGTATATTCGTCATAACTTTGAGCTGTTTAGTTGAAAAGAAAGGTTGTAATTAATGAATCACTCCACTCTAAGAGGGACAGGGTCAACACTGACACCCTGACTAGTCTGCAGCTACACAGCCCCAAACAAACTGTGTGTGTACACACCTTTCTCTCAGAACCAGGACAATCTTATTCAGCAGTTTGAGCTCCAGTAACTCTTCTGCTGGCTCCATAAACTGTACAAAAAATGGACGTAGTATCCATGACGTCACCCATCTGTTTCTGAAGCCCTGTTTTGAAGCCTATCGTCGGCGGGTGCCATACTGGAAATGCTGAACTCAACATAAGTTCTGTCGGGCTAGTGTGTGTAGAGAGGCGGGCTTTGAGCCTCCTCGCCAACAATTACAGTGTTCCCGCCTGTCAATCAAGTCAGCTGTGCCTCTCATTATGCAGAACTTGTAATGTTAATATCTTCTAAACTGCTGCGATATGAAGAAATTCACCCCCCGTACAGTGTGTGCCGATAGAGAAATTCGCTTTTCAGACAACTCATGTTTTGTAACAGGCCGTAAAAATGTTTATTTCTGCTGTAAAGATTGGCTTTTTTTGAACGGGTGTGTTTTCCTGTACTTCTGGAGTCAGCCTCAAGTGGACACTGGAGGAACTGTAGTTTTTTAACACTCCTGCATTGGCTTCAATACTCGCTGCTGGAGGTTGCATCTTGTTAGATCAGACCATGCACCAGCTTTCACTCTCCAGGTGCATCAGTGAGGCTTGATCGCCCGTGACTTTAGCACCACTTCACTGGTTTTCTTTCCTTCGACCACCTGAGGTAGATACTGACCACTGCAGACTGGGAACACCTTAAGAGCTCTGACCCAGTCGTCCAGCTATCGTAGTTTGGCCCATGTCAAAGTTGCTCACATCTTGCACTTGTACATTTTTTCTGCTGCAAACACTCAAACTTTGAGAACATGTTCACAAGCAGCCTAGCACCCACTTGCACCTAATGGCAGGCACCAAGATTCAAATTTTATTGAATCTTAAAGTCATATACTGTCTTATTTTCAATTATTATAGACATATATCAATTATTTAATCACTTTATTTTTGATTTGTATTTATTCATTATTTATTGTGGAATAATTCATAATGTATTTCGTTATTCATTAGATCTTATCATTTATCTTATATCTCTCAGCATTTTAATATTTTGTTCTGTTCTACTTTGCTGTATTTACTTGCAGTGCAGCATCTTAGTTTCTATTACTGGTTTAATATTTTACTATTTTGTTATTTTATTAATTCCTTTTATTTTGGTGAGCTTAATTTCCCATCTTGAGTTTTAACATCTTATTTTACCTCTAGTGTTTCCTCATTATCATGTTCAGTCAGCAACTTCTTTTTTAAATGTTCTTATTATATTTAATTTATTTTGTTTATGGACTTTGGGCAAGGGTATTTTGAATTTATCAAATTGTATTACTATCATTTTTATTAACAGCACTTTGTGTTCCAATATTATTGCATGAAAAGTGCTTCACAAATTAAGTCTCATTGATTGATTAAAAACCCCTGAAACATTATTTATACTGTCAGATTATTGTTGCTTGTACTAAAAAAAGAGTACCTGATATTTCACACACCATAGACAAATACTCCATGCCATGCTCGTGCCCTTCTTCTTGATAAATGTATGGATACCGAAAGACTTCCACAGTGAGAGGATTATGAATCTGACAGTGACTTATGTTGGTGGCATCATTCAGCATCACACAAACTCAGTTAGGACTGCTGCTAAGTCTTTCCTCATTCCTCCCACGTATTCTACCTGCTATCCTTAGATGACCTTCAGCTGCTGTGATATGTATTCATATGAGAAGTTTGAGTCTGCATGTGTGTGTGTGTGTGTGTGTGTGTGTGTGTGTGTGTGTGTGTGTGTGTGTGTGTGTGTGTGTGTGTGTGTGTGTGTGTGTGCATATGTGTGTGTGTTTCTGTTGGGCAGGCGTGGACGGGTCAGGTGCAGAAGTCCATTAAACCATTAGCAGCACAACCCCCATGGCCTTTCAGTCTTCCTGGGACTTCTAAATAGTGTGTGTGTGAGACATACTCATTAGTATCTCTCACTCTCTCTCTCTCACACACACACACACACACACACACACATCATACAGAGCAGCCGGGTCATGAGGTCTCAGCTGCTGGATGAGATTAATACAGAGATGATAATGTACCTTTACAGTCGTGTCAACACACAATTTATATCCTAACCATACAACAACAACTATCTGTCACAGGCTCTAGAGAGCAGGAAAACAACACTGCTGGTGTTTTACTCAGAAAGTGACCTTATGGAACCTGTTTCTGTTGTGTGATTTATGACTCCCTACACAGAAAACAAACAGCAGAGGGTACATTAGCCTGTGATAAGGAAAAGAAATACAGCAGGAGAGCATGATACCATGGTGGAAGTCCTTTAGAGGAACTTTACCTTTTATTTTTTGGTGCTTCCTGGGTTCCATGGTTGATGAATACTAAAAGATAATACTGATACTGAACTGGAATTATTAGACCATCAACTGATCCAAAGAAAAGGTAGAGTCTTTTAGTGATGAAGCCACCAAAGGCACAAACATGGTTATTTTCTAAAAGGTAAATTTTCTAAAGTTAAGGCTCTTTGAATTTTGGTTGAAAGTCTTGATTATAACATTTGATTTCATACTTCTGTGGACTGACCACTGGGACTGCACTGTGGAATTAACTATCCAGATGTTCTAGCAAGAAAGTTGTACCTACACTCACTATAAACTGTATAAATAATGGACGTAGTCTCCGTGACGTCACCCGTCTGTTTTTGAAGAGCTGTTTTGAAGCCAATCATCGGCGAGTGTCATATTAGAAATGTTGAACTCAACCTAACGTCTGTCAAGCTAGTGTGAGGTAAAGAGGCGGGCTTTGAGCATCCTCGCCAACTATTACAGTGTTCCCGCCTGTCAATCAAGTCAGCTGTGCCTCTAATTATGCAAAAATCATAATCTTAATATCTTTGAAAATGTTGCGTTATGAAAAAATTCCCCCCCGTACAGTGTGTGTCGATATAGAAATGAGATATTCAAACTAAAATATTTTTTGTACCAGGCTGTAAACATGTTTGATTTCTGCTGTAAAGATCTGCTTTTTTGAATTGGTGTGTATGTGGTTTCCAGTACTTTTGGAGCCAACCTCAAGTGGACACTCGAGGAACTGCACTTTTTAACACTTTTGCATTGGCTTCATTTCTTGTGGCCAGGGGTTGCTGCTTAAAATGAACACGTATAAGTCCTAATACACAATATGTCAATGCTCAACTCAGGGGGGCTATATGGCTTCACTTTTATACAACGGGAAGAGGATTGAGAGTTGTCTCCCTATGTTTATACAATTAGAGTTCTGCATAATTTTGCACCAGTGTATACTTCTGACCATTTTGACCACAGTGGATTGCTTTGGTCCTCTGACTCAGGTCAACTGGCTCTCTTAGACCAGACTGAAAGCAAATAGTGTTTGTGCCTTTGAAGCCTTTAACAAAGAAAAGGTTAAACACTGTTCCTTTGATCATCTGTTCTTATATTATTATGTTGTGTTCTTTGATGTCTTTTCTTCATGCTGAAGTGCTTTTACCGCTGCTCTTGATCTTTTTTCTTTGAGGATTTGTAATAGACTTTGTGAGCTCTGTCTATGAAGTGTTACACCAAATAAACTCTACATGACCTTCGGACTTTCAAATATTTTATCACTGATTCTTTCTGATGCTTTGCAGGGCTAGCTCTCTCAACTTGTATACTGAAATCCTAGAACGTATAATAAATGGACGTAGTATCCGTGACGTCACCCATCTGTTCCTGAACGCTTTTTAGAAGGCTATCGTCTGCGGTTGCCATATTGGAAACGCTAAACTCAACCTAACTTCGTCCGAGCCAAGCGGCAATCTCCGGTCTCAAAATATGAAGCCCATGCGGAAGTGTTATAAACTGTAATTTATCAAGCATCCGCTTGAGGCTGGTTGCAGAAACACCAGAAACCACATACACACCCATTGAAAAAAGACGATCTTTACAGCAGAAATAAACATGTTTACAGCCTGGTTCAAAGAACAGCTTGGATCTACGTAGTTAATTTCTCTTTCAGCACACACTGTACGGGGTGAATTTTTCTCTACCGCGACGGTTCAGAAGATATTAAGATCACAAGTGTTTGCCCAAATAAGGACATGACTGACTTGACTGACAGGCGGGAACACATAGCTGTTGACTGGGAGGCTCAAACCCCGCCTCTCTACCTCGCATGTTGATTGGTTGAGTTTCTCATAACCAATATGGCTCAGCCTCCGATTGGCTTCAAAACAGCGCTCAGGAATAGATGGGTGACATCACGGATACTACATCCATTATTTATACAGTCTATGGTACGAGCCAGTGTGAGGTAAAGAGGAGGGGCTTTGAGCGTTTTCGCTGTACCTACAGGGTGCCCACCTGTCAAATGGTAAATGGACTTGTACTTATATAGCGCTTTTCTAGTCTGTCTGAGCACTCAAAGCGCCTTTACACTACTTGTCACATTCACCCATACATACCCATTCACTCACTGATGGTAGAGGCTGCTATGTAGTGAGGGACCATCAGTGTTAGCTGATCTCATTCGTACACATTCACACACCTCTGAACAACAGAGGGAGCAATTCGGGGTTCAGCGTCTTGCTCAAGGACACTTCGGCATGTGACTGCTGGAGCTGGGATCAAACCGCCAACCTTCTGATTGATAGACGACCAACTCTACCCACTGAGACACAGCCGCCCCAAGTCAGCCATGTCCTTTTTTAGGCAAATCTTGTCAGTTTAATATCTTTGAAAATACAGATTTTTTTTTTTTTTTTTTTAAACCATGTTTTTATTAAAGGTGACATATCATGCAAAATTGACTTTTTAATGGTTCTCTACCTGAAATATGTTTCCCTGGCATGTCTACAAACCCCCTGAGAATGAAAAAAATCCATTCTGCCCCTGTTTTGATTTCTCCACCTTTCTGTAAATGTGTGTGAAACGAACCGTTTTAGACTTCAGTGTTTTTGTTACGTAACAACAATATCCGGTCTGTCACGGAGTCAGAGCTCAGAGCTTGTTCAGCCCATAGACTGTATAAAATAATACTGAATCCCTCCCCCGTTTTTCATTACCTGCACACATGTGTGCTAACAAGGAGCTTAGGAGGGAGGCATGCTAGTTGTAGGCTGTCTTAATAAACACAAAGGTCGGTTTTACCCCCCACATCTGCAGATTTGAAGATCTAGTGGATGATTTTTATTTATCATGGATAAGTGCTAGCGCTAGTTAGCATAGCTACATAGCTACATGTCGTAGCTGTAGCTGTGTACCAAGACACACGTCGACATACTGATAAATAAAACAACAAGAAACACTAAATCTGTGACCAATCCTTCAGAAAGGTCCTGCTACAGGCGCCTCTCCGTCAGGATCAGATTCAGAGGGTTGAAGTAACGCGATCTCTGAGCAGCCGTGTATATTCAGCCAACATGTAAACATTAGATCAACATGCTGGAGAGCCGAGGCACATCCACTTCCTGAGGGGGCGTGGTCAGAGGGAAAACAGAGTGTTCTGAGGAGGACTGAAGAAGAGGGTTTTTCAGACATGCCAAAATCTGATTTCAAAGTGTTTTTTTGAGCATAAACTTTAAAGACATGTTTTGGGGACCTCTTAGACCAATATATATTGATGAAAAAAGCGTGATATGTCCCCTTTAAGATTTTCAGAAAGTTTTACAGAGCGTAAAGAATAAAGCCAGACAGAAAAACAAACAAACA
Source organism: Notolabrus celidotus (assembly GCF_009762535.1). Taxonomy (NCBI): domain Eukaryota; kingdom Metazoa; phylum Chordata; class Actinopteri; order Labriformes; family Labridae; genus Notolabrus; species Notolabrus celidotus. Next base: position 38,866,801 of record NC_048273.1, on the reverse strand, counting down.
AAAAACCCCACAAAAAAACAAAACAAAACAGGGCTTACATTATTCTACATGGCATCACTAGCACAATATTTCTTAAGAAAAATCTTTTAAGAGAGGTAAGTGGTGAGCAGTAAAATCAGACACTGTCAGGGTACTCTGTCCAATTGGGCAAGATAATCAGAAAAAGGCTGCCAGATGTTGAAAAATTTGGTAAGATTGCCCATTATGCCATACTGGATTTTCTCCATGTGCAGTACACAGGTGAGGTCAGACAGTGTTTCTGCAGCCAGCCTCAAGTGAACACTCAATGAACTGCAGTTCCATATGGATTTCATATTTTAAGACCAGACGTTGCCGCTTGACAGAAATAAACTATTTGCAAAAAATTGTGACTTGATTTTGCAAATATTTTTGGCAAGGCGCATGACACAGACAGTCAGGGTCTCTGTAATGTTGAATGTTAAAATGTTTATTAACGGCTTATAAGCTTATTAGCATACACAGTTTCTGAAGCTTTTTCTTGTCACAGGTAGAGACAATATTCATGCTTTTTCATACTTCTGAGAACAGGCTGGATTAAAACTGTTTCTTCCTTATCACAAACTGTTTGGGAAGTGTCTGGATGTTGTCAGCAAAGTCAGATTTCTAATTCAAGCTGCACTATTTCACAGACACTTGGAATTTTTAGTTAACATAGGAAGTAATCACTTGAGTATTTATTTTGTTGTTGTATTTTTCACTCCCACACAGCTGAATAAGACTGCAAACTATCAACTCTTCAAATAAATGTTTCCTCAAAACAACTTATTTGTGTTATTTGTGACATTGAAATATTGAGCCTCAGGGCATTCTAAGATTCATTATTCTCATTTCTCGCCCGCCCACATCATTGTCTTTAAAATCCCTCCGCACACTCCCCATCCAGACACCAAGGCAACAAAACAACAGAGAGGAAATGAAGAGATGAGCTGAGAAAACAACACCTGCTTCCCATCAGTTACAGAGGGGGAGTTAGGAAGCGAGGGAAGATAGAGAGAGGATAAGGAAAGGGAGGGGGAAAGGTCTGACAGGGAGTGAAAGTAAGTGATTGGAAAACAGGGAGGAGGAGGAGGAGCACAGCTGGGGAAGGAACGAGAGGGAGAGAGAGAAGAGGGGGAGTAAAGCAGACAGAAAGAGTGGAAAGGAAGGGGATAGAGAGAAGAGTGTAAACGGGAGTCAAAGCTGGGAGGAGGCAGAGAAAGAGACTGATTAGAACTGTATGAATTAAGACACATTCACCTATAGCTGAACATAGCTTACAGCAGCATGGTATACAGTACATAATGGGTATTTTCCACACAAATACAAATCCCCACCTGTGCATGTGTATCAGTGTGTGTGTGTTTGTGTGTGTGTGTGTGTGTGTGTGTGTGTAGAAGCTAAAAAGACAGATGTTGCATAAAACTCAGATTTTTCTTTGCATTTTAATTCTGTTTTCATCTTGGTAACTGTTCTTTGTAACAAAGTTCAAGTCAACATTTTCAAGTGAAATCAGCAGAACAGAGATAAATAATAAAAATAAGGCTAAATTTTTAATTTCAGGTATGCTACAGAGGGTTTACATCTAACAACAGAGACACGGTCGTCGTCGTCGTCGTTGTCGTCTATGACTAAAAGGCTATTTAAGAACTCAATCCAGGTGCTTTTATAGGCCGTTCAAAGTGTTGAAATATTCCCCAGAGGATGACGGAGGAACAGGATATTAATAAAACTGTTGGTGAATTATTATCTCTTCTCTCTCTCTTTCATCCTCATCATTCTTTTATTGCTTTAAAACACCCAGATGCTTGTATCCTGGACGAAATAAAATGAACAGCCTTCTTCCCTCCTCTAAAGCTTCAGGGGAAGTGAAATAAATTTCATTCGTGGTCGTGTTGTTTGTTGAGGGCTCCATTCAAGAGATTTCAGCTATATTTATAATTAGTCTGCACGCAGGGGAATTTTATTGAGGCAAAAAGGAAGGAATGTGTGAATTGGATGAAAACAGACGAAAAGACTGAATCTATGCACGTCCATCTGTTTATGTTGTCTTGTTTTTGAGGGATGTCCCTGTCAAGGCTTTGTGTGCATTTGGTTGACCAAACTATAACCCATCATCAGCACCAGAATTTCTACTCAGTTAAAAGAACTGCTGCAGCACAGCCACCCGCCACAAGCTGGCGCTGTAGCTCTAGTTAATGGATTCTACCACATTTCTATGATGCTCTACTACCCGGATGTAAACAAGCACAGAAGACAGCTGGAATCTCATAGCACGGTGAAGTTTGGCAGTATTTTGACCTAAAAATGTTATTATAGGAAGTCTGTGTCTGATTAAACTGGCATATAATCACTTGACCAGAGCGATGTGTAACCAGCACAGGAATGTTGTCGTTACCTGCAAGGAGAGCAAAGGCTGGTTGTGCCCGCTCTGCTAATGTTAACCACATTCAACAAACCAATTCGACATTGTCTTGCCGTGTTTAAAGCCAGGGTTGGTAGTCAGATTTAGATACACACTTATACTGGTTATACTGGTTAAAATGACCTTTCTGTCCCGATGGTAATCAACACAAAAAGTGTTCTTAAAAAAGAGGTAAAAAAAGCTGCTATCTACAGCCGGAGTAAACCTGGGAAAACACCAACCAATCCCTGCCATCAGGAGCCAAATGATGAAACCAATCAAATCCCGTCCTGCCATTTCATGTTTGTTTGTGTTTTTAACTTTCACTATGAGAATGTTTTGATGTTTTCTTACCGCTGAGTGAGACATGAGTTGACGTAGTGCAAAACACAAACCATGTGCTGAGGACCGGTTTTGAATCAGTCACCATCATATGGTCACGAATCAGCGGCGCTCGTGCATGTGAGTGGGGGCGTCGTTTTGGAGGAGGTCCGAAGGGAGGGGTTAGACAGAGTCCTGAGGAAATGCTGACTACCAACCCTAGCTTTAATACAATTTTGCACAATTTTTCTTTTTTTAATTATATTTTTGGGGCATTTTCGCCTTTAATGGATAGGACAGCTGAAGAGAGACAGGAAATGGGGGGCAGTAAATAGTTGAGACCAGAATCGTACCTGGGACCTCTGCGACAAGGGCCACAGCCTCTGTATATGGGGCAAACGCTTGAATCGCTAGGCCAATGGCACCCCACAATTTTGATTGTTTTCTAAGTGTTTTCTATCTTTTACACTCAGTCAGTCAGCAGGAATTAAAACTACTGTCTATAAAAAATTTAATTTTCATTTCTTCAGTTCGTTAGTAGAAATATTTGAACCAATAATATCACCAATAAAGTGAAAAAAGAGAAAAAAGAAATAATTGAATTGTTAATTTTATTGTTTACACACATCATTTCATACAGAAGAAAGAATAAAAAGCAGCACCTCTACAAGCACCAGTGTGAAAATGAAACAAATGAAGTCCTACGTGTTAAAATATTCAGTATGAATGCAGCTGCAGACTGACTGCAAACAGGAGGACACTCAGAGAATGACAAAGCAGAGGCCCAAACAACACTAGGCCACAGACTGTCAAACCAAGTGCAAGAGGTCAGAGGTCGCATAATCCCAAGGTGCCTGAGGAAAGAAGAGTTGTTGTTGCCGTGGTAACAGACATCACAGCTCCTGACCTGAACCGAAAGAGAGACAGAGAGGGTGCTGGAAAATAACAGCGTTTGTCAGGACCGATATAGTAACAATGCACGGAGGTGAGATAGAGGTCATTAAAGAGGGAACTGTGACAGACCAGACACGAGGAGGGAGAGAGAAAGAGAATGTTGAACTGTCGAGAACTGTCGCTTTCACTGACTAAGATTCAGCCCTCAGCATCCAAGCCTCCTAATTGGAGAACCAACAGCTGTTCAGTTTGACCCACACTCCTTGTAAATATAAACTCTCAAATGAGAGTGAGAGAGAGAGAGAGAGAGAGAGAGAGAGAGAGAGAGAGAGAGAGAGAGAGAGAGAGAGGAGGGATAGAGAGAGAGAGAGAGAGGAGGGAGAGAGAGAGAGAGAGAGAAAGAGAGGAGGGAGAGAGAGAGAGATAGAGAGAGAGAGAACCTGTACATCTTTCCTCTTTAAATCTTTATATTTTAATTTTACATTTCTGTAAATAATCTATAGTCATCTGTTAAAGATAAATGAAATTATTATTATTATTATTATTATTATTATTGTTGTTATTAGTACTACTGTTGTAATTATTATTTTTTGTTGTTGTTAGTATTATTATTGTTATTTTTATTTTTATTATCATTATTATTCATATATTTTCTTTCTTCTATACAGCTCTGTTAGTTTAACATTTAATCTTATTATTCTGTAATTGTTTGTCATTTTGTGTTTTATTTCTTTTTAAGCTTTAGCAATGATTACGTATGTTTTCCATGCTAATAAAGCCCTTTGAATTGAAATTGAATTGAGAGAGAGAGAAAGAGAGGAGGGAGAGAGAGAGAGATAGAGAGAGAGAGAGAGAGAGAGAGAGAGAGAGAGAGAGAGAGAGAGAGAGAGAGAGAGAGAAAAGAGAATATGCTGAAGCAAGGCACATTAAAGAGTACCAAAGGAGAAAACAAATATGTAAAACAATTAATGAAAACAAGTCCTCAAACTGACAGTCTTTATGTAAAGTGTCATCGCCCTTTGCAAAATGTCTCATTTACATGTCCTAATTCCTGACCCTGTTGGGTTTTTTCGACTATTAAGTCCTGTCTCTATCCGTCACTTTAATAATTAAGGTTTTGTTAGTATAAGAATTAATAAGCATGTCAAGGAGCATTTAAGTAATGCATTAGGGCCTGTTTCCACTAACAGCCCTACAACCTCAGTGCACTTCTCAATGATGCTTGCTAGGTGAAGAAAGTCCTCCCCCATAAAGAGGAAGAAATATGAAACTACTGAGGTTGAGCTTGTCTGTTTGAGTGAATTATTGTATGTATGAGTTGTTTTGTGTTTTGTCTGTTGGTCCTGTTTTTGCTTTGTTTAGTTTTATTGTTTTATTGTGTATTTATTTGTCTCTCTTTGTTTGTTTTGGTGTATATGTGTATGATGTAAAATGAAAATGAAAAGTTCTATATTTAAATATATATATATATATATATATAAAGTAGAGTCATCCCACTTCAATTCCACTCTAGCAGCAAACATTAATCCTATTTTACATTGCCCTGTAAGCTTGCTATTTGCTTCTATTTAAGGAAAACTATCATAGCGAATGTAAAAAACAACAATAACATACCAGCAGTCCTGGAAATTGTACCCTTGGGAAACCAGTCTGGTTACCTTTCCACCACCATTGTTGTTGACAAAGCTTATATCACTCTGTCAAAGTTGTTATGCAATTAAAAGTGTCTTGCCTTGCTATCAGGAGTCCAGCCTGTGGGGGGGGAGAAGTGACATTGACAAGTGTGGCGTTGAAAACACTGAAATGCATTGGTTTGAAAAAGAAAACTGGTTTTGCCGTTGGTGGACACAGGCCCTTAACAAAATAGGTCAAATTGTCTCTTTAACCGTATACTATTTTTGGAAGGAAAAGATACTTTGCTAAAGGACTACAGTAAAGAGATGAAAGTCAGTTCACCTATAATACCAGTCAACATTACAGCTAGCAAAATTTAACTAAGTACTCAATAACCTAGAAACTCAGTTTCTAGGGGGGGTGCAGACAAACTTTGCCACAATATCTATCCATGTAGTCGATCAGATATCGTTTTGGTTATCAGTTTAACCAAGTATTATAATCGTCAACATTTCACTCTTTTAACACTTTTGCTTTTGTATAATAATCTAGCCTGCTAAAAAGTCAAAAGAAAACAGTCTTCATGTGACCACTATATCTGATTCTCTTGATGCAAATAAAAATGCTATGAACGCAAAATACAGACAGTCAGCTCACGGCACTCTTTGATTCCAAGGAGGTGATCCAAACTTACTAAATGTGTCTGAACAACCTGAAAAGTCAAATATTAAACAGACGTCCTCCGGGTGTGTTTTTGTCACTAACAAACACTGGGGGTAAAAATCCTCAATGAAGAGGAGACTGGTTCACACAGCACACCTGCTGCAGGTAGAATCCAAGCTAACACTGAGCCCCTCAGATAACAACTCAGCCTGTCACAGGAATAGCTTTAATTTCTAAAGATTAGATACACAGCGGGGGAAAATATGAACTCTTCATGTCCGACGGTCGGCCACTAAAGTTTTCATCTGAGTTTATATTATCAGTGATGCACTTCAGCTCGTCATAGTCTCGTTTTCGTCTTGATAATCCGAGTTGTTGATGAACATTTATCGTATCATTGTGCTGTGATGTGTGTATGTGAACGCTCGTGTTTGTGTGTCTGTGTGCGAATGGGGGCAGAACTCTGCCATGTGATACAGAGAGCAGGTGAGCATAATGACATCCTGTCATGTAAATAAGATAAATAACAGAAGGATAGAAAATGAAATTAACTGAACTTCCAAGGGAGGGCGGGGGTCACTGTTGCCCCCCCCTGTATAATGGTAGGGGAAACACACTGAATACTAACATTTTTGTATATATATGTTTCACCATTTAAATCTTGTTGGATAAAGGCGTGGCATTTCCACTGTGTGTGTGTGTGTGTGTGTGTGTGTGTGTGTGTGTGTGTGTGTGTGTGTGTGTGTGTGTGTGTGTGTGTGTGTGTGTGTGTGTGTGTGTGTGTCCCTCAATATATCAAGGAACTATCTGATCAGGTTAACCCATAAACAAATTGTATCTTCATATTTTCCAACTTTCACTTGGTCTTCCTTGTTTGTGTGGATATACTCAAATTGTTTCCCTGTTTCTCTCCTTGTTTTGTCACACTAGATGTACAACATAAAAATTTAAAAGTCAAATTATTGTAAAAATCTTAAAAATCCAAGAAAACAACTATAAAACATATTGTATATTTACATCATTTTATAATACTGTATTTATTTAACCTGCATATTTGCCTAATTTGTCCATATACGATGGTGTTAACTCAATCAAAAGAATATAAATATTAATTATTTCTTATATAACATATTACATGACTGACAGGTACAGCACTTGGCAGGATGCTTCATGAGATTAATGTGTGCAGGGTCACACATCCCTGTTAACCCAATGAACTGGATTTGAATCTAATCATTGAAAGGCTGAAATTACAATATCATTGTGTATGCAACTCGGAGATACGCAGGAAACACAGTTACACAAATATGCCGAGTCCTGTACATATGGTGACTTTTAAGCACACTAGCATTGACACAATACGCACACACATTCAGAGAAGGAGAGTCAGAGTTGATAAGATGTTGTTATCTGTGAGCTGCATGAGAATGAGGTCATGAGGTCTGTGGGGCAGCGAGAGGTTATCTTATCTGGTCACCACTCAGTAAGTCCAATATTATCACACAGACACACAAGACAGAGATTAGGGAATCCTTTTCATGTGCACACACACCCTTCAGTGTACAACATGAGTCCAAAAAACACAAATTTATCCAATCCAAACATCAGCTTCTGGATGACACACCAGCACACATGTGTATGAGACCTCAGACCTAATCCTGCTGAGCATCACCAGTTGAACCTAATCCCTTCTAGAGCTGGAATCCAATAACATTGTCCTACCAGCATTGATTCAGAAACACTTAACACTTTCTATGAAACATGTACTGTAAATAAACTTGCTTTGTTGAACATGGATGAACACACGCAAAGACTAAAAACAAAGTTGAAGCTGTTGTATCTGTTGACAGAAACATCATATGCTAAGAGGGTTCACAGCAGGAACTAACTGATCTACTCAAAGTAATATGACTTTGTGATTTGTAGATATTTCATAAATATTATACATGAAGTCAGTGAATTAAAATTTAGCCTAGAACATGGGTTCCCAAACTTTTTATTCTGTGACCCCCAAAATAATAGTGCCAGATACTGGAGACCCCCATTCTCCTGATGTGATTAAATGTTGCTCCCAAGAACTAGTAGGCCAATCCAAAAACCTACAGACATCTTTATAATTTAAAGAAGGCTATAGCAGGATCATTTCCTAAGGGGTCATGTGGCAACAAAGTAAAGAAGAAACATTTTATAAGATCCAAGATGGCGCCACGGACGGTCGCCCTGGTACTGCGCTCTCTCGTACTTGTTGCGTTTTTCTCTTTTCTTGTATCTTTATGCTCCGCTTCTCTGGTTTCTTTTACCAGAGAAGAACTTGTTAACATTGGACAGTCCTCTGCCGAACTTTTTACACCGGTTTTCATTGAACCTTTAAGTTACACAGAGATTCTTGCTGGTGGAGCCGCAGCTCTCTATGGTCTTTGCCGGAGACGCCGGCGCCGGGGCAAGCGAGCAGGCGTGCTCGTCAGACTGAGACAGCGGGGGTTACGCAGTGCGCTCCCGTCCATTCACCTGGCGAATGTCCGCTCCCTGGCAAACAAGATGGATGAACTGCTGCTCCTCAACTCAAGAAACTCGGACTTTTGCAGATCCGCCGCCCTGTGTTTCACTGAAACCTGGCTCAGTGAACACATCCCAGACAGCTCGCTGCACTTACCGGACTTTCAGCTCCACAGAGCGGACCGCGTAAAGGAACTCTCTGGGAAGGCGAGAGGAGGCGGAATCTGTTTCTACATAAACGAAGGTTGGTGTACAGATACCACAGTGTTGAAGAAGTCATGCAGTCCAAATCTGGAGACTCTTTTCATAAACTGCAAACCCTTCTATTCACCGCGGGAGTTCTCCTCCTTTATTCTGGTCGGCGTCTACATCCCACCTCAGGCCTGCGTAACGGAGGCGTTACAGCACCTGGCTGACCAGATTACAGACGTGGAGAAAAAACATCCTGACTCTCTGCTCATCATTCTCGGGGATTTTAACAGAGCAAATTTAACCCACGAACTACCTAAATACAGACAACATATTAAGTGTCCCACCAGGGAGTCTAACACTCTGGACCACTGCTACACAGTAATAAAGGACTCATATCGCTCTGTCCCCCGTGCAGCTTTAGGACTATCTGATCACTGTCTGATTCATCTCATCCCGACCTACAGGCAGAAGTTAAAAACGGCTAAGCCTGTAGTTAGGACTGTGAAGAAGTGGACGGAGGAGTCAAAGCAGGAGTTACAAGCCTGCTTTGATTGCACTGATTGGAGTGTTTTTGAAGCTGCATCAGGAAACCTCAATGAACTCACTGACACTGTGACTTCATACATCAGCTTCTGTGAGGACATGTGTGTGCAGACCAGGACCTTCTGCACATACAACAACAACAAGCCCTGGTTCACACCTCAACTGAGGAAGCTGCGTCAGGCCAAAGAAGAGGCCTACAGGAGTGGGGACCGGGACCTGTTCAAGCAGGCCAGAAACAAACTGACGAGGGGGATCAAGGTAGCTAAGAGGAGCTACACTGAGAAGTTAAAACAGAGCTTCTCTGCCAACGACCCCTCAGAAGTTTGGAGAGGTCTGCGTGAAGTTACAAGCTACAGGAGACCCTCCCCCCACCCTGAAGGTAACAAAAGACTAGCTGACGACCTGAACAGCTTCTACTGCAGGTTTTCACACCCCACACCCGAACACTCTGATTTACCTGGCCCCCCCACAAGCCCCTCCCCACCCCCCTCTGACCCCCCACCTGCGCTGACGATCTGTGAAGATGAGGTAATCCAGCTCTTCCAGAGACAAAAGTCCAAGAAGGCTCCAGGACCAGACGGCGTGTCCCCCTCCTGCCTGAGAGTCTGTGCTGAGCAGCTGGCCCCCATCTTCACAAAGATCTTCAACACATCGCTGGAGCTGTGTGAAGTGCCCTCATGCTTCAAAAGCTCCACCATCATCCCAGTCCCAAAGAAACCCACCATCACAGGACTCAATGACTACAGGCCCGTCGCCCTGACGTCTGTGGTCATGAAGTCCTTCGAGAGACTAGTGTTGAGCCACCTGAAAGACATCACAGGCCCCCTGCTGGACCCCCTGCAGTTTGCCTATCGGGCAAACAGGTCGGTGGAGGATGCAGTCAATATGGGTCTGAACTACATCCTGCATCACCTGGACTCCCCCAGGACCTACGCTAGGATCCTGTTTGTGGACTTCAGCTCTGCGTTCAATACCATCATCCCAGACATCCTGCACCAGAAACTCACCCAGCTCACAGTGCCGGCCTCCATCTGTCAGTGGATCACCAACTTCCTGACGGACAGGAGACAGCAGGTGAGGCTGGGGAGCATCAAATCCAGCACCCGGACCATCAGCACTGGCGCCCCACAGGGATGTGTTCTCTCCCCACTGCTCTTCTCCCTCTACACCAATGACTGCACCTCAGGAGACCCCTCGGTGAAACTCCTGAAGTTTGCAGACGACACCACCGTCATCGGTCTCATCCAGGACGGAGACGAGTCTGCTTACAGACAGGAGGTGGAACAGCTGGCCCTCTGGTGTAGTCAGAACCATCTGGAGCTGAACCCGCTCAAGACGGTAGAGATGACAGTGGACTTCAGGAGAAGCCCCCCCCCACTCCCCCCCCTCACCATCCTGAACAGCACTGTGTCTACTGTGGACTCTTTCAGGTTCCTGGGATCCACTATTTCCCGGGACCTGAGGTGGACCTCCCACATAGACACAATCAGAAAAAAGGCCCAGCAGAGGATGTACTTCCTGCGTCAGCTCAGGAAGTTCAACCTGCCCCAGGAGCTGCTGATCATGTTCTACACCTCCATCATCCAGTCTGTTCTGTGTACCTCCATCACTGTCTGGTTTGGCTCTGCAACCAAACTAGACAAACACAGACTGCAGCGGACTATAAGGACTGCAGAGAAAATCATCGGTGTCGACCTGCCCCCCATCCAGGACTTGTACCGGTCCCGGGCCAGGAAACGGGCAGGGAGCATTACCGCTGACCCCTCACACCCTGGACACAAATTCTTCAAACTCCTCCCCTCCGGCAGGCGCTACAGATCACTGTGCGCCAAAACAACCCGCCATAAGAACAGTTTCTTCCCCCAGGCTGTCACTCTGATGAACACTAAACCATAACAGTGTCATACCTGTCAGATAAATACTCTCTGTAAATATACATGTAGATATACAATGCAACAATTCTCAAGCAGAATTCCATATTTCTATTTTTTGTATTATTTAACTTCTATTTTATAATGTAAAACTACCTCTGCAACTCACCACTGCACTTTATCATATTATTTTAGCCTGTACATATTAGTCAAGCTATTTGTTGTTTCTTTGTATTTATAGCTAAGGTTATTGTTATTATATTTTTATTTTATTTTTTATTGTAGTTCTTATTCTTATTCCTATTCTTATGCCTTGTACAAAGAGAGCACAGTTTACCAAAGTCAAATTCCTTGTGTGTTCAAGCATACTTGGCGAATAAAGCTGATTCTGATTCTGATTCTGATTCTGATTCTGATTTTGATTATATTTACATTATCGTATCTAAAATGTAGCAACAAATTTTGTATTTTTGTACAACAAAACGATAATGATGCAATTTTAGATCTTTCTAAGTTTTCATTGATTTTTGGAAGGAATCTTGCAACCCCCCAATCAGTGTCACGCGACCCCCCCAAGGGGTTCCGACCAGGGGTGCAGCTCGCTCGGCTGGAAGTGAAGCTTTCAGCAGTGTGACTGCCCCCTGGTGGCTGGCTGCAGTATAGGTAAAAAAATCTGTCTCCTCCATTCATTTGAATGGGGGAGCAGTCAAACTTTAAAAAATAAATACACGTGGTACGAATGTTTCTCACATCCGTATGCTGTGGTGATATGTAGTTAGTATTTGACTGTTTTGTGTTCAAGGCCTCTTTTTTCTGAAAAGTTTCTTTTGTTAGTTATTAGAGTTTAAAAAACGGGGTTTTACTTCCTGTTTCCTTTGATTCACAGCCGCCGTAGAGGGAAGCTTCAAAGGACACACAGCGTCTTGTGACGCTACGCTGTAGGGCGGAGCTTGTTACAGTGGCTTCACAGGCTCTGGCTGCACAATGGCTGCGCCCAGGAGCGGGATTTTTTGGCTTCAGAACCGTACAACGGGAAGGGGCGGAGCAACGCTGTCCATTTTTATTTACAGTCTATGGTCCCGACCCCCACTTTGGGAACCGCTGGCCTAGAATAATGAGAGGCTGGTGTACGATTGGAAAACATATCTTAACATTGTACAAGCATTACTTTGTACCAGTAAGTTTGAAGGAGTTGGTGGAAAATGTGCATTTGCTTTCCCAGAGTAAGCTTGATTGGTACGCTTAGAATACAGGCTGGATGTTAACTGGACGGGGGAAAAACAGCTAGCTCTGGATAAAATCAAAATCTGCCTGTAAACACATCGTATCTGTTTAAATTGGGGGAAAAGTTCTGTCATAATAAGTTGCAACCAAAATCAAAAATAAAGCCATTGTGGAATTGAAAAACCTGCATTTCTTTCAGTGTCCACTTGAGGCTGGCTCCAAAACCCCAGGAATCTTCATTAACTCTGATGCTAAAAGGCCAATGTTTACAGCAGAAAGTCATAATCTGAAGCTCTTAAATGTATAAAGGTATTTCAATGCTTATAAATATCCAGATTCAGATTCAGAGAACTTAATTTATCCCAGAGGCAGCCTACCAGCAAGTCAAATAAACAACACTACCAAATATACAAATGCTGACAGTCACAACACTCAACATGTCAGTGACAACAGATATGCAAGAAGGAGCTTGCCAATGAAGAATAAAATAACACAACTGCAAGCAGTTAACACTCAGGTTACAGGAACAATCTGTCAAGAACTGCTTTCAGCATTTAGCAGTCTGATACCTTCTTGTTTCCAAGAGCAGGTAGACATACACTCTGAAATCCAGACATGTAAGTTCTGGATTTGGTAAGAAATTGACAGAAACAGATTTTTTTCTATTGCAACAGTTATCGTGATTAATGTAGTTTGACCTCACACATACAATGTGTCACTTATAAAGCAATCTCCTTCCTCCGTCACAGTGCTTTTCAAATCGTTCAAATCAAACAATGCAGGTGTTAACACTCAGGCATGATTGTGGTCTTGATTTGTGAATTGCACAAGTCCACTACAATTACACACCCTTAAAGAGGAAAACTGCCTCCTCAGAACTCAAGGAACTCCCGGAGGAGCTACCCGGCCTTATTCTTTGGTCCTGATCTGGTGGTTTTTAAAAAAACACACCAGTGAGTCACTTTAATGGATGTACTTTTTTGTTTTTCACAAATTCTACAAGCTTAACTACAGAAACGCTACAACAAAAGTAAATGTTAACAGCTTGGGAGAAAAAGGAGAGTGAAAGTGCAGTTATTAAGTGAGTGAAAGAACTGCTCAAATAAAGAAAGAGAACACCATGTTCACACTCACATGCAGAGGGACTGAAAGAGACGATTAATATACACACCCACACCTTCAGCTCAGGACTATTGGAGAGACAGAACTAAACATTAGCAGCCACTGTAAAGAGCACCTGCATGTTCCTGTCCTTTCTGTGTACACATTGTAAACGATTAGCTGTCCCGTCCAAGTTTTAACTGATTTGTAAAAGCATATCGCATTGAGCTCTGATGCTGAAGGGATGTTGTGGTAATGTAGGAGTTGAGGCATCTTGTAATCTGCTTGGAGGTTCACAAACCCTAGTCCTTCTTCTCTCTTTCTTCAGCAGGCTTAGTTGCTTCAGGTTAGCCGGCAACTTTGTCTTCTTCATAAGGTTATCTTCAAAATGTTGGTGGGTTTCACATGACATGACCTCAAACATCACAGCCTACTGCCTGGTCATCAATTCAGCTCTATTTTTACCTCTCTGTTTGTATCTTTAAGAAAGGGCAGTGAGTGTGTCCTGTGTTTGTCTGCTGAAAACTTGTGTTCCTCCTGATTGATCATGATCCACACCACTCTGAGAGAAACACGTCTCTCTCTCTCGCTTGCATTCATATCAGTGAACTGTCCAGCGTTTTGTGTTGGATTTCCATTATTCTCTCTGAGTGCCTCTTAACCCTGAGCACTAATTAGGTCTCTTATTTACAAAACTGTCAATACTCCAAACATAGTCCAATCAAATTAGTTTCCAGGGTTGATATGTGGCTCTAAAACATTCAATATTGATCACTGATGTACAATGTGGTACGTAGAAGACGGCATGACTTACATTGTTGGGAGACACTGTGAGAACACTCCTGCTCTTCCTCATCTTTCCTCAGGTATCTCCCTGGCTGTCCAACCACAGCAGCTTCACATGCACACCTGAAAAATAAGACATTTAAAAAGTTAGACATTGTTGAGGGGAAGTTTTATGTTTCAATGAAAAAAAAAAAGCAGCCATTCGTTTTTTAAAAAGGACCAGGCGGGAGATGCACAGTCCCCATGATCTACTTCCTTTTGGTTATTTCTGCAACCTTACCCACTTTTTTTTGAGCCAAGACATTAGGACCTGCATCAATATTGCATTTATAGAGGTGTCTTTTTTGTTTCCCATTGAGGAACACTGGAGAGGAGCAGTCAAAACAAAAACTGCCTTGCTTTTATTATTGCTCCATTGGGGGACATTCAAGTCATATAACAGCTTGATCACTCTGCTGGATGGAACATTAAAATCTAGAGAGATTACGTGTAAGGTACTCTTAAAGGCATCATAAATATAAGAGACTGATAAAAGGACTGGCTAGAAAGCGGGTAAAATTATGATTCTGTTTATGAATTCACATTTGTTTGAATTTTCTACCCTATCAGCCCCAAAGGGTTAGCAAAAGATGAATAGCGGGTGATTATACAAATTATAATCCCGACAGGGTGAGTAGGACTCAGACACAAAGTGAAAGGGTATTGTCCCTCTGTTTCATGCACAGGTTTTCTCTCACCCTGTTGAGATACTAAGTGTGTATCCACTGGCTCACTGTATGCTCGAGTCCAAGTTGAGTCAAAAGTCCTGATAATTAGAGCTTGAGAAGGACTCCAGTCCTACAACAGTCCAGTGTTAGCTTCTCTACACTGGCTCCTCATAAAATGTAGAATAGAATTTAAGATCCTTCTTCTGACCTCCAAAGCTCCTAATGGTCAGACACCTTCATATTTTAAAGAGCTCATGGTGCTCTATTACTCTATTAAGAAAAAAAGAAAGAAGACAAGACAAATATAACTTTGTCCTTCATTTATTTTGTAAAACACTTTTAAACTTTTGCCCATTAAATAAAAACAACATTCAACTCAAAATGCATGTGCAAAGCACCCTATCTGTGGGCCCAGTCCTGCCTCATTCACTGCATTTCATGGCATGGCAAGTGAAGGAGCAGAGGAACTTCAAAAGATTCACTCCATTCTTCTTTTAATCTCTGATTTTCACCGTCCACTTTTCTTTGAGCTGCAAACTGTGAACACACCGTTTTATTCTAGGGTCCTACAGCTGGCAAAGTGCCAATATGCAAACTGCTCCATAAACAGAAGTGAAAGTTAAAAATTGTACTACCAGCAGTGGACTCTAAGTGACCCAGTAACAGCCTGTCTGCGTATCGTTGACATGGAGACAAGTCCTGGTAAACACACGGTGACCCGACCAAAACACAGAGTGAAGGAATAACAGTTCGGGGGCCACAAATAGGCGGCCTGATGCGGGCCGCGGGCCGCGTATTGACGGCCTCTGGTCTAGTGGGTGCGCAACGGAATTTCATAATGTGGCTCAAGCACATTCAGCATTCACTGTATTTCACAGGGAAACCAAAATGCTCCCATACATGTGACTTAAAGGATGCAGGAGGTTTTTCAAGTTCCTCTGCCTCTTCCCTTGTCATGATTACCGCTGCGCTTGACGAGTGAGAGTGGATTGAACATGCAGTCATCACGTGAACACGCGCAACTATTTTTTTTTTTCATCAACCAATCCGCGGACCACGTCTGTGCCGAACCGTGGAGAGGCATCCGTACGGATCACGGATCAACGATGATCCGTTGCATCACTATCTATTACCCCTCTAGAACACTACACTCCCAGCATGCATGCCTTCTTATCATACCTAAAGTCCCTCTCCTTTGGAATCATCTACCAGTCAGGGTCTGGGAGGCAGACACCCTCTCTACTTTTAAGAGTAGGCTTCAAACTTTCCTTTTTGATAAAGCTTATAGTTAGAGCTGGATCAGGCTTGGACCAGCTCTTAGTTATGCTGCTATAGGCTTAGACTGCCTGGGGGAACTGACATGCTGGGATCCAATTTCTCTCCTCTGTCTGCCATCATTTACTTTAACACTTCCTGTCCCATTAAAGTTACTAACTATAGACCTTTCTGGAGTCCCTGAGCTCCCTTGTCTGGTAGGGTCCTCTGAGTCGCTGCTGTGGACGTTCCAGACTCCAGCTGCAAAAACTACTTCTATCCATTTAACCACTATCATCTCTCTCTCTCTCTCTCTTCGTCTCCCTCTATCCCTCCCTCCAACCTCAACATGGTCTCAGCAGATGTGTGTCTAACATGAGTCTGGTCCTGCTGGAGGTTTCTGCCTGTTAAAGGAAGTTTGTCCTTGCCACTGTAACTTGCTAAATGCTGCAAAGTGCTCTGCTCATGGTGGATTAAGATGAGATCAGACTGAGTCCTGTCTGTAAGATGGGACTGGATCTGATCCGGTCTTGATGTTGGGTCTTTGTTAATAATAGAACAGAGAGTACGGTCTAGACCTGCTCTGTTTGTAAAGAGGCTTCAGATAACATTAGTTGTGATTTAGCGCTACATAAATAAAGGTATGAGTACACAAGCTCCCTCACGACACCCTGTGATTGGAAACCATAATTTCTCCCTCCACCTGTAAATCCAATATTTCTAATTCATCTGGTTCTTTATGAGATCTCACTTGTCTCTGTAAATCGTACTTCTCCTGTTTGTCATTTTCCTCTCACTGATCAAAAAACATAAAGAGAGCTAATGGGACCCAAAGCAGCCTTAATGGTTCAGCACACTTGATGCCATGCTAATCATTCAAAGGCAGCAGACAAGATTGACTCCACAGACATCAAGCCTCTCTCTAATGAGCCAATTCAGGCAGTCGTTAAAAGGCACTCATATGTTCCTCTGGTGACCCAGGATGGTCTTTTTTTCTCTTCAGAATAACGAGAGTGGAGGACGTTAGCATCAGCAGTGGCAAAGACAGAGGGAGGATTTGACAGGAAAAGAGGATGAAAGAGGGAAGAAATTAGATGAGGAGTGGTTGAGAGAGTGATGAGATAGAGACTGAGGATGGTTAAGAGAGCTACAAGCTAACAGGTCAAAGATGATTTCATGAAATGAGGAGAAAGGGCTGGAGGTTAAGAAAGATAAGAGATATAAGAGGGAGGCACAGGGAGAGGGAGACAGGGACATCCTCCAGAAAGACTAAATTAGGTTTTTGTGCTAAAAAAAAACAGATGAACATTTTTACTAAATACAGTGATTCATTTCCTTGCAGATATTTGCAGTGTTTGCACAGTACATATGTAGCTCCTCCTGTCAGTTGTGTAAGCTTATGTCCATAAATGTTGTGTTACATAAAGCCTGGGCATATTGTCTGAAAACAGTCTTGAATATTGCTTTAGTAAGATTACATCTTACGTTTGTTCAGCAAATAGATACAGTTGAGGCCAAAATTATTACCCCCCCTTTGTGAAATCAGATAAAACCCTTGATTTCTCCATGAAAATGAACATTAAAAACAAATGTTTATAGTTTATTTGTTTCCAAAAGAACAAAGTCAAAATCTTCACTATGTTTGATTTGGATCTTTTATTGATGCAATGAATTGAAATAAGAAAAAGTAAAAATGACATGTCCAAAATGATTAGCCCTCTGGCCCTAAGTAGTCAATAGTGCACCCTTTCTGAGCCACACCTGACAACAACCTCTTCAAATAGTTCTTTACAAGGTTGGCACATGTCTCTTGAGGGATTTTGGCCCATTCTTCTAATGTAAATTGTTCCAGCTGGTCCAAAGTACATGGTTTCTGAGCATGGACATTCACTTTGAGCACCTGCCACAGATTCTTCACAGGATTTAGATCTGGGCTCTGTACGGGCCACTCCAGGACCTTGGTTTAGGTGTCCTTTGAGAACTGTTGGACCAATTTTGAAGTATTCTTTGGGTCATTGTCTTGTTGGAAGACCCAGCGCCGAGTTGAGCCTAGACTAAGAGCAGAGTTTTTCACATTATCCCTCAAAATGTCAACATAACTTTCTTTTTTCATGATGCCATGCACCAAAACAAGGCTCCCTGTGCCTGAAACTGCAAAACAGCCCCACAGTAAGATGCTCCCTCCATCATGTTTAATTCTGAGGACCGTGTTCTAAGGGTTGAAGGACTCCCCCTTTCTTGGCCAAACATGAACAACATCCATATGCCCAAAAAGTTCCATTAGATCAAAGGATGGACTTCCAAAACATATCTTTACCTTTCAAATGTTTATGGGTAAACCTCAGTCTGGCTCTGATGTGCTGCTCTTTGAGTAAAGGGGTTCTTCTGGGACGATGGTCCTGAAGCCCACTATGATGAAGACCCCTCACAACTGTGCTCCTTAAAAACATCAACTCCAATGGAGGTCAGGTCAGCAACAATCATCTTGGCAGATGTCCGGGGCTTCTTGCTGACATCTACAACTACTTTCCTCTCCAAAGTTCTTGAAATCTTGCGTTTTCTACCATGTCTAGGTTTGTTTCTAACAGAGTTTGTCTCCTTGTATTTTGCAATGATGCAACATACAGCTATTCTAGACACTGTAAAACACCTGGAAATGACAGTAAAGCCTTCCCCCTTATTATGAGACTCAATTATCTTCTTTCTGAGCTGAAGACTGATTTCCATTGTCTTAGGCATGGTTAGTAAGAGTAGTCTCTCTCAATAATGTGTTCAAGTGCCCTGTTTGGAGTCCCTTAAGTAAATCTCAATGCTGTTTGAATGCTCAGGTGTTGTTAGGAAGCCAGTTGACCGACAGGTGTTGTTAGGAAGGCAGTTGACTGCTCAGGTGTGTTTTAAAAGCAAAAATTCACATTGGGGCTAATAATTTTGACCACCCCATTTTCACTATATTTAATATAAATTTATCCTAAAAATGTATTTTACATTCCAAAATGTACCAAAGCTACTAAAGAACACTGGTGAATGTTTGCTTATATCAAGTTTTATCAATGATTCAAACATTGGGCAGAATTTAAGGAAAATGTTCCAGAATTCCGGGGGGGCTAATCATTTTGACCTCAAGTGTATATGCTGAAGCTAGAGGTCAGTTAGCTTACCTCTGCCTAAAGTCTGGCTACCTAGTGAGCATGACTAAATGCAAGTATATGTGATACGGTCCATGTCATAAAAACCTCACTCCATCTAGACACTCAAAGTTGGAAACACTGAACAAAATTTAGTAAAAGAGTGACCACTGAAAAAGTAGATGCTGTCAAAATCAGGTTCATGGCTGGAAAAGAAACTCCCTGTTTTAGGACTTCAATCTAGGGTTGTTATGAATTTGAATGTAGCATTTCTTCAGGACTCCATCTAAAAAACGTTGGAGTGTTCGACAACAAACAGGCTGGCATACTAAAAAAGCTTAACCTGAAAAACACTCAAAGTACTAAGAACTGGATCTAAGAACTGGAAACACAATCGGGGGCAGGAGAGACTTCGTCGGTCCAACTGCCGTCAAAATTCAAGGAAAGAGAAGCTGGCCACTGACTACAGAGTTAGACAGACACGGCTGCTTCTGTCAAGTCTTCATAAACTTATTTTTATCACACATTCATCCAAAAAAGTCCCGAAGCCATAAAAGATAAGAAGGTATAAAGGTTAGCTCGCTCTATAGTGTACTATAACGTCTTCATCATTAACTTCACAGAGACTCAATAATGAATAAAATCATACTGTAGAATCAACTCTCAGAGAACCCACCAGCTGTCATCGGTTAGTAATATATTTCCACATTATAATGGGATTGAGAATTGTTTGTCTTAACGCTGAGTGACACAAACCAGGAACTTATTTTAAAAAAGCCTTGAGTTTGACTTTCAGGGAGGAATTGAGCGGCCGCACGTTTCTTCTATAGAGATGAAGATCACTCATTATGATTAGCAGATAATTAGTGGGTACAGACGTACTCTGTGAGTCGGAGCGGATCTGAAAACTGTGATCGACAGCACAGATGTAGAAAGCAGTTTGTGAACACTTATTAGCTCTGTAACCTCAGGGGAAGATGAACAATGGTACTAATGAGGAATGGCGGTGTGTGTATGTTTTTGGCGTGTCCTAATTAGCGTTACTTCTGCCTAATTAACAGCATTGTGGCTGGCAGGTGTGAGCACAGAAGACAATCACGCTCATGTAACAGCCTGCTCTCTGTATGAAAAACATGCAACAATGCTCTCTTAAGCATATGTTCAGCATGCCTGTGTGTGTGTGTTTGTGTGTGCGTGCGTGTGTGCGTATGTTTGTGTGTGTGTGTGTGAGTGTACTTATTGGTTTGTCAACTACTCAACTACAGTGGTCAGAATGAACCAAAGTGGTTGCAGTCAAAGGGATTTGTTAACATCAAGCACATCACAACCTTTTCATGTGATTTTCTGCAGCAGAAACACACAATGCAGAATTTGAGGACATGCTGTAATGAAACAGGAAAAACCAAGCGGCAAACTCCGGTCTCAAACGATGAAGCCAATGCGGAAGTGATATAAACTGCAATACATCGAGAATCCGCTTGAGGCTGGCTGCAGAAACACCGGAAACCACATAGATATGAATGGGAAAAAGACGATCTTTGCAGCATTAATAAACATGTTTACAGCCTGGTTCAAAAAACGGCTTGGCCCTACAAAGCTAATCTCTCTAATGGCACACACTGTACGGGGGGTGAATTTTTTTCTAACGTGACGGTTCAGAAGATATTAGGATTACGAGTTTTGCCCAAATAAGGACATGACTGACGTGACTCCCGGTCGGGAACACACAGCCATTGGCTAAGAGACTCACACTACGTCACACTCTGCCTGGTTGAGTTCCGCATTACCAATATGGCTGCTGCCGTCGATTTGCTTCAAAACAGCTCTCAGGAACAGATGGGTGACGTCACGGATACTACGTCCATATTTTATACAGTCTATGGGAAAAACACAAAATAGCTTTCTCTGTTTTGTTAATACAGACATTCATAAAGTGTACAGTGATATATTTCAAACAAACAGTTTGTAATTTAAAGTTTTTGCACAACATCATGATAAAACAATCGTGGTCTGATGATGTTGCCAAGTAGCACGGAGTCAAGGAAGATGATGTCACTATTAAGAGAAGATACAACTGATACTTCTATCCTCATCTATTTAGTTTATGTCATCTATCAGGGATGAAACAGTGGTGTGAAACACTAGCTAACACTAACAGCAGCTCAGAGAGGTTTCATTTGTTCCCATGGATGGCAGGCAAACAGTTGAAACCCATAGTTACCTCCAATACATGTTCCCATTTCTCTGGGATGAACATTGTTTGAAACAAACTTTTTCACAGTATTTCTGAACATATGTCAATTTAGAGCTGATACAAGTGCTGTTTATCATACAGCAATGATTACAGGGAAGAATGGGGGGGGGGGGGCTGCGCAGACCCAGGCTTAAGGGCCCACCAAACTGGGGCGCATGACCTCATTCTAGGTTTATCATCATTGATAGTATAGCGACTACAAAGAGCCAAAAAGCTGCTGAGAGGCTGACGCTGGGCCCAGTTATTGTCAGACGCGCTAAAGCAAAAAACACTAATGCACAAAAATAAGTTTAACCTTTTATTACAAAAAAAGGATGATAAACTCATGATAGAGTGCACAAACAGAAAATTGGAAAAATAAGTGATAAATAAGCGAAAAGCAAGCGCAAAGCAAGCGTAAAGCAAAGCAAGCGGTCAACAAAAAGTACGGAGACCCAGCTCACCCCCTCTCTCCACCTCTCAAACAATGGAACACAGGTGGCCTAAATTAACTCGGTATCCCCGCCCCTAACACATGACCCGTAAATAACCTAATTAACTAATCTCACAATAAAACTATATTTTAAACAAACACCATAAATAACACCACAAAAAGTATACAAACAATATCCTACCCTAAACCTCAAAATAACACAATATAAACACTTGAAGTCACTTCATGGCTCCAACAGATAGTTTGTCCAAATAATCCTCAAATGTGTGATGTCACTACAACAACTTTTAAAGTTACATTTTTGGGGCCTTTTGCCAGCTGAAGAGAGACAGGCAACGTGGGGAGTAGAGAGTGGGGGAAGACATGCAGCTAATGGTCATGGGCGGGAATCGAACCAGCGACCTCTGCGACGCGGACTTGAGCCTCTGTATGTGGGGCGCTTAGACCGCTAGGCCACCAGCGCCCCAATACAACAACTTTACTCCCCACTACCACGGAGCCTCCTCGACCTAGAATTGTAAACATCAAAAATGTTTACAATATCAGGCCCCTGACCAAATCCCCTTAACAACCAATGAGAGGAGCATGTTGTGTAACTTTACAGCTCATGAGCATGGCACCGAACGTAAACACAAATGTACCCTGAGCAGAATATTAAAAAAGAAGACCAGCATGTGGAACCAGCTGACAACTTCAATAACCATGTTTATCTTCTGAAGTCATCACGCCAGTTTCTTGTAAGTACGTGGTCTCCCACTGTTTTTTTACAATCTAAAAGTCATCCAGTGTGTGGCCAGCATTAGCAGGTCCAAATGGCCCCTTGAGAGCCCTGCTGAACTGAGCTGTGAATGATTTGCATCCCTTCATCATTCATAGTTTAAGGGAGCACACTGCTAACTGGCAGGCGTAGCTAATATAGCAGCTGCTGAGCTTTATTAACTTCGCCCTAAGTGGTGTAAACATTTCCTATCCAAACCATCAGCCGCTCTCTCACAGGATCACACACTGTAATAGCTTATCCCAAATCCCCAGACTGCTGTTCACAGGTATTCAACTTCAAATGTCACACAGCCGGACATTTTCAGGTGGGTGTCATGGCAAAATGTGACAAGATGTCCTGTCACATCTCATTCTGTACCTGTCACACACACTCTCAGTGCAACATGCAACAACGTCATTAGAAGACAGCTTCAACAGAGCATGTTGTGTATCAGCCTAATAGAGCAGAGATAACGAGCGCTCTGCCTGCCTGTCCTGCTGAATGACTAGCACAGTGGGACACCCAGCAAAGGGAGAGAGACGGGCTCTGTGTAGTCTGCTGTCTATCTTGGCTGTCCAGCATATTCTCACTTCTTAGTCATCAAAACTGGCAGCTTGGTCAGTTACCCAAGCCTTCAAATTATGACACTGCATTTACCACTACAGCATTATTTCTGAGCAGTTAGCTTTTTGTTGCAGCATATTGTTTTCATGTGGCATTCAAGGTGGGTTGAAAACTGTAAAAAGTGTAAAAAGTAGGGGCACCGTTGGCCTAGCGGTCTAAGCGTTGCTGGTTTGACTCCCGGCCTCAAACATTTGCTGCATGTCTTCCCCCACTCTACTCACCAAGCATTTCCTGTCTCTCTTCAGCTGTCTCTACCTGAAATATGTGTCCCTGGCATGTCTACAAACCCCCCTGAAAATGAAAAAAATCCATTCTGCCCCTGTTCTGATTTCTCCACCTTTCTGTAAATGTGTGTGAAACCAGCCGTTTCAGACTTCAGTGTTTTTGTTACGTAACAACAATATCCGGTCTGTAACAGAGTCAGAGCTCGGAGCTTGTTCAGCCCATAGACTGTATAAAATAATACTGAATCCCTCCCCCGTTTTTCATTACCTGCACAAATGTGTGCTAACAAGGAGCTTAGGAGGGAGGCATGCTAGTTGTAGGCTGTCTTAATAAACACAAAGGTCGGTTTTACTCCCCACGTCTGCAGATTTGAAGATCTAGTGGATGATTTTTATTTATCATGGATAAGTGCTAGCGCTAGTTAGCATAGCTACATAGCTACAAGTCGTAGCTGCAGCTGTGTACCAAGACACACGTCTACATACTGACAAATCAAACAACAAGAAACACTAAATCTATGACCAATCCTTCAGAAAAGGTCCCGCTGCCTTTCTGGCAGAGGTCAGTTTTACTCCCCACGTCTGCAGATTTGAAGATCTAGTGGATGATTTTTATTTGTCATGGATAAGTGCTAGCGCTAATTAGCATAGCTACATGTTCATAGCTGTAGCTGTGTACCAAGACACACGTCGACATACTGACAAATAAAACAACAAGAAACACTAAATCTGTGACCAATCCTTCAGAAAAGGTCCTGCTGCCTTTCTGGCAGAGGTCGGTTTTACTCCCCACGTCTGCAGATTTGAAGATCTAGTGGATGACTTTTATTTATCATGGATAAGTGCTAGCGCTAGTTAGCATAGCCACATAGCTACATGCTCATAGCTGTGTACCAAGACACACGTCGACATGCTGATAAATAAAACAACAAGAAACACTAAATCTGTGACCAATCCTTCAGAAAGGTCCTGCTGCAGGCGCCTCTCCAACAGGATCAGATTCTGGATCAGATTCAGAGGGTTGAAGTAACGCGATCTCTGAGCAGCCGTGTATATTCAGCCAACATGTAAACATTAGATCAAGCTGGAGAGCCGAGGCACATCCACTTCCTGAGGGGGCGTGGTCAGAGAGAAAACAGAGTGTTCTGAGGAGGACTGAAGAAGAGGGATTTTCAGGCAGACCAAAATCTGATTTAAAAAAAAAAAGCGTGATATGTCACCATTAAAGGTGACATATCACGCTTTTTTCATCAATATATATTGGTCTAAGAGGTCCCCAAAACATGTCTTTAAAGTTTATTGCTCAAAAAAACACTTTGAAATCAGATTCTGGTCTGCCTGTAAACCCCTCTTTTTCAGCCCTGCTCAGAACAGGCTGTTTTCTGTGTCTGTGCCTTTAAATGAGAATGAGCTCCCTGACCACGCCCCTTCAGGAAGTGGATGTGGCCTCAGCTGTCCAGCACGTTGATCTAATGTTTACCAAGCGTGCCGGATACGGCCCTGGTGGTGAGGCTTTCAGCAGTTTGACTGCCCCCTGGTGGCTGGCTGCAGTATAGGTAAAAAAAAACGTCTCTCCCATTCATTTGAATGGGGGAGCAGTCAAACTTTAAAAAATAAATACACGTTGTACGAATGTTTCTCTCATCCGTATGCTGTGGTGATATGTAGTTAGTATTTGACTGTTTTGTGTTCAAGGCCTCTTTTTTCTGAAAAGTTTATTTTTCGTTAGTTATTAGAGTTTAAAAAACGGGGTTTTACTTCCTGTTTCCTTTGATTCACAGCCGCCGTAGAGAGGAACTTCAAAGGACACACAGCGACTTGTGACGTTACGCTGTAGGGCGGAGCTTATTTCAAAGGCTTCACAGGCTCTGGCTGCACAATGGCTGCGCCCAGGAGAGGGATTTTTTGGCTTCAGAACTGTACAACAGGAAGAGGCGGAGCAACGCTGTCCATTTTTATTTACAGTCTATGATGTTTACATGTTGGCTGAATATACACGGCTGCTCACAGACCTGCGTTACTTCAACCCTCTGAATCTGATCCAGAATCTGATCCTGATGGAGAGGCGCCTGTAGCAGGACCTTTCTGAACCATTGGTCACAGATTTAGTGTTTCTTGTTGTTTTATTTGTCAGCATGTCAACGTGTGTCTTGGTACCAGGGGTGGATCTTGCTCGGCTGGAGGTGAAGCTTTCAGCAGAGTGTCTGCCCCCTGGTGGCTGGCTGCAGTATTGGTCAAAAAATCTGTCAAACTTTAAAAAATAAATACACGTGGTACGAATGTTTCTCACATCGGTATGCTGTGGTGATATGTAGTTAGTATTTGACTGTTTTGTGTTCAAGGCCTCTTTTCTGAAAAGTTTCTTTTGTTAGTTATTAGAGTTTAAAAAACGGGGTTTTACTTTCGGGTTTGCTTTGATTCACAGCCGCCGTGGAGTGAAACTTCAAAGTACACACAGCGTCTTGTGACGTCCATTTTTATTTACAGTCTATGCTTGGTACACAGCTACGAACATGTAGCTATGTAGCTATGCTAACTAGCGCTAGCACTTTTCCATGATAAATAAAA
This sequence comes from Notolabrus celidotus, assembly GCF_009762535.1. Classification (NCBI taxonomy): domain Eukaryota; kingdom Metazoa; phylum Chordata; class Actinopteri; order Labriformes; family Labridae; genus Notolabrus; species Notolabrus celidotus. Next base: position 38,840,746 of record NC_048273.1, on the reverse strand, counting down.
ATCATCCACTAGATCTTCAAATCTGCAGACGTGGGGAGTAAAACCGACCTTTGTGTTTATTAAGACAGCCTACAACTAGCATGCCTCCCTCCTAAGCTCCTTGTTAGCACACATGTGTGCAGGGAATGAAAAACGGAGGAGGGGTTGAGTTGTATTTTATACAGTCTATGGGCTGAACAAGCTCCGAGCTCTGACTCAGTGACAGACCGGATATTGTTGTGACGTATGAAAATCACTGAAAACTGAAACGGCTGGTTTCAGCACACATTTACAGAAAGGTGGAGAAATCAGAACAGGGGCAGAATGGATTTTTTTCATTTTCAGGGGGTTTGTAGACATGCCAGGGAAACATATTTCAGGTAAAGAACCATTAAAAAGTAAAGTTTGCATAATATGTCACCTTCAACATAAACCAAACCTTGTTGTGTCTAAACCTAACCTGAAGCTTTCGTGCCTAAACCTTTACCTTAGCCCAGAGGTTGTTGAGTGTCAAACCAACAACAAGGAGTTGATGTGTCTAAACTTGACCAAATAGTTTTTGTTGCCAAAAACTAATGAAACCCCAACTCTTACTATAAATCTAACCCAGAAGTCTAAACGTAATCAAGGAGTGTTGGTGTCTAAACCATACCCAGAAGCTGTTTTGTCTAAACCTTGTAGAGTAACTGAATTCCTGAGGGTCTAATGTCAGTTTTAAATGTCTGTGGTTTTAGATTGGGTGCCAGACGGACATCCAAGTCTGTCATTTAAAAACAATCTCAGGGCAGAATCAGTAGAGCTCAGGCGGGTCCTTTAAGTGAGAGTATAGAGTCAGGGTGACTGAATTTTAACATCTCATTTGATGCTGATGGATGGGTTGAAGTGGTAGTTCAGTTTCAGAAGTCCAAAGTGAAACTAGATCTCAGAAAAGTCCAAATAACTTTTGGAGTTTTACTGAAGCAAAGAAAGACAGCTAAAATCTCAGCCTGCTCTAGTTGTTTTGGCCAAATTTCCACACTCACTCCCTCACAAAACCCAGCACTCCTCTGATGCAGAGTGAAGGAGCATTCTCCCTCTCTTTTGTCTGATTGCAACAACCTATCCAAGTACTTTTTGTCACCTGAACCTGACTAAGTAGTTTTGGTGTTTTAACCTACCCAAGCTGCTCCTGCTTCTTCTTCTACTGCTTATTTGTTTATGTTAGCTGAACTGACTTTTCTTGTCTGTCTAACCAAACATTGATGCTTCACTGGGACTGAGATTTTCATATTTGGAAGCTTGGTGCCACAAACCAAGCTGCTGTATTTGGCAAGTTGGTAGCTAGAGTGTGTTGGTCTACCAATCATCAGGCTCATGTTTGTCTTATCCAACTTAAAAAGACTGCTTGTCAACTGTCAAGCAGTGCTCTAATTCTCAGCTTTATTATTATTTTTTTAAAGTAGATAAAGGCCTGTGCTGGGGGCTTTTTATCCCAGTGGTCCAAATGACAAATAAGTGCAAATAAATAACCAGACTAGATGGTCAAAAGATGAGAGGCACTTTGGAACCAGAGTTAAAATTTTAGGAAAGGACTGTTTCAACAGTTGGCTTGACAGTTGAAAATAGTCCTTTCAGTTTTACTGCTGGGTTCACTGTGATCTGTCATGCTGTTGCATCATGGCAGTACACAAAGAGCATACAACAACAAAGATAAGAGTTGTGTGTGGAAAAAGCCAACAATAATAAAAAGGAAGTACGGGGATCTCAGAGACCATTTCAAATGCCTATCTTCAGTTGATTTGTATTTCACAGCTTATTTATGTGTTAACTAATTTAAGTCAAACAATACTACGTCTTGTCCTGCAGCGTAATTTATGAAAATATCCAGACTGCTCAACATCTCGGACATCATCTTTACTCATCATGTTTTCCATCATCTTGCTGTAGTTGTTATGTGTGTGGGTGCGTGACTGTCTGTGTGTGAGTCAGCGGGAGACGGCAACAAAGAGAGAGTGTGCACACACTGACAGAGTTACACCAACACAAAGCAGCTTAACCAAATCCGAAGAACTGTTTGGGATTCTGCTTCCTTAATCTTAGATCAATGAATTCTTTGATATCAATAAAAAGTCAGGCCATTTTGAAACTAGATATAATCCTCAACACATTCAGAATCCTTACAAGTCTCATGGTAACATTTAGCAGAACAAACTTAGCATAGACTTTGATCCTTCACACAAATAAAAAGTGAAGTTTAGAGCTAAGGGAGAGAGAGTTACACCAAAGAATGGAGGCCCATGAGTCAGTTCTTACATACCAATGAACAACTTCATATATATATTAGATATTTGCTGAAAAAATTAATATTCATGATGTTTTTCACCCTCAGCTTGTTCAATAATTCTGTTTCTAAAGCTCTGTCAACCTTTGCCTCAGTTTCACCATCAACAGTCTCCTCTTAGCGGGATGAAAATGCATCATTTCTGTGCAGTACTGGTGGATTTACTGTCGGGAGGAGGATTCATTTCTAGCTTAGTTATAAAAGATCATAAAAAAGCTCAGTGTTACTTAACCTACTGACTGTATTTTGGCAGCAATCCCCTACTGGAAACTGGAGCAGAATATCAAGCTGCCACAGAGCGGCCTGCCAGGATTTCATCATCTCTTAAAATGGATTTTTTTATATCTAAGGTGATGGGAGTTACTGGCTAGAAGAAATGATGCTGCATAGATTGAAGCTCAGGCTCATCTACACCAGCTTACAGCTTGTTGAGTAAATACTGGGAATTTTGGACCACAACATGACACTCAACGAAAGATGACATATTCAAATGCTTAAAGCTCTTCCTCTAAGTTATCTTTAGGGCCATTGTTTGCCTTTATCGAATCAGAAAGACGTTTTTCTTGTTTCCTACGTATTTGACTCATGAAAGTAGATCTGTAATTAAACCAATGATGCCAATAATGTCCAACCACAGAGTGTATATTAAAGGTGACATATCATGCAAAATTGACTTTTTAATGGTTCTCTACCTGAAATATGTTTCCCTGGCATGTCTACAAACCCCCCGAGAATGAAAAGAATCCATTCTGCCCCTGTTCTGATTTCTCCACCTTTCTGTAAATGTGTGTGAAACGAGCCGTTTCAGACTTCAGTGTTTTTGTTACGTAACAACTATATCCGGTCTGTCACGGAGTCAGAGCTCGGAGCTTGTTCAGCCCATAGACTGTATAAAATAATACTGAATCCCTCCTCCGTTTTTCATTCCCTGCACACATGTGTGCTAACAAGGAGCTTAGGAGGGAGGCATGCTAGTTGTAGGCTGTCTTAATAAACACAAAGGTCGGTTTTACTCCCCACGTCTGCAGATTTGAAGATCTAGTGGATGATTTTTATTTGTCATGGATAAGTGCTAGCGCTAATTAGCATAGCCACATAGCTATATGTTCATAGCTGTAGCTGTAGCTGTAGCTGTGTACCAAGACACACGTCGACATACTGACAAATAAAACAAGAAACACTAAATCTGTGACTAATCCTTCAGAAAGGTCCTGCTGCCTTTCTGGCAGAGGTCGGTTTTACTCCCCACGTTTGCAGATTTGAAGATCTAGTGGATGATTTTTATTTATCATGGATAAGTGCTAGCGCTAGTTAGCATAGCCACATAGCTACATGTTCGTAGCTGTGTACCAAGACACACGTCTACATACTGATAAATAAAACAACAAGAAACACTAAATCTATGACCAATCGTTCAGAAAGGTCCTGCTACAGGCGCCTCTCCATCAGGATCAGATTCAGAGGGTTGAAGTAACGCGATCTCTGAGCAGCCGTTTATATTCAGCCAACATGTGAACATAAGATCAACGTGCTGGAGAGCCGAGGCACATCCACTTCCTGAGGGGGCGTGGTCAGAGGGAAAACAGAGTGTTCTGATGAGGAATGAAGAAGAGGACTTTTCAGGCATGCCAAAATCTGATTTCAAAGTGTTTTTTTGAGCATAAACTTTAAAGACATGTTTTGGGGACCTCTTAGACCAATATATATTGATGAAAAAAGTGTGATATGTCCCCTTTAAATGGACGTTGTATCCACGACATCACCCATCTGTTTCAAAGTCAATCATCAGTGGGTGCCATATTGGAAATGCTGAACTCAACTTAACATCTGTCGAGCCAGTATGAGGTTATGAGGCAGGCTTCCAGCTTCCTCACTAACAGCTACAGTGTGCCCGCCTGTCAGTCAAGTCAGCTGTGCCTCTCATTATGCAAAACATGTAATCTTGACAACTTCGAAAAACTACTGTGTTATGAAAAAATTCCCCCCCCCCCGTACAGTGTTTGCAAATAGAGAAATGAGCTATTCAGACTAAAATCATTTAATGTTCCAGGCTGTAAACATGTTTATTTCTGCTGTAAAGATCGGCTTCTTTGAATTGGTGTGTATTAGGGCTGTCAAAATTGCTCCAAAATGACGTTCGAATATTCGCTCTAAAAAAATCCCATAGGTTCGAACCATTCGAATATCTATATTTGCGCATCATGTCAATAACAGGTGGACAAACTAATACAAAGAGACATAACTACCATAACTAACATACCTACACATTACAAAACAAGTAAATGACCTAATGGTCTATATCTTAACACTTTTAAGACCGTAGACCTCTCGCTCGCCCCCCTCCCCTCTCTGTGCGTAATGCGCTGAGTGAGTGCTGAACAAGACTTGTGCAAGCAATTAAAGGTCCTGACTCTTGTCCCTAATATAGGCAGGCTTCATTCAGTGATTGAAGCAAATATTAACATTAACTGAAGTTAAAGTTAAAAAACGAAAAAGTAGTCCACTTACATTCTTGGTGCTTGTATAAAAAAAGAGGAAAAACTGCATTTTATCCCAGTGTCACTGATTGTCGGGCTCTTTTAGTCCACTGTCAATGTAGGGTCTTAGGCCTGACAGGTTATTTGCCAAAAACACAAGACAGTCCACATGTGAAGAGGCCAGATCTCTTTTTATTCACTATGTTCCAAACGGAGGAAAAGACGCATTCAGGGCGCACTGAGGATCCGGGGACGAAAGGATTTCTCTGCCGTCTGCTTCACGCTGTGCATGTGTGACTCCTGTGACCTGTCCCTGACCTGTCATGCAGTGCGCCCACTCGCAAAGCAGCCGCAGATGTGTTTTTTTCCACAATCAAATATCAATTTTCACAATCGAATCTCCGTTTTTTTTTAGATTCGAATATATATTTGAATTTAGAATATTCGTTGACAGCCCTAGTGTGTATGTGGTTTCAGTTACTTCCAGAGCCAGCCTCAAGTGGACACTTGAGGAACTGCAGTTTTTAGCACTTCCACATTGGACTCATATTTGTAGACCTGAGGTTGCAGGTTTGTTTGTAGCAGGGCAAGAAAAGGCCAATAACTGCATAGCACCAAAAACTTAAGGATGTCAGCCTACCAGGTAAACAAATCTGACTGTATCCTCTATCAAACTGAGAAACATGACTGTACTTCACAGATGGCCAAACGCAAGATTGCCAATCTCAATGATTCATACAGCAGTTCACAAACCAGATCACTACGACTATAAGGTCTTCACTTTCAATTCATTACTTTGACCATTTATTCTTTCCTTCGCCTTGACCCAACTGAGCCAGTTATCTCATCGCTGTCATAGTTTAAGTCTCTCTGCTGTCATTTATCATTCTGAACAAATCAATTCAACCCTCCTCTGTCCCATACTTCCAATTCTTATCACTTTCAGCTCCCAGTGGCCCTCACACCATCAGAAGCTCAGCTCCATATCACAATACAGATTACCACAACCATTTCTTCTATTTCACCTCTTAAATATTTTCATGAAAGTCTAGACTCCAGCAAGGATTGTCCTTTTCACCTTATGCACCTCTACCTTCCTAAAATAATGACACGTCAATGGAGCTCCGGATGTTTGCTCATTTCTCTGATCTCTGTTAAAGCTTCTTTTGGCTTAAAGGTCCCATATAGTAATACAAGACACGTTTCCCTTGCCTTAACTAATATACTTAAGCTACAACCCAGCCTAGCAACTGTGAGAATGAATCAATCAATCAATCAATCTTTATTTGTATAGCGCCAAATCACAACAAACGTTATCTCAGGACGCTTTTACAAACAGAGGAGGTCTAGACCACTCTATGTCAAATTATGAACAGAGACCCAACACCAAGACAGGATAAGACTCAGTCTGACCCCACCTTAATCCATCAGGAGCATTGCACATCGCAGTATTTAGCTAGTTACAGTGGAGAGGAAAAACTTCCTTTAACAGGCAGAAACCTCGAGCAGAACCAGACTCATGTTAGACAGCCATCATGCCTCGACTGAGTTGGGTCTGGAAAGACAGATAGAGGGGAGTAAGAGAGAGAGGTGATAGTGATGAGACGAGTCGTAGAAGCTGTTGCCGCTGGAGTCCAGCATGTCCGTATCAGCTGGAGTCCAGATCGTCCGCAGCAGGAGGACGTCTACGGCAGCTCAGAGGAATCTACGAGACAATGGAGCTCAGGGACTCCAGAAAGGTCTATGGTTAGTAACTTTAATGGGACAGGCAGAGTTAAAGTAAGTGATGAGGGGGTTGGGGGGAAGGGGGTGAGCTAGGATCCCAGTGTGTCAGTGTGCCAGTTCCCCTGGCAGTCTAGGCCTATAGCAGCATGACAAAAGCTGGTCCAAGCCTGATCCAGCTCTAACTATAAGCTTTGTCAAAAAGGAAAGTTTGAAGCCTACTCTTAAAAGTGGAGAGGGTGTCTGCCTCCCGGACCTTGACTGGTAGATGATTCCAAAGGAGAGGGGCCTGATAACTGAAGGTTCTACCTCCCATACTACTTTTAGAGATTTTAGGTACAACTAGCAAGCCTGCATGTTGGGAGCGTAGAGTTCTAGAGGGGTAATAGGGCACTATGAGCTCTTTAAGATACGAGGGTGTCTGATTTTTAAGGGCTTTGTAGGTTAAAAGAAGGATTTTAAATTCTATTCTACATTTTATTGGGAGTCAGTGTAGAGAAGCTAACACTGGAGAGATGTGCTCCCTCTTCCTAGTTTTAGTCAATACCCGAGCTGCACCATTTTGAACTAGCTGAAGAATCTTTAGAGACTTATTGGGGCAGCCTGATAAGAGGGAGTTACAGTAATCTAACCTGGAGGTAACAAATGCATGGACTAGTTTTTCTGCGTCGCTCTGAGATAGGATATGTCTAATTTTAGAAATATTGCGCAAGTGAAAATAGGCTGACCTTGAGATTTGCTGAATTTGAGAGTTGAAGGATAAATCTTGATCAAATAGGACTCCTAGATTCCTAGCCGAGGTGCTGGATGCCAGACTAATGCCGTCTAAGGTACTTATATTATTAGAAAAAGTCTCTCTGAGGTGTTTGGGGCCGATAACAATCACTTCAGTTTTTTCTGAGTTTAGCAGTAAGACATTTCTGGTCATCCAGGTCTTTATATCTTTTAGACAAGCTTCTACTTTAGATAGCTGATTGGTTTCTTCTGGCTTCACTGATAGATAGAGCTGAGTGTCATCAGCATAACAATGAAAATTAATAGAGTGCTTCCTCATGATGTTACCTAGAGGAAGCATATATAAGGTGAAAAGAATTGGTCCTAGCACTGATCCTTGTGGAACTCCCTGACTAACCCTGGTCTGCACTGAGGACTTTTCATTAACGTGAACAAATTGAGATCGATCTGTTAGGTACGATTTAAACCAAGCTAAAGCAGTTCCTGTAATGCCAATTAGTTGCTCTAATCTCTGTAATAGGATTTGAATGACGCGGAAACCTTTGCATTGTTTGTAGTCCACTTCTACAAAGGGATTTGAATCTTCCCCTGTGGTGATGTAATGACAGGAGTCATTTGCAGCCACTCCCACTCCCGGTTCTCGAGCAATTCAGCTTCTTCATAGACTAACGTGGTTTTTGCTTCATGTTGCAGAGTCAAGATGTCAAAGGTCAGAGCTATCCTTTTTATTCATCTTCCCTGTACAGGTCCAGTTGTTCAGGGGAGGTTAAGTTGCATTCTGTTGTCTTGATACATCATAAACATATTGTCTGTATGCAAGTTTATGTTATTTTTATTGTGATGAGACAAATCAGAACTTCTTTTTTATTTCACACAGTTTGTCTGAACAGGGAATAAAGACAGGTGGTCCTCTTTATAACACTGCTCGCATTGTCACGGAGCCAATTTGGTCCACCATGTTGAAGGGGCAGCACTGCCAAAGGGGTCCCTGAGGGCTTTTTAAAAAAAGGTCTAGTGATATTCTCCCTGACTTTGATTCAAACAGAAGGAAAGATGAACCATCTAAAGTGACGAAAAGTGAGGCACAAATTAATTTGTTAAAGTTAATGCTGCAGAAGTTCCAGGAGTTTTGTGACGAGGTTCTGCTTCATCACAGCTGTGTTTTGTAGTCTGGGTGTGTGGAGTATGCTGATGTGTGATAGTCTGACACTCTTCCACATCTACATTCAGAGCCTCACACCTTTTTGCAACAGTTTAATACTTGGAAGACCCAAAGAGGATATTTTGATTAGCACCTCAGTAGAAGTCTGCAAATTAAATGACTGGCCTGCTGTGTAAATTTGCCGCCCTCACATTAGAGGGTGCAGACATGTTTTCCTCAACACAGAAAAACAAACATAAAATTGGCTGCTGTCTTTGGCATTTAATTGGCATCCACTCCAAACAAAATCTTGGCCACACAGCATAGTAATACAACTAAGTGTTTATTTTAATGTGTCAGGCTGACTGTATATTAATGTGTTCTGTTTTAACAGCACATCTTAATATGACTATAAATCTAAGTTATTGAGAAAGTGGCTCTAAGCTGCTGCTGTCAAAGTCCCACTATTGATCCTGTTCCCTTTGGTAGGGTAACAAAAAGGGTGTGACGAGATCTTCTGGCAGGATGTCATATGATATGAAAGCGTGACTAGATTTCCAGTTGAGTTTATAAGCTGTCTTGTGTATCAGACACATGAAGGAGTGGAAATTAGCATACGAGATGCCCACTTTTCAATCCTTTGTGTGGCAGCATAACAAACACAGCAGCACAAACAATACATAAGTACTGTAAGAAAATAGTGCTGCACTCTGGCACTGTGATCGACCATGCACTTGATATGAAAGTGGCTACATCAGAGGCAGGGTTGGAGACACTAAAAAGATGCTTTGCACACACAATAAGCCTTGCTACCAAAGCTGGTCTCAGTGTGGTGGGGATCACTCGTTTGCTCTGATGGGTGAGAGATGAGGCTTCCAGGACTGGATCATATGGTCCTCCCCTTTTGTTCTCTACCAGATTGTTTTCCTGTGTACAGCTCATTCCCGCGGTTATGACTTGTACTAGGAATGAAAATCAGAACACTTCCGGCACCAAAATCTGGTTTATCACTATTTACTGATTCTGTATTTTTAAACAGAACGTAGAAACAGGGAGACCAAACAAAACAGGTACTCAATATCAATATCTATATGCACAAACAGCTACCAAGGTTGTCTACAGTTATTTATTTATAATAGAGATAGGCATTTCAAGCCAAAGTGCTATTCAAAAACCAACCGTCTGTCATCTATTCGTCTATTATTTGTAACCGAGCAAGAACATGCAGACTAGGTCTGATCAATATTAAAGAAAACAGGTCCACTATTTCAATACTTTCTTCTTCTTGCTAAATATATCCAGATATAAATAAGAAGCCAGTACTGCGTTTTAATGTAGTGTGATTTATGTATATCAATTGAGAATTAAATCATACTATCACAATGTTTTTGATTTGGTTCTTTGCGTCTGTGTACCAAGACACACGTCGACATACTGATAAATAAAACAACAAGAAACACAAAATCTGTGACCAATCCTTCAGAAAGGTCCTGCTACAGGCGCCTCTCCGTCAGGATCAGATTCTGGATCAGATTCAGAAGGTTGAAGTAACGTGATCTATGAGCAGCCGTGTATATTTAGCCAACATGTAAACATTAGATCAACGTGCTGGACAGCCGAGGCACATTCACTTCCTGAGGGGGCGTGGTCAGAGAGATAACAGAGTGTTCTGAGGAGGACTGAAGAAGAGGGTTCTTCAGGCATGCCAAAATCTGATTTCAAAGTGTTTTTTTTAGCATAAACTTTAAAGACATGTTTTGGGGACCTCTTAAGGCTGATTTATACTTCTGCGTCGAATCGACGGCGTAGCCTACGCCGTAGGTCCGCGTAGCTCCCGTACCTACGCAGAGGCCTACGCACGTAGCTGACGTGCACCTCCTCCAAAATGTAACTACGCGTAGAGCCGACGCGGACCGCAAGCTCTGTGATTGGTCCGCTCGACGGCTTGGTCTTTCCCGCATTCACAGCACTTCCGGGATCCCGGACATCGGCCGCACATTGGCCGTGTATTTCATCTCCTCCTCTCTATTCTTCATGTAATCATGTCTGTATGATAAACAGCAACATGTATCAGCTGTAGACTAACTTAACACGCTCTGAATCTCTGTGGAAAAGTAAACAGAGATCGTAGCAGGACCGGAAGCAGGCGACCGGCTATCAGAGAGACCACACTGCCCTCAAGCGTTTCGGAGGAGAATTGCTGCGCGACACGGACACATCGACGCACAAGTATGTGGGGCTCTGTCCGCGTCAGCCCCTGCTGCGTAGGTGCGACGCAGAAGTATAAATCAGCCTTTAGACCAATATATATTGATGAAAAAAGCGTGATATGTCACCTTTAAACACTTGATAGGACGCCCGACCCGTTAACAGTTTGTGTGGCAGTCACATTAATCAGCACCAGGACGAGGTGCTGCTAATAGCTGTCTGTCTCCACCTTTATGCTGGTGCTTCTGTGACGCAGCAGTGTGTATGTTTACATTTCACAGCCATGCTCAGTCTCTGCGATTATCTTATTTTCTGAATCCTACACCACTCCACACATATATCCAGAGACTGGCACTTATGTTTTCTTCTTCTTCTGTAATTTAATGCGGTTAGCAAACACCTTGAAGACGCACTATCGCCACAGTCTGGCAGGAATACCGTATTACAACCAGGCACCGGTGAAAACACTGAAAAATTATACTTTTAAGATGAGAAAATATTCACATTAACTCTTCAATTTTAAAAGAGTGAATGAATATTCAATAGGGATGTACATTTTAAGTATTTTTCATGATCGATTTTTGGAAATGTTAACGATCAATTATTGATTAATTGATAAAAAAATATATATATTATTCTTAGGTCAAAAACAATGCCAAATACGTTGTTTTCCCCCTAAATTGTATTTTCTACAGCAACAAAATGCAAATAACTGACGAGATTGAATACGGGTACATGTTTGACATGCAGAATATCAACGATCAGGCTCATTAAAATATTTTACGCGGACATAATCTTATAAAGTGAAGGCTCATAATACTAACAGAAAAGTACTTCAGACTCACAGAGTCCAGTTTTCTGTCTACTCGTTCTTATTGAGAAATATAAACATGTGTATTCAATCAGGTGTCAGCCGAGAGCGCAACCGTGTCACTATCCAGCTACAGAAAAGCTCAGACAGCTCTGATGTTGCTGCTCTGCAAACGTAGCGTACCTGAATTTCCCACCTGTCTGTTGCCTTCGTATCCAAAGGTGGGAAATGTCCTGTTTAAAGTTGTCAACCTTTGTGTCGTTGTTGGCAGCAGTTTTGTATTGATCCTCTTTTAAAAAGCGCACGTGGAGACCTGACGCGCAGCCGCAGCCGCCAGCTGAGCATCTCCGCTGTGCGCAACACCTTTAACAGCTGATTCACATCCAAACATGCTTTAAACTTCAAACACCTCCCTGATAGATGAGTGTAATATGAGAACACATGATGTTTGTTCCACGTGACGGAAAATTGAAAACAAAAATGTGTGTTTCGAGTCATTTCTTAACAATCAATTAATCAATAATCGATTAATTGTGGTCATCCCTAATATTCAAGCATTTGAAATTCATGTCCCTTCCTTTATTTGCAACACACCAACCAAACCTTACGGTCATATCGTAAAACTGATTGTTTTCAACAGAGACTGAAACAGTCAAATACATCATGGAGGCTCAGATCAGCGAACTGAATTTGTTGTACTGGAGGGCATGGACGAAACAAGGTTTGTATCATTTAAAGCAGAGGACTTGTCAGGGCGCCAGTTTATCTCAGTGGCTAAATCGCACTCCCCATGTACAGAGACGATAGCCCTTGAAACACGCTGCTCAGGCTCAAAACTGACCCACTGTGCTTTGCTGCATATCATCCCTCAATCTCTGTTCCCAGTTCCCTTCTGTCCTATTCTCTGAATAAAGGCATAAAAACCCCCAAAATAATCTTATGAGTCACCGTATACCAGCGCTTTGTCATGGCCCATGCTTCTGATGCAGCAGCTAATCTACATCAATAAAACTGACCTGACTGCCTGTGTTTCTTTATGCAGCTCATTAAGTTGTCAGGTTATTAAGTTATCTTCCAGGGCTTTAAATGTACCCAAGCTATTTATTATTTTTATATTTTTATATTTTTATATTTCCTCTCCCATTTATTGTCTTTTCATGTATTTACTCATTTGTTGTTGTATTAATGTTCCAAAACATTGCAGCATTGTATAAACTAAAGATGGATGTATTTTTGATACACTGTTTGCTTCACAATAAAAATTGTTGAATATAAATGTACCCAAGCTAAAAATAAGAACTTCTCTTAGAAAGTGTATTAAATGAGACAATATAATTATATTCCATATTCTTCACACCTACAAGGACAAGTATTAATTTCTGCTGGAGGTTTCCTGACACATATAAGAGGTTTTATGGTAGAGGAATATACTGTATATGAAACCGTGTTATCACATCATTCTGCAGCCTACAGCCTCTGAACGCCTCCCACATGAAAAAAGTGTAGAGGAGAAAAATGACAGAGTGAGAGGTCAGAGCAGTAGAAATAGATTCATTGCTCCCACGTTTTCCACAGACGTGGTTTTTCTAGTGCACTTTGTTTTCTTTAACAAGGTTTTCTAAACTGAGTGAGAGTGAAAAGTAGACCCCTGATCTTCACGCTCATGTCTCGTATTTCTGTCCTTTAACAAGTAGTGAAGGCTCCAAAAGCATAATAGGTGACTTTGAAATGACATTTTAATTATTAAGGACTTCCTTATCCTGTCAACTCTTCAGCTGCAGATTCTACAGCCTTAACCAGCAGTTTTATGGGTACGTATTTCTCTTTGTCGCTCTCCTCTCCCTTTTCACACCCTGTCATTTCATATCAGCACACTCACAGCCATGTTTTCTGCATCTGCCCAGCAACGCCTCCTTCATTCTGTCCCAGAGAAATCAGCTTATGAGGACGAGAGTGCTTTCTCATAAGTTCTTGTTGAGACAATTAAAGAACCTGATTAGCATCCCTCTTTTTTCCCTCCCTCAGTTAGTGTCATCGTAATGATGGGGGAGCAATCAGAGTGAGGGCTGCACTCCTGTTGAGCATGCATTGGAGAGCATAAACACTGTGGGTAGAGACTTAACAACAATGATGATCATGGAAATGATGACAAGAGAAGCAGCGACGGTGAAGAGGGGAAGAAAGGGAAAATATTCTTAAAAAGCATTACAGCAAATTAAAAATGTTCAAAAACGCCCGTCTGATTCCAGCCAACAGAAAACCCATTTGAACATACTCGTGATGAATTTTGGGACATCAAAGGGAAGTGTTTGTACTTGACCTACTTCTCTTTCTCCATACACATCCATTCAGCTGACTGGAGACCATTTTCACACACCATCCCCCGGGATGTGGGATTATGTACATGAGATCAAACCGTATTTGACCCAATCGTAACCAGACTGCCAACATGCCTTAATCCCAACGTCGTTACCATTCACGGAAATCCAAAAGTGTAAATCCACACACTGCACTGCTCACGCACAGATCAACACAAGAGCAAATGAAGAGTCAGGAGTCAGTACTGAAATGAGCGGTTGACTTTCAGTGCTAATATATTTTTGCTATGTTTACATTTTTCTCCAACCACAGCAGTTTGAAAATACCACACTGGACAAAGTGGACCACTTTCAATATTTCAGCAGCATCTGATCTATCAATGGTGACATTGATGACGAATTACACCACCGGTTTGGGGCTCATTCGAGAAGTAGTAAGATGGTTTGGGAATAAATCTGCAACGATTCACTCAACTCATGATGTACAACATTCACCAACAGAGGAAAAATATGTACCAGAAGTACCATTACACCCCTATGTATGCAAACTGTGGCCTTCAAAGCAGTATTGATTTCAACCATATTGAATGGATCCGTGACCTGGAGCATGTATGGCAGGCACATGAAGGCACATCATCTTAAGTGCCTCAACATCAGCTGTGAAGATAGACGCACCCACTCCAGCATCAGTGTTGATGCATACATTTCAAGCTCCATTGCCAAACACCCATTGAGATGGCCCTGTCAAATGTTTGCCTCATTCTCCCCTCCTCAGACAAGTTCTGTATTGCCAGGGCATCTTCTGCATGATATAACAACAGCCTCCATTGCACTGCGGATGAAAGACTGAGAGACGATATCCTCCACCAAAAAGGCACCAGCAAAATCAACATCATTACTGCTCAATCCTGCCCACACTGCACCAGAACATGTGGTTCCTTAAGACAAGGACCAAGACAGTTGACAGTCACACTCAACCCTGAGAACCAGTACATATTAATAACTTCAGTCGGTGTTGTGTGGTGCAATCTACTTTTTCCCATTTGGTGTCTTTATGAAGACAGCCAATGGGTTCTGAGACTGCATTTCTGCCCGTGCTTACCACCATATTTTTCCAACGCCACCTCAAATTCAAATAGCTAAATACTACACCATCTATTAACCGTCGACAAACAGGAACCAAAACCCTCTCCTTGGCCTTCAGACCTGGATTGTTATTAAGATATCAGTCTGTAGGGGTTATGGTTGGTTAGGCTTGATGATTGGAAGGGAAATCCTGCAATCACGATACAGCTGTGGTCTGTAATTGGTGGCCTCAGGGCAAAATCTTGCCCGCAGGCAACCTCCTGTGGCCCCAACCTGCCTGCATACAAGAATCCATATATGAAGAAATAATTGAACAGCACATAGAGTATGCACCAAAGCAGCTTGCTAGTGAACCATCTTACTTCATACAACAAAACAGTTCTTTTTACTAGATCAGTGTGATTTTCTTTTTTACCTTGACATGTTTCAACTACAAACTTCCTGAAGTCTTCTTCAGAAGAGTCCTGTGATGTTGTGATGTTGTGATATTGTGATATTGTGATGTTGTGATGTTGTGACATTGTCGGTCAGCTGATTTAGAGTTTTGGTCATCCTACCTTGCCCTATCAGGAAGTGGGCCCAGAGTACGGTAAACCCAAGCGGCAACCTCCTGTCTCAAAATATGAAGCCCTATATTTGATTTTATTAATTTATTTCTTTATCATCATTATATATTTTTTTCTTTCATTACATAGATGGCAAGTAATGTAGATACTGTGTGTCAAGCTGTGAAAAATCAAAATAAAAAGTAAAAAAAGAATATGTGAAGTCCATGCGGAAGTGTTATAAACTGAACTACATGGAGCATCCTCTTGAGGCAGGCTGCAGAAACACCGGAAACCACATACACACCCATTCAAAGTAGACGATCATTACAGCATTGATAAACATGTTTACAGCCTGGTTCAAAAAATGGCTTGGGTCTATGTAGTGACCCAAGATAGTGTAACACCTGCTATTAAAAATGTTGTTGGATGTGGATGTTTTTGAATCACTGTCAGACGTCATGTCTGTCGCTGGCGATGAATCCACGGCCAAAACTGATATAAGCTGTGCACGTGTCAGATTTTCTACCAGATATGAGACCAAAAGTGTTTTATTTCAAATGTGGGTAGCTAGGGTTGGTAGTCTCGGAAAACCAGCAAACCCCCCCACTCACATGCACGAGCGCCGCTGATTCTCGACCATATGATGGTGACTGATTCAAAACCGGTCCTCACCAAAACATTCTCATAGTGAAAGTTAAAAACACAAACAAACATGGCTGCTGTTAGGACTCACAACTATCATTCTAGCATTATCCAGTTGTACTGGTGACAAGATATCAGGAGAAAAGTTATAACACATATATAATACTGTAACAGCTCTACTGTTTGTTAAACATGTTCAGTGTAGATGTTCTTAATTCCTACAGTGTTGACGGTCAGTGAAGGCATCAGGAGAGGTGTAGAGTGTGTTAGCTGGAGAGAGGAGAGACAAGAGGAGAAGTTCTTCATTCATTCAAACATTGATTGTTGTTTTGTTGGTTGGCGTGATCACGGCCGACAGTGACCGGTTATTAAAGATCAACGTGTTCATGAATCGGCTCGTCATCCCTACAGCGTCCAGACGGACGCTACAATAAATATATATTTTCTGTAGGACTTACTGAACGTCATTAATTATTCTGCTTGTTGGTGAGAGCTTCTTAGACTCTGATCCGGACTACAGTCCTGAGCAAAGCACCTCATCAGGTCAGAGGGGACAGGCCCGAGGACGAGCGAGAGGGGCAGTAAATAGAGTCAGGGGAAGTAGAGGCAGGAGACGGGGACTCAGCGTGCACGCCGGGGAAATGTACGCGCAGGAGGAGGGCAGAACGGCAGGACGGGATTTGATTGGTTTAAAATTTGGGGAGCCAAAAAACGGTGATTGGTTGGTGTTTTCCCAGGTTTACTCCGGCTGTAGATAGCAGTTTTTTTTCACTCTTTTTTAGGAACACATCATGTATTGATTACCATCAGGACATAAAGATCATTTTAACCAGTATGACAAAAAGTGTATCTAAATCTGATTACCAACCCCAGCTTTAATACATGTTTCTATTTAATGACACATATTTGCATTTATAGTAAAAGCAGATAAAAAAGAGTCTGAATGCTGCTGAAAATGTCTGGCCCACTTTATTGTCCCATTCCTCAGATCCGGCCCAGTTGAAAATGTAAAAGTAGCCGTGCTCTACAGTAACCTGATATCAGTCCTGTAGAGACTCCAGACCAGCAGATCTTCCTCTTGAGAAAACTGTCAGCCCAGGCTCCAACACGTTGACCCACTCAGATGGACTTCAAACATGATTTCCTCCGCATCACAGTATGGAAGAGTTAGAGCGAGCAAACTTTCAAGCTGTTGCAATTCAGCTGAGTATTGATTACCAAGGTATTGCATCAAGTAAGAGGAGAGTATTGATATGCTGCCAGGTCAATTACAGTCCTCCTTGATGCACGGAGGAACTTCTTGACTGAAACATAATTGACTGTATGATTTTTTTATAGCAGGAAAAGCATGGATAATTTATTTTCATTGATGATGGTTCAGTTAGTTTCAGGTGAGTAACTGCAGAGATGCAGTGTTTGCTTATGTTTATCCACACAGTGAAGCATTTATACAATAAAGCCCATGTGCTGGAATGTTTGTCAGACATCCAAATTCCACCAGATCCATGTCCAGTCTGTCTCCGATCCGTCACGGCGCCAGATCTGATAGGTTTCTATTCTAGTCAATGTGTTAACTTCCACTGGATCCGCTCCGTTGCGTTCCAGCTGCATCCCTGATCCAGCAGGTCAAAGCCCTCCGTATCAGATACACAAGACTTCTATTTTCACTGGATGCTGGAGCACGACGCATCAATCTCAACAGAGCAGATGGAGCGGGACAGGAAGTCAGGTTTCACCAAAACAAAATGAAAACATCCGGTTAATTTTCAGAATAAAACACTCAAACTGTCATAATGAGCGGAGCCAGGCCTGGAGTCAACAGGTCAGAGGTTTTCAGAGGACCACAAAGAAAACATGGATGAGGAGAGGAGGAGGAGAATCCTTGATTCAGTGATTACCGCGGGAAAACCTTGGTCACATGACTCCAGCTGTCCGGCGGTCCTGCTCCATGCTGCGTTCTGAAAACGCAGCCGGTGGGTGTTGACAGACGTGAGAGCACAGAGCCGGACTGCAGCGGATCTGAGACAGACCGGACACAGATCTGGTGGAAGTGTGACGTCAAATCTCAAAAGCCGTTGGATGAAAGTGATCTAATTATATGCAGAAACTTCCTCAATCCAAACCACATATTAAAAAACAGCAGAGCCTTAAATTTACTGGAATGGATCCCAACTGTGTCGCTCGCTTGCCAATGTTTCCTTCATGCGAAACCAAACCCAGTGATGTCCCTCTATCTGCTCCTCACTCTCCTTCTCTGCTTGAACATGAAGCCGTGAGCTGACTGCTGGGTGTGTTAATTACTCTCAATTATCCAGCTCATCTCTTCTTGCTATTCATCTGGGTGCAGCTCAAGCCTTGAGAGGGTAACGCTCAGAGTCACTGAGAGAAAGGAGGGAGAAGGCATCTCTTTGTTTATTCACTGATTTAATTAATAACCCAGATTAGAGCCGTTGGTTGGTGGTAGGCAGAAGAGGACTTTCAGGAGTCAAGGAGAGAGATGTGCATAATTAAAGAAAGTGATGAAGAAAAAAGTGTGACAAAGATGAACACCTGTGGCTTTTGTCTGAGCTTAGTCGACTCAGTAACCTTGGCTGCTCTTGAGGAATAATGTCTCAGAACACTCTGTGTTTTTATGCCTTGTGCTTCAAAGCATGTAAAGAACCTTGTATCTGGGTTCATGAAAGCAAATCTTTCTGTTTAACTTACCAGACTCACATCAAGTATGATTAAAAACATGTCCTGAGGTTTTCATAGAGATTGGTACAGAATGTCCTTTCAGCTGGACCTCGCTGAGTGAAAGTGTGCAGACGTTAGGGCATTGAAGAGTTAGAATAAATGGGAATACTTCTGTCCTTTGCTCACTTGACGAAATAAACCCAATTAGGATGAAATGTGCTTGGACTATCACTGTTGTAATTATGGTTGTTTGACAACCTTTCCCCCTCCATTTGTCTCTCAGATTTGTGTCAAGCTAATGCATGTGCACACACGGCTGCCTCTGCTTATCCTCCATTATGTGTCAATTCCATTTATCCTTTGGAGCTGTGGGCATTATCCTGCCGTGTCTGTATCGACCAGACAGGAGAAGGCCCACTTAAAATGATCACTGCAGATGATACAATGATGGCTGAAAGCATCTGGAGATTTACAAAATTCATGCTACAAGTGGAGGAGGAAGGGAGGAATGTGTTGTTGAACTGAACGTCAATTTCCCCACCTGACAGGAACGACAGAAAGTTTAACCCCAACATGTTACCTGAGGCAAGGCTGGGAAAATGACAACCTCAGTCAGCCTTTATGCTCTTTGAACAAATCTTAGAACAAATATTAAATCTACCAAAAATTGTTAGCTTAGCATATTTGTCAAAATTGGATTAGACAGCCTCTGCAGCACTTTGAGAAATGATTGTGGTATATGTCAGGGTATTCTAGGATTATAACTATTTTTAGAAGCCTTGCATTTATATTCAGATCGACGGACAACACTTCAGACTTTGAATCAAGAGTTAGCGTAAAGTGTCGATTGCAACAGCTGATCAAATAAACAAATGCATGAATCATCCTGCCTACATGGAACAGGTACATGATGAAAGCTGCTAACAGTAGTGCTTTTTAACTTTCCTCTCACTTCTACCAGACTTTTATTAAACAAATGTCTAAATTACAGATCTTCAGAAGGGACTAATTTCCAAATAGTTTCAACAGAAATTGTAATATTAGACCAACTAAGGTAAATCTAAGTCTAAGTCTACAGGTAAGAAAAAAAACAGAAAGCAATCAAAATGAAGGAAAATTCATTAGCATCACCAGCCTTTAGTCCACCTTCAGGTTAATGCCAAGCAGCAACCTCCGGTCCCAAAATATGAAACCCATGCAGAAGTGTTATAAACTGTAATTTATCGAGCATCTGCTTGAGGCTGGCTGCAGAAACACCAGAAACCACATACACACCCATTCAAAGAGAGGATCTTTACAGCATTAATAAACATGTTTACAGCCTGGTTTGGTCTAAGTACCTAATCTCTCTATCACCACACACTGTACGGGGGTGATTTTGTTGTCTAACGCAACGGTTCAGAAGATTTTAAGATTACAAGTTTTTGCTCAATTAAGGACATGACTAACTTATAATTCAGACCTTTTTCAGTACTTACAGCTTAAATCTATTTTACATAAATACAAATTTAAAAACATTACCCTAGGTAATAATAAAACAACTGATAACCAATTAAGAGATGCAGCCACTGGCAAAGGAACTGTTTCTAAACTATATACATTAATGTGCCGCATTCGTTTTGACTGTCATGCACCTGTGTTATCTCAATGGGAGAAAGATCTGGGCGTTCCCCTCACAGCAGAGCAATGGGAAGCAATTCTGAGACGTTCAAACTATTTATCAAAATGTGTTGGATACAAGTTAATCCAAATGAAGATTCTGTGGAGGTCAAACATCACCCCACAAAAACTGAAGAAAATGAATTGTCATGTTTCAGATCTGTGCTGGCATGGCTGTGGGATGATGGGAACACTAATGCATCAACTATGGCATTGCCCAGAGATCCAAAGGTTCTGGATTGATGTTAAAGATTTTTTGTGCAAAATATTTGATATCAATATATCATTATGTCCTACAGTGGCCCTACTGGGAAACAAGATAGATGGAATAACATCCAGAGAATTACAACACTTGATCACGTTAGCATTTCTATCTGTAAAACGGACAATTTGAATGAATTGGAAGGTAAGAAAGGCAAAATGTTTTCATATAGACAGCTGGCTTAAAGATTATTTGGAACTGATCTCTATGGAGCAAGCAGCATCAGCACTTGTAGATCCAAGCAGTGGCCAAAGAGGCTCTTTGACTTTTATTTTATCAGTGATGGATAAAAGACCTTGATGGCTCCTATTGGTACTTGACTTGAGTTTTAAACCCCATGAATTTTTGAATGAACATGAATGTATACATGTTATTTTTTTTTTTTCTTCAATTTTCTATCTCTTTATCTATACACTGAACAATATTTACGCTCCACCCCTTGCTCCCATGTCTTGTCCTGTTGTAAGTTATCATGTGTATTTGTTTGTATATTTGTTTGTTTGTTTAGACCTTGTCCAGTCAGAGTTGTGTTGCTGTATTATAACTTTGTGTAATTTAAAGAAAGAAAAAAAAAAAAAGGACATGACTGACTTGATTGACAGGCGGGAACCAAGCGACCTCCGGTCTCAAAATATGAGTTCAATGCGGAAGTGTTAAAAACTGCAGTACATCCACAGCAGAAATAAACATGTTTACAGCCTGATACAAAGTTTGGACAGCCCATTTCTCCATCGGCACACAACAAGGGGGGGGGGATTTTTTTTCCGAAAGCGGCAATTTCGAAGATGCCGCTGCCAATTGGCTTCAAAACAGTGCTTCAGAAACAGATGGGTGACGTCACGGATACTACGTTTATATTTTATACAGTCTATGGTAGGAACACATAGCTGTTGGCTAGGAGGCTCAAACCCCGCCTCTTTACCTCACAATCTTTTGGATGAGTTCCACATTTCCAATATGGCCCCTTCCGACGATTGGCTTCAAAACAGCGCTTAAGAACAGATGGGTGACGTCATGGATACTACGTCCATTATTTATACAGTCTATGGTTAAAGCCTGTGCTGGTTACGTATTGCTCCAGTCATGTGTCTGTAAAGCTAACCATACACAACCTACAAACAACTTTACCTCCATTTTTTGGATCAAATTGCTACCCAAACCACGTCACGCTACAAGTTGCCATCTGTCATCTGTGCTTGTTTGCATCTGGGTAGTAGAGAGTTGTGACATAATTGCAGTAACCATTAACCAAGCTACCGCTCCAAAATATGACCAGAAACTTAGAACTTGAAACTAGCAATTGAGGACATTCACTAGTTAGGAAAATTTTTCACTGGTGTAGAAAAAATCAGCCTGAAAGTAGGGTCATTTTCTCAAAGGTTTACATAAAACCAGTGGAGCTGCAGCCCTCTAGTCATTAGAGAGAATGCAGTTTATAGTTCTCCATAGCTTTTACTTTAGAAATACAAAGTTTTGCAAACCTCTTGTATAATTAAAGTCTCTAGAGTCCTGAGACAAAGACAGCCAACGGCCAAAAACTAACCTTCCAAGCTCATACTGCATCCAGTTTCAATGTGTGGCTAATTACAGGTAGCACCAGGCTTGTAAGGGTTAACTATGACATTATCAGGCCCTGAAGTGAAAACCTGAAGTGAGGTTAATTCATTGACCTCCTAGCAGTGTAATAACAGTACCTAAGGGCTATCAGCTCATACATCATCAGTATGCCTCAACAGCTCACAGGTTAGACACAGTGGGTCTCATTCATGAAACATGAGTAAATCTGTGTGTAGATTTGCACATGAAAGCTAACGGTGCTAAAACTATACTCCGGATTCATGAACAGAGCGGGAAACTCAGATTTTACCATAAACACATGTTTAAGATCATGAATGCCAACCCATCATAAACTGACAGCGCGCTCCCGGTGATCATCAATTAGCATAAATCCCCGCCCATGAAAAGCAAATAACCACCATATAAGGACACAGACCTGTGCATCTGGTCGGCCTGCCCTGCAATCATGGAGAAAGGAAAGAAGGATAGAGAGTGAAAAAAGAATTTCTCTGAGGCGATGATTGAAATGATTTTGGGCGAAGTGGAAAGTAGGAAGCACATTTTAATTTCTATGGATATAAAATGGTAAGTCTCTACATATAAAACACATGCATTTGTATAGAAGACTACATTCTTACCAACAAGCCAGCCGTCTCTCACAGCTCCATTCTCCAAACGGGTGCCTGTATGAAGCTGTCATGCTTCCAACCGGGACACAACGTTGAGCAACACACATTTTGCATCACATATCAGCTGCACATTCACGGAATGAAAGTTTTTCTGGTTTATGTATGCAAATGCATCATCAGATGGAGCCTTGATGTGTATGTGTGTGCAGTCTATGGCACCGATGACATTTGGCGTGTTGGCCAGCGTGCTAAACCCCTGCTTTACCTCGATTTGCCGTTGTGCGCCATAGGGGGAATTGAATGTACTCCGGCCTTAATTCAATAATGCCGGCAAGTATTGGCGGTAAAATGTGGCTCATTGATGGCTGGGAGATTCCAGATCTATCTGCCATCTCCCACTGGAAGGTCCCTGTGACTAAGAATCCCAGCACGGAGAGCACCTGCTAATGTGCGGGTATGGTGTGGCTTCTTTCAGTTGGCCTCCTCAGATTAGGCTCCAGTTAGTCTGTGTGGTTTTCAACAAGTAGTTCACATTCTAAATAAACCTAATCTAGACCTCAAAGCTTTAATTGCCAGCTTATTTGTTGTAAAAATATGTTATATATATATATATTAGGGACGCACGATAACTGTTTTTTTCCACCGATACCGATAACCGATTACTTCCTGCTGCTCCAAAGCGATACCAATAACCGATATCAGTTTTTTAATAGTCTATACTCACCTGATGGACAGAAAGGATAGGATGTAGTGTGCAAAGATGAATTCAACATCATGGCTCTGCCTTTGACCTAAACAAATGATGCATCTGATATTACTATAGCTGTAATCACAACAACAACAGTTCAGTCTCCCAAAAAATAAACATTTATTAGTTTAAAAAAAAAACAATGCATCAGTCAATACAAAAAATAAAGCGCTTTAGTCAAATCAAAATTCTAAGTTTTTTACAAACTACAGTTTCAGTGCAATAAAGTCCTGAAAAGTGCATCACATGTGCAGCAGCAGAACACGTTGCTCCCGTCTGTCCTGGTCCTCTTTGCCTGCGGCTCATCTGTGGTACCTGAGTGAGGAGCAAAGGTTTTTAACTTTTTTTAAATGCCACAAGATATAAATCCCAGAATGTCAATAACAACTGTGATTGAGGATTAAAACTTTACCCCAAGATTAGTTCTCTTTTATTGTCATTCACTTTATTTAACCAATTCATTTCCATGTTCTATTACTGACAGATAATAAGCAGCTACACTCTCATTTCACATTTCAAACAGCAGCATTATTAGAATTAGACTTTTGTACAGCCCCCATCAAATCTTGTAGATGCCCCCAACTTTTCAGACAGAAACAAATATTTATATTCTCTTACCCTTTGAGCCATGGTCCTCCTGGCTGATCTCACTCCCCGCAGCCTTTCTGTTACTTCTCGTGTGGATGTAGGCGTCTCTGTCAAACTTCTTTGTCTTTTCAAATGCCTCGTTGATAGGTGCCAGACCGGCCCCAGACGACTTCTTGCTCTACTGTTGGTTCAGTAGCATTAGTTGCAGCAGATTTAGCCTCTTCATATTCCTTCCATACAGCATCATAGCGATGATGAAACTTTAGGTGATGTGTTGTATGTCACACTCCTTTCCCTCCTCTCTGAACTTCAGCTGAACATTTATTGCAAATTGCAATCGCGTTGTCTTTGTCGCAGGTAGTAATGAAAGCCCACGCTGGTGATGGAGGTGTCATGTTTACCTGCAGGCGCAGTAGTATGACGTCATGATCGCGACAACAGCATGCAGCCTTATTTGTACAGTCTGTGCATGCAGCACAGGCAAGACGAGAGGGACCGTAATCAGAGCAATCTTGGTTTATTTGAGTCAACTCTTGTTATCGGTCATTTTTTTCAATATAGGACTTATCGTGTGACGTCATTTTTTCCCAATATCGAACCGATATTTATCGACACCGATGTTTATCATATATATATATATATGTTATATATATATAACAGAGAGCAGTACGTATTCAAATTGTAGTTTCCGACAGTGACAAGCAGTATTTATGTGTATTCCTACATTTACACAAGTGCTACACACAGTGGGGAGCAGGTGTAGATTTTGTGAGTAGTTACTCACAGATCAGCGCTTCTAAAAGATTGATGAATTTGGAATCTGCGTAAATTTCCGCTGCACACGGTTTACATACAAATTTGTGCTGCTCACGTTTCATGAATGAGACCCAATGTGTGCAGCGCAAATTAACATTATACATAACACAGTCCCTCCAGGATTTCGCAGGATTTCTTTGTGATTGTTGCGTCCCAAATAGCCTGAATTTGCGACAGCTTTTTGAAAAAATTGTGGTGAAAGTTGCGATTATTTTTTTTTGCTTTTGTCCCCCAATAACATCTCAGGGGCAAGTAAATATGCTAAATTACAGTTGTTTTTAGAAAACATTCTTGATGTGGCCACTGTGACTGTATTTTGATTCTCTTGATTCACAGAAAAATGCCATGAAAGGGCTGTATTGCAAATTTACGACGGTCCCTGAATGCACCTCGCAGCGACTGATGCAGTCAGTTCACGGCACGCTGAAATTAATCTGAATCTTTGATGACAAGGAGTTGATCAAAACTTACTGAATGTGTCTGATGTTTCACCAAACTGGAATAAATCAAGCTGTAGACGCAGAGCTTTTTATGGTAACCGTGGCAACAACGTCAAACCTCAAATAGTAAACAGACGTCCCCCGGTTGTGTCTTTGTCACTAACGCACACCGGGGGTAAAAATCCTCAATGAAGATGAGACAGATGCATGGAGGTGAGGAGAGCTGGTTCATAAAGCACACCTGCAGCAGGTAGAGACCAAGCTAACACTGAGCCCCTCAATCTATAAATAACAACGTTGTCATCATCACTTGTCCTGCCTGCTGTCCCCTCTTTTCACCCGTTCTCTGTGCGTGTTTTGTTGTTGAAAAGTGCCGATCAAGTGAGGACTTACGTTTATGTTCCAAGGAAGTCAAATTGATGACAAAACCGATGACATACAGGGGCTGAGATTGAGGTAATTGGTCAAATTTGCAGGAAAGTTGCGGTGATTGTAAAAAATTGCAGGGCCGCGAAAAAATCGCGCTGATTGGTTGAATTTGCGTTGATAGTTGCGATCACGAAATCGCAACTTCCTGGAGGGACTGAAACAGTGTCGCCTGGGGCTTCATGTGTAAGAGTTTGATAATTTTACTCCGTACGTTCAAGAAAAACAGCACAGACATACACCAGTAGAATATCATTTTTACCAACGAGTGTGAAGCAGATGCATTTCTTTCAGGAGAATCTGAGTATTTAACAAGCTCAAAAAGCAGCCAGGACAAATATAGTCATGGTGTCACTCAAGAAAAAAAGACACCAGCACAAATAGGATTTAAAAAAGACTTAAACTAGCTGCAGCTATTTCTTTTTCACTGCTAAAGACGTGCAGATCCACAGCTTCAATAGCCTAAGCGACTGACCTGACCTTTAATTATACTGCAGATACAAGTGCAGGATTGAGTGCTGCCATTGAGTTGCACATTCAAGAAATCCATATTGCAATTAAAATGAAAGGATTTGCTGAGTGACAGGCAGCGGCCGGGGGAAGGGGCTATAAAAAATAGAAAATCTGTTTTTCAGAACACAGTGTTTATTAAATATAGAGATTAATAAAAGCTGTATGAAAGTATGTGTAAACTGAGCCAAAAACATGCTTACGCAACCCTGCTCCAACAATAAGCAATGAGGTACAGTCATCTCTCCTGCATACTGGAGCCTCTCCGTGACCAACAACATAAACACACACCTAAAAGGTGTGAATACATGCAGCTGTGAAGCCAAGCAATGTTGATAAAGATCTGATTGAATCAGCAAATCTTCACTTAGAACAGCATCATGGAGCTCCCAGGTGTGAAAGTGCAACACAGAAAGTGTGTGAAGGAATGTGTTACCAAACAGCAAAAAGTGAAACTAGTAAATCTACCTGAAAGGAGTCACGATGAAATACTGTATCATGTATCTCTTTGTTCTTGAAGTAGAAGCCCACAATCTCTTTCCCTGTCATCTGATGAGTGTTTCTGTAAGATTCATCCTTTCAGTAGGATGTGAGATAAACTACATACATCATCACGAACCTCTTCTTTGTCAAAAGAAAGGTATGAAATGACACCTCACTGAGCCATCAGCAGTCTCTTCTTAAGATTTTTATCCTTAAAAATAAAAGCCGGTGTCTAGATACGTCACAGATTCATCAGACACAGCTCACATCCTCCACTTCAAGTACAAGATTGTGCCCACGGGCAGACAGTTAACAGTTTCTGAAGAAAACTCAATCATTTATAAAACTCATTTGTGCCTCAGCTGGACAAAATTTAAATAGTGTTTCATGAAGCTGCAGGGATGTGCCACATCTTCATTCTCATGTTCTACATTTGTGCCTCTGTTTAAATGTGGACTTTTATTTTCCTTTATAGTTCTTTTTTAATATGTGTTACTGTGGAGACAACTGAATAAAGGAAGCACTTGGGTCCAACACAATTAAGGGTATCTTATCTTATTCTACCGTATGAAACATTTAAATAAAGTATAGTATAGTATGGTATGGTTTTCTATAGTGCTGTATGGTTTATAATGGTATGGTATGGTATAGTATTCTATAGTGCGGTATGGTATGGTATGGTATGGTATGGTATGGTATGGTATTCTATAGTGCGGTATGGTATAGTATAGAGTGGTATGGTATGGTATAGTATGGTAATGGTATGGTATTCTATAGTGCGTTATGATATAGTGTTCTATAGTGCGGTATGGTATGGTTTGATGTGGTATGGTATGGTACTGTATGATATGTTAATGGTATCGACTTCTATAATATGGTATGCTATGGTATGGTATTCTATAGTGCGGTATGGTATAGTGTGGTATGGTACTGTATGGTATGGTAATGGTATGGTATTCTATTATGCCTATGGTATGGTATGGTATCCTACAGTGCGGTATGGTATGGTATGGTATGGTATGGTATTGTATGGTATGGTATGGTATTGTATGGTATGGTATGGTTTCCTACAGTGCAGTATGGTATAGTATGGTATGGTATTGTATGGTATGGTATGGTATGGTATCCTACAGTGCGGTATGGTATGGTATGGTATGGTATGGTATGGTATGGTATGGTATGGTATTGTATGGTATGGTATGGTATGGTATCCTACAGTGCGGTATGGTATAGTATGGTATGGAATGGTATGGTATGGTATCCTACAGTGCAGTATGGTATAGTATGGTATGGTATAGTATGGTATGGTATGGTATGGTATGGTATGGTATCCTACAGTGCAGTATGGTATAGTATGGTATGGTATGGTATCCTTCAGTGCAGTATGGTATGGTATGGTATGGTATGGTATGGTATCCTACAGTGCAGTATGGTATGGTATATTATGGCATGGTATGGTATGGGATTCTACAGTGCGGTATGGTATAGTATGGTATGGTATGGTATCCTTCAGTGCAGTATGGTATGGTATGGTATGGTATGGTATGGTATCCTTCAGTGCAGTATGGTATGGTATGGTATAGTATGGTATGGTATGGTATCCTACAGTGCAGTATGGTATGGTATATTATGGCATGGTATGGTATGGGATCCTACAGTGCAGTATGGTATGGTATATTATGGCATGGTATGGTATGGGATCCTACAGTGCAGTATGGTATGGTATGGTATTCTATTCTATTCTATAGTGCAGTATTGTATTGTATGGTAATGGAATAGTCTGGTCTGGTCTGTTCTGGTCTGGTCTGGTATGGTTTGGTATGGCGTGGTATGGTTATGGTCTAGTATGGTATGGTCTGGTATGGTATCGTTAGATTTGGTGTGGTGTGGTTTGATGTTGTATGGTAATGGTCTGGTCTGGTCTGGTATGGTATTGTATTGTATGTTAATGGTATGTTAATGGTATGGTATTGTATGGTATTGTACTGTGTTGTTTGATCTGTCTGTCTGTATGTGCCTGAACAAATGGCACATATCTGTGTACTTTATAAAAGTATACAAATGGACCTAAAGATCAGGGGTGTGGGGTGGCTGCTGGCTTAGAGGTTATGGCATTGACCATGAACCCAGTTTTCTGCCAGCTGGGGACCTTCCTTGTGTCACTCCTCATTTCTGTCTCCTTTTATTCGCCGTCCTCTCTGGTCCTCTTCTGGCTCTCCGATAATAGCTCAAGAAAAATGCTCAGAGAATTGGGGCATGTAGTCATAAAAGAAACACCTACAGCTGTTGATATAGCAGTTCACCAGGTTCAAAAGCTTCCAGATCTAGAATTATTTTGACAGGGTTTAGTCAGGCCGAAGCAGATCTTACTGGATGTTCTTCAGGCTCAAATGTCACAGGAAGGGTTTAGTCTGACGGTGTGATTTGTGACACAAAGAACAGGTCAAGCGGATTTTGATTGTAGTGCCAAGACTTCATCTAACATTTGTATTTTGGAGGTTATGTATGTGTGCACTGACTCTTCTAGGTTAAATCCTCCTGGTACTTTTTCTCCTCTGTCATCCCTCTAAACAACTCCTTTCTACACAATATAAATACACAAAAGGTAATCAATAGCTGAATAAAACATCTCACAAATGCCAGCTGGGTGGAGAGACCCCCACATAGTTTTCATTTGTGTTTGAAAGGCTGATTGTTTTCTTTTTTTAGACATGAGCTTTCTCTAGAATACCAATGATGTGTTCTGTGCACACAATGTAAATGTGCAGCATGTGATTCTAAGCAGGCTAATTGGTTTGCACGCAACCCCTGTGTTAATTTACTGAATGTACGATTACTGTAATGAACATCTAAAAGGTTTTAATGTGCAAGCCTCGCCCAGTGTGTAACCAACATCAGCACCACACACACTGTTTGATGCAATCAAAGCCCACGTTATAGAGTGTTCAATTACAACCTCAAAGTGGGTCAGTGTGAACGATCTCAGGTCCGTAATGGTACTAATTAAATATTTGTAAATAGCATGAGTCAATCTTTACAGGCTGAATTAGAAGTAATCCTTCACGTGCCGCAGGACTGAATGTACTGGTGCCTCTCCACTAAGAGCTCTGCTGACGGATCAATGGGTTTCCACATTTACACATGGAGTGCAGGGCAACAGATCAATACACCGGCAGTTTTGGGTGGAGCAAGGAATAATGCCACAAAATGCAGTTTTTATCATAAAGAGAGGGAATGGCAGTGAGATGGATAAAGAGGCAAATAACAAAGATGTGGATAAAGCCACATTTGTGAGACTATAAAGACAACATAGCCTCATAAAATTGTATTTTTTTTACCCTTTTGTTCTGCCTTAGGAAATATGAGCTGGTTTTGTATTCTGATATTAGGAGCAATTATTCTTAAGAGTAGGGTTCCTGCTGACTTCAACATAGAGACGTAAAATAAAAACTGGAGGTGAAATGTTTCATGGTTTAGCATCCCCAAAAGAGCCTCAAGCTAGTTTCCAGTTCAATATGCATTTGTTTTTAATATAATCTGGATTTTTTTCTGGGCTGTCAAACAAGTGTTTTTTTCATTGCAATGAATCCTGGATTTCAATATGTAACTGTGATTAATCACATTTATAATCATGTTTAAACTCCATTATTTTGCATATCTCTACAGTTTTTAAAGCTCCTGTAAGGAAAATTCTGGTAGTGTCAGTTTTTGCGCCCCCTGTGGACAAACCTATACCTCTTATATACTATTAATCTTCTCCTGCACATGACAAAAAATCTCCTCCTGCTTTCTTTTAACAATAAAAAGAATCACTGATCAAATATGTACTGTCGAAAAGTGAAAAAGGATTGTACGTCAACATGCCGTGTATCTATTCTTCTGACACCGACCCCCTCTCTGCGATTACGGAGGTGTTAAAATCACAGTTTGGAAATGATAAATCTTGTAGGTCATATAGAGACCTCACTGTTAATATCAGTCTGTTTCATGACCAATTAAAAATTCACCACAGGAGCTTTAAGTAATACTAACAATTTAAGCAATTCTAACCAGTGTCTTGAATTAGGAATCAAATGAATGCAATGCAATGAGCTTGACGTTTAGATTTATTATTTGATAAATGCTGCACTGCTACACCAGCGTAGTCTGAAAGCATGACTTAGAGGCAGCAGACAGCTTGAAAGTGCTCATTCTGTGAAATGCAGAATAAGCACATCTACAGTATTGCTTCCTGCAGCCTCTTGCCACCCATTTAGCAAGCACTGTAGTTAACTTCTTCAATTTAGTTTCATCCACAGGCCTGTGGTGATTCCCACCCTCTAAAATAGTGCTCTGCTTGCTCTCGTGATGCAGTTTCCCACTTACATTAGTCTGATTAGCTGCACCTGTATGCTTAGCTTGTAGGGGGCAGCTGAAAAATGCGTATCACTTTTGACTTGTCCACTGAGCCATCTCAGAGTTTGTTTGTTTTTAAAAGGTCAAGTGTGCTGTGGTGTCTATATTTTCAATCACAGTGGCAACAGGAAACAGGAAGGATGAAGACTCTGCGGCTGCTTAACTACAGTGTGCCAAAAGGGACAAAAAAGCATGATTAAAAAATATAGCACATTCATTTTTGACCTGAGAACATCGTGATTAACTCATGAATGCTGGCAGCCCCAGCTTTAGACTTAGTTTTAAGCTGAAATAGTTGCTGCACACTGGCACTTTACTGATGCCACTGATACTGACATGTTTCTATGTTTAGTTAGTATCAAAGCTGTAAGATGAACTGGCAGAAGGTAATTGGAAAGGTTAGCAGGTAAGCATTAAAAGAGTGTAAGGGCATCTATATGGTGCAGAATCAGAGGTGTGTGAGGAAAATTGTGGGTGATATGAGAAAGAGGGACAACAAGAGAAGAATGGAAAGGAAATGCATCTGCCAGCTTGCCCATCAGCAGATTGATTAATGTGTTTGTTCACAGTTTCCTTCACAAAGTGGGACACCCTGCTGGTTTGGAGCTGCCACTGCTAGGAGTCTCCACGCTGCCTCTCTGACCTGCCAGGAATTCCCATCGTACCAATTTTCCATTTCAACTGAAGATCTGAATACATTATGAGCCTAAGAGGCACTTTTTACAGATTGTTGAAAGAGCTAATGATGAGACAATACAAGACTACCTCAGGAGGAGAGACAGGAGAGGCCAGGACTGACGGTCTGTAAGATCTTCATTGAACTGGAAGTTGCTGTCAGTCAGTCTGAGAGCTGCTGCTCTCTGCAATACTGGAAATCAAGTTTCAAAGCTCAGTGACAGGCGGACGTTTTGACAGATCACATTTGGGAAAATGAGAACTCAATCTTTCTCTATGAAATGAACAATTTAGTTCAAACGTTCCAGGATTCAAACTGGAAGAAAGTGTGGCTCAGATGATGATGACAACATGGTGCATTTAAAATGAAGGTCAGGTCAACACTGTTTGACTGTAAGGCAGCTTCTAGGTAGACAGTTTGTCTCTGAATGGGACTAATGGGCAATTCTCTGCAAGGTATGGAGGCTAGTTGTGCATGACACTTCTGAAAAAAGGAAATACAACCCTAATGTAACTATGAAGCAATGAAACATGTACTGACAGAGAAGTGAACTGTCATTTCCCAGAGCCTATTAGATACATGCATAAACCAACACAGAATAGAATAACAGAATGCATTACCTGTCCAATGTTAAAGACACATGTATGACTTTAAATGCACTTAAAGACTTCAACGTCAATGTCTGAGAGTTAGAAATTATCTCAAAATCCAATGTGTGTAAAAAATTGAAGATTGATATAGTCCCATTTCATGATGCAGCCTGTCATAAATACTGAACTTGATGTTGGTTTATTTCCAAAGCCAACCAAAACCTCCTAACCTCAGACACATTCATCTGTTTTCACTGTTGGGCTCAGAATCAAATAATAATTGGTGAAATGAAGCACGAAAATACAAAATATGTCAATATGTTCGACATACGAAGAGAAGGGCTTCTGTGTTACCTTGTGTTTCCTCCACAGCTCATCCACACGTGGGGACAAAGGGAATCCCGACGTCTGCTGCGCGTCGTTTCTGCACGAGAGAGCAGCTGTCACCACATCCAACGGATCTGCCTTTATTCCGAATCAGGGCGAGTTTTCTCCATCCTCTACTGGGATCTGTTCATTGCACAGCTGGCCCCACTGAACGAACCGGATAATCCACTCTCAGGTCGGTTTTTTTTTTTCTTGGTTTTCACATGATCCAAGATTTTTTTGCTTTTACACTTTTTCCCGAGATGACAGTAGAATCGGAACCAAACCGGCGCGTCTGTCAGAGGGGTCCTGGTTCCTCCCGGCAGCATTCCGGGTTACCATTCACAAGATACAGTCCACAGTCCAGGACCGAGGTGCCTGTGTTTGGGAGAGAGGGGAGTTGTGCGCTCTCGCATTTGAAATGCATCAGAAAGTCGGTGTTTCCCTCAGACTGTCCCTCCTCCTCCTCATCATCCTCCTCCTCCTCCTCCCTCCTCCCTATAAGAGTGTGGACCAATTGAGAAGCAGAAGAGAGAGAGAGAGAGAGAGAGAGAGAGAGAGAGAGAGAGAGAGAGAGGCGAACAGTCCGGAGTGGGATCAGAGTTGTAATTAAAGGGTGATCCTGCAGCCTCTAATATCAATGGTTCTTTTTGTTAAACACATTTTATCAACACAATATTTCGCATAGAAGATGTATAGGCCAAAGATTATAATATTGATCTTTAGGTTTATTGACAGACAGAAGACATCATGGCAAAATATATGAAATGTGATGTATTTGAATATTTCCCCATATTTTTTTATCCTGTTTGTTCTTGGACCCTTCTGTTATGTTCGTTTCTCAGGAACAGCAATAATGTTCCTGGGTCAACTTGACCCGGGGTATATTTAATGACCAAAAAGTGTCAGAACCCAAAAAGTCCCAATAAACATTGTTTTAATCTCAGTATTAACTGCATTATTAACCATTTAAATCAATATGGTGTTCTTTGATTTGCACAGATCATGGTTCAATGAGGATAACTTGCTCTTTTTTTTTTAATGAACACAGTTTCAAAGCCTCCAACTTTGACTGCAGGGTCAAATTGACCCACAACCAGTATCTATGTAATATAAACATGCAGGGGGGGGGGGGTTGCAAATGTGTGAAATGAGCTATTTTCATGTATATGTTGTTTACACTAATTAAGCCAAGCAGAATAAGTTTCATGGCGAAAAAATACTTTGAACATTTTTTAACTTTAAAATGGGTCAATATGACCCGCAACATAACAGGAGGGTTAATTAAAAAAAATGTAGAATCAATGTAGAAATCAATATAATTCTAAATTGTATTTGTTTAGTACAGAAGCTTATTATTGCAATTCTGTTATATAAGAATAAAGATCAGTTCTTACATGCATGTGAAAGCACCAGAAGCAAAATGCTGCATTTGGGGAAAATAAAACCTACCTGAAAATAAGGTTGTATAAATTGTAAAGTCTAATATTTATAACCTTAAATTTCCGTTAAAGCTCCTGTGAGGAGTTTTTAGCCGGGTATGAAACACACTGTTGTCTCTGTATGACCTTCAAAGGCAGACAAGACCATCAGTGACAAGACTGACCATTTCTTTGCTGTCCTTTTTAAGGCCTGTAACCATTGTAAGGGGGTAGGTGTCAGACCAGATGATTGACAGCATGCTAAAGGAGTGAGTGATAAGATAAGATAAGATAAGATAAGATAAGATAAGATAAGATATACTTCATTTGTCACCCGTTGGGGGAAATTTCTTTTGTTACAGCAGCTTACAACACGGGACAGGGGAATACAACAATGTACTAACATGGTTAAAAAGTATAATAACAGTAATAATAGCAATGACAAGGGTAAAATAAAATAAAATAAAATAAAATAAAAATAAAATAAAATAAAATAAAATAAAATAAAATAAAATAAAAATTAAATTAAATTAAATTAAATTAAATTAAATTAAATTTAAATTAAATTAAATTAAATTAAATAATAAAATAAAATAAAATAAAATAAAATAAAATAGAATAGAATAGAAAGGAGTGAGTGATAAATTTGAAAGACAGATAGGGGAGTCTATTTTCGTCAGGAA
This sequence comes from Notolabrus celidotus, assembly GCF_009762535.1. Classification (NCBI taxonomy): domain Eukaryota; kingdom Metazoa; phylum Chordata; class Actinopteri; order Labriformes; family Labridae; genus Notolabrus; species Notolabrus celidotus. The sequence goes on along the minus strand of NC_048273.1, from coordinate 38,805,834 downwards.
ACTCTACTTAAGCCAGGGGTGTCCAAACTTTTTTCAAAGAGGGCCACATTTGATGTTGTCAGAATACTTCAGGGCCAGTGGCTCCTACTGAGACTTTGGTGACTTAGGAATCATAACAGTTATATATGAAATCTCTATTTAATAACAATTATTTTACATTTTTTTCTCAATAAATCAGTAACTAGGAAGTCCCAAGTTCTCCACAAGCCACTTAAACATGAGCAAACTTTATCTTCTTCTGTGGAATGTTTTTCATTCGGGTCGGGCAATGTGGGAAAAATATTGTCTTGTTATTTTTCTATGACAGGATCACGATCTGGATTTCATCACACTTCTATTTCATGTTGTTTTTAAGACTTTTCTGACCAGCAGACAACATTTTAAGAACTAAATAATTCTTGTCCTACATTCTGAACTATTTTTTCTGCACCAAATTTTGCCTTTTCTGCACAATTTCCTAATTTTGATCTTGTCTTGTGTCTTCTGAACTTTTAGTGTTCATCAAGAACATTTTCACATCATGATAAAAACATTAATTTGAAAAAAAACTGTCAATTCTTGTGTTTCCTCCTAATTATATTCCTGCAGAATATCCAGAGCTTTGCATTTATAAAAGTAGTCCATATGAAGCTTTTTGAGACGTTTCTGGATTAACTTTAGTTTTGTTTGTGCGCTTGAAAGAAACTGCAAATGTACAGATGATTCAGAAGGTGATTAATTTCTTTGCTATAATAACACATTTTAAGATGGAAGCTTGGGGCCATAATTAAATGGACATTGGGCCGCAATTGGCCCCCGGGCCGTACTTTGGACACCCCTGACTTAAGCGTATACAGGACGAGATCAGTGAATAGATAGGAGTGGAACTTTGTCCACAGGTTACGATAAAATTGACTAACAGAACATTTCGAACAGGAGCTTTAAGAAAGGAAGAGGAAAGCAATATAGTGAGCTTAGCTTTGTGAAGATGTGTACTAGCACTAAAGTATTGACACCGAACAGTGAACACAAACCTTGTTTTTTATCTTGACATCAACCTGACGCAACAAATACTAGGGAACTAGTTTGTGTTACTAGTCTTTGACAAGTTGACAGGAAGACATGATGAACCTCAAACTCACCTTTAATGGCAACACTGCTAACTGCCCTATACAGACCGGTCTTGCTCCCAGAGGAAAATGTTACTGCTCAAGGCTTTCTCTTCTAAGTCTCCGGAGACAAAATTGAGATTCTCACTTCAGCCTCATTCAAGTTTCAAATTGTTCTCATTAGTTTCTCCTAAAATTCACTAGGAGAAATAGTTGAGACCATGACATGAGTCTTATTTGAGATTTAAATGAGAGATCTCATTATTGGCTAATTTTCTTCTCTTTTTAAAATATATTTTTGGCCTTTTTGCCTTTTTTTGACAGGACAGCTGAAGAGAGACAGGAAATGTGGGGAGTAGAGAGTGGGGGAAGACATGCAGGAAATAGTCGACCGGCCGGGAATCAAACCGGCAACCCCTGCGACGAGGACTGTAGCCTCTGTATTTGGGGCGCTTAGACCGCTAGTCCACCAGCGCCCAAAAGAATCCACCCCTTTAATTGTAATAATCTGGTCCATATTTTAAATAAATGGTCGGTCATACCTCATATGAAATCTCTATCTTTTGCAATTTCTCTCAAATCCACTAAATCTTTGTGAAGTTCCCATAGGAAAATACATTTAGAGAGGAGATCTAAAAGGTGTTTCATTTCTGTCTCCTAGACAACAATGAGATCTGTTTAAAAAGCAAAATGAGACTAGAGCTTATGTCTCCTGTTTCTCATTCTTGCCTCCAGAAAAAAAGTTGTAAAAAGTCTCAGCTTAGTCTCCCTTTCAGTTCAAAAGGAGATCTGGTCAGAATCTGAAATGATTCTCAGGTATTTCTCAAGTGTTGTGACTCCTTTTGAGCTCAGGTGGAGAAATCAGGGAGCTCTCTCAACTGTCTCAATCTAACCTCATCCATTTGTTTTTGTCAGACTCAGTTTTTGTGTCTCAAGTTGAGCTCAGATGGAGCAAAGAAAGAGCCTGAGCTCATCTTTTCATGAACATTAATAGTGCCCTGCAAAATTAACATTTCAATGTACTTGTCCACAAACTTACAATTCTCATTAAAACATTTGATCCACTTCAAGATCAGCTATTTAGATGTCAAATGATCTCTTCTTTGACTTCACAGTATGGTCCTTCCTTTACAAGTCTGTTTGGAACAAAACCACTTCACAAAGATTTAGTGGATTTGAGAGAAATTGCAAAAGATAGAGATTTCATACCAGGTATGACAGACCATTTATTTAAAATATGGACTGCAAAAGGGCTGACCAGATTTATCCAGATTATTACAATTAAAGGGGTGGATTCTTTTGGGTGATGGTGGCCTAGCGGTCTAAGCATCCCACATACAGAGGCTACAGTCCTCGTCGCAGGGGTCGCCGGTTTGATTCCCGGCTGGTTGACCATTTCCTGCATGTCTTCCCCCGCTCACTACTCCCCACATTTCCTGTCTCTCTTCAGCTGTCCTGTCAAATAAAGGCAAAAAGGCCAAAAATATATTTAAAAAAAGAGAAGAAAATGAGCCATTAATGAGATCTCTCATTTAAGTCTCAAATAAGACTCATGGCATGGTCTCAACTATTTCTCCTAGTGAATTTTAGGAGAAACTAATGAGAACAATTTGAAACTTGAATTGAGGCTGAAGTGAGAATCTCAGTTTTGTTTCCAGAGACTTAGAAGAGAAAGCCTTGAGCAGTAACATTTTCCTCTGGGTTGTTTTGTTCCAAACAGACTTGTAAAGGAAGGACCAGACTGTGAAGTCAAAGAAGAGATCATTTCACATCTAAATATCTGATCTTGCAAGTGGTTCAAATGTTTTAATGAGAATTGTAAGTTTGTGGACAATTACATTGAAATGTTAATTTTGCAGGGCACTATAAATGTTTATGGAAAGATGAGCTCAGGCTCTTTCTTCGTTCCATCTGAGCTCAGCTTGAGACCCAAAAACTGAGTCTGACTAAAACAAATGGATGAGGTTAGATTGAGACAATTGAGAGAGCTCCCTGATTTCTCCACCTGAGCCCAAAAGGAGTCACAACACTTGAGAAATACCTGAGAATCATTTCAGATTCTGACCAGATCTCCTTTTGAACTGAAAGGGAGACTAAGCTGAGACTTTCTGCAACTTTTTTTCTGGAGGCAAGAATGAGAAACAGGAGACATAAGCTATAGTCTCATTTAGCTTTCCAACAGATCTCATTGTTGTCTAGGAGACAGAAATGAAACCCTTTTGAGATCTCCTCTCTAAATGTATTTTCCTATGAGCTCTCACATCTGTAATCATGGATGTGTTCAGAGAGTCAACTGATTTAAACTCTTGTGTTTTCCCTTTGTAGTAGACTCTAATGTGGAGTTGAAACCCTGAAAACGATGTATGTGAGACTCTTCCACTTCCCCCAGGTGGTGAAGTTAATTTATACACTGAAAACTGTTCCACCTGGCCCAGGTAGGTCAGACATTTGTCCTAGTTTCCAGCACCATCTTTACTGGGACTGTGAACAAATCTCAGTTTACTCTGTGATGCAGTTTAAACCATGCCTTCTTCTCAGTCTCAAACATGTGGATGTAATTTGACATTTGCTGAAGTGCTGTGCATTACATTTCAGGCACATGAGAAGAGCATTGGCCCATAACCGCCATTTTTCATTTGCCACTTCAACTACATATGACTTCCACAGAGATCTGAATCTGTTTCTGTTCACTAAGCTGTGAGGCTCTGCTGCTCTGCACTGGTTTCTGAGAAGAAGCTTAAAACAGACTGTCTTTTTTGTTCGTCTTAAAACAAGATGTTTTTTTTCTGTGGTGCACATACAGCTTTTGACATATCTACTGACCTACATTAACCAGACAAGATGCAGGCAAGATTTTCAAGTAGTTAGATGCATAATCTGCATACCGCCTGAACAGAGCTGAGCAAGAAAAACATTCAGTGAGATTAAAACATGCATAAATTATGCAGTAAACATCTTTGTTTAAGTTCCTGATGGTCTAACAGTGGTATACAGGTTAGCCCTGTTTCCCCACAGAAAGAAAGGTACACAATCCCACAGGAACCTTTCTGTGTGAGAGTTTCTCCCCGTGTATGCATGTGTTCTCTCCGGATACTCCAGGTCTCCCACAGTCTGCTTGTCAGGTGAATTGGCCACTAAATTTTACACTAGTGAGAGTGTGTGTGAATAGTTGTTTGTCCCCACATGTCAGCCCTGTGATAAGCTGGTGACCTGTTCAGGGTGTACCCAGCCTCTCGCCCAATGACAGCTGGGATAGGCTCCAGCAGTATAGATAATGATATATTTACTTACAAGTATTTATAGATTCTCTTTAAATGTGTGGTGATGACCTAATGAGGAAGAAAAACTGTTCAAAAGTGGCACTGCTCAACTGGAATACTGGGATACATAGCGGATCTTTGTCTGGTCCGTCTCCGATCCATCACGGTCTTGGAGTTGAGAGATTTCTGTTCAAGTCAATGTGTTAACTTCCACTGGATCCGCACCGTTGCATTCCGGCTGCGTCTCAGATCTGGCAGGTCAAATATGGAGCCAAAACGATGACTTTAATGTTTGGTATTGAAAATAAAATTTGGCATTGAAAACACACTCTGAAACTGAAAAAAAAAACACTGGTAATGAAACACTTATATTGAAAAAAAATTTAACGGCATCAAAACAGGTATTGGCATTGAAAACGTTTCATTGAAGTTAAAATCACAAACATCAAATTTTATATCATTTAATTTATAGCAATTTTTGCATTCTAATATTTTTTCAATGACAATCATATTATTTTTCTTCGATGTCACTTTTTTTTCAATGACAGATTTTTTTTTCGATGACGTTCTTTTTCAATGATTGAATTTTCAGTTCCAACTTTTTGTCACCGTTTTGGCGTGGAGGGGAGGGTTTGAGGGGAGGGGCTAGGAGGGCGTGATTTGCATCATTTTTCACGTGTTGTCACAGACTCATGGAACGCCCCCCCTGCAGAGCAAGGAAACATACAGTCTATGCTAACTACCTAAGGGCTACGGGGAAATGACCGGACTCTGCTGTCAACTATGTGTTTAAACACTTGAAAAGTGCAGAACAGTTGTTTATCAGGTATCAGGTTTATCAAGTGTTTCATTGCCAATGTTTTTTTTTTTCAGTTTCAGAGTGTGTTTTCAATGCCAAATTTATTTTCAATACCAAACATTAAAGTCATCGTTTTGGCTCCATAGTCAAAGCCCTCCGGATCAGATACGCAAGACTTCTATTTGTGCCGGATGCCGGAGCACGATGCATCAATCTCAACAGAGCAGATGGAGCGGGACAGGAAGTCAGGTTTCACCAAAACAAAATGAAAACATCCGGTTAATTTTCAGAATAAAACACTCTGTGTTATCACCAGATCGTATTTCACTTAACTACAACAACAAACCGAAGTCCTGATGAGCGGAGCCAGGCCTGGAGTCAACAGGTCAGAGGTTTTCAGAGGACCAGAAAGACAACATGGATGAGGAGAGGAGGAGGAGGAGAATCCTTGATTCAGTGATTACAGTGAGAAAACCCTCGGTCACATGACTCCAGCTGACCGGCGGTCCTGCTCTGTGCTGCGTTCTGAAAACGCAACCCGTTGGTGTTGAAGGATGAGAGAGCACAGCGGATCAGAGACATACCGGCCACAGATCTGGTGGGTAGGATGCAGCTCATTGATGAATGGAATGGAAATCTGCATTAAAGGAAGGTGGACCAGAAACTTGATTTCGATCTCTCTTACAAGTTGTAGAAATTTGCAAAACATCAAAACCCATTGTGTTTCCATGCCCTCTGGAATGGAACTGATAAATGTACACAAGGGCACAAACAGGCCATGGATTCAAAGAGAAGAGATTTAACAACAGAAATACTATTGCTTACTTTGAATGCCTTTCCACTTCATTTCTCATGCTTGAGTTGAATTGAAGGAGCGTGACTGATTGTGCAATTACTTTTTTCACTCACGTATCATTGCTCATTACAGCACTCCCTTTTCTTTCCTCACAGCTATCATGTTTTTATTTTTCTATCTGTGAACTCCTCATCTCTCTGCCACCACAAACCATGTCTAATCGTTAGGTGACTGCATGAGCAAGTTTCTGTTAGAAGGATTTGGAAACACTGAAGCAACCATTTGACTTCAATTGTTTTTCAATCATTTCCTTCTATCACATGTGCTTTAAAGGGATACTTCAGGGTTTTTTAAGAGGGATTGAATGAGGTAAAACCCTGCTTGGAAATAAGTGAACCAAGAAGACAAGGCACAACTGTTAAAAATGTTTTCTATTTCTCATGTGAAAAGACAAACAACGTTTTGATATGTGAGCTTTGAGGGTGCAGGTCAGCAGCTGTAAAAACTATGGACGCACACAAGCTTGCCATTCTCCCTTCTTCTGGTTTTTATACCAAGTCAAACCAGCTACCTCAAGGTCAAGCTGATCTCAATCGAAATTGAAAATCAGAGTTTAGAATCCATGTTTTTGTCTAAGTTTACGAGAATGACCTTACGTAAGTTATTGCTAGCATACAGAAATAAAAGAAGTGTACTGAAGTTAAACATGTTTTTGAGGCTAGCAAGCTTCAGGGCTGTGTTTTTTCTTATTGTAGTAAACAGGAATTGCTATTGTGTGCATTTTCTATCTAACCCTATGGGCGTTTGTGTGAAAATTCAAAACACACACTCCTCTTCTGTGACTCCGCACACACACACAGCTGCACACAGAGCTATTAAAACACTTGCTTCCTGCTGGCTCAGGCTTTAGATATATTGTACAGGCAGTGTAAGTCTATCTCATATACTGTAGTTCACAGTTATAAAGAGGAGGATCAGAGAGAGGCCCCCATATCTGAAGTGTGATTACCCCTCTCTTTGTGGAGGGACAGATTGTAAACACACATACACGCACATGCACACGCATACGCACTGATGAGATGTGCAGCTCCTTCTCCACTGTGAGGATCCTCATCTATCATTCTGCTATGAATACAGACGTATGCTGAACGGATATGTTTTCAGGAGATAAACATGAATGCACTGGGTTATAAACACTGCCTCTCTGTTACAACAGATTGAGATGAAATGAATTTATTTAGGTCTTATATATTCTGAGCATGAGCCGCTTTTTTATTCCAGCCAAATGAGGAACACAGGAGAATACATTGAATTTAAAATAGGACAAAACAGAAAGCGTGCTTTGGATGCAAATTAATTCAGGCGCTAACTTTCATTAAATCTCATATTTAGGCATCCCTGTCATTTATAAGTCGAACTAAAACATCTCTCAATTATAATTAGAAAAGCCGAATTTAATGCCATGTAGATTTGGCTGCAGAGATGAACACAAAACGGCTTTTAAAACATGATCATTTTTCATGCTGCTTCCACAGTTCCCTGCCAAAATTTCTCTCCACACGTGTGAAAAGCTGTCACTGGGCACCAAGACAGATGAGAATTGGACTCCTCCGAAATGATGAGACATGATGCCACAGTGTGTGACCAATCACAGTCATTTGAGCTATGACACAGTGCATTTAGTACTTCTAATTGGATGCAAAGACTTGCTGCTTTTGGTTGATTCCCACTCGACCTGTTTCTGCAAATCCCACGATGTCTGTTTGTGTTGTGTTTAATTAATAATGAAGTGGTGTCACACATGTGCATGTAAAAGTGAGGATAGTGTACCAGTGATGTGTGTATATGAGAGTCTTCTCTGCGCATGTGTTTGTGTGTAAGGTAAGCCAATGGGATGACAGCCAAGCGTGCAAATGTATGTGTTCGTGTGTGTATTTGTATCAGTGTCTGCGTGTTGTGGTTTTCAACAGGGGGATTTACTACTTAAGTAACACAACCATGATTAGGAGGCACTGCCATCTGGTAGTTTGAGAGGGGTGCTGTGACACATGCACACTAGCTTGTGCACACAAACAAACCCACATACAAACACACAGGTACATGACACACAGTCACAAATATCAGCATGTAATGAATAATTCAAATGCAAAGAAAAAGGCCACGATGTCCTGCACTGTGGTCTATATCAGGGAATCAAACACCCAAATACCAACACAAACATTTACATCCTAATCTGAGTGTTTGTTTCTGTTAGACTTGGATTCACTCACTTTTTCTGACAACAAACTGCAGACTTAATGACCAATTTCCACACACTTCCACTCAAAGCTGTTTTCATTTTCACTCCAACAGAAAATAAATCTCCATCTGTTGATTCAGGTGAGGATGGAACATCATGTTAATGAGAAAAGACTGAATGTTTCCAAGCAACACCTTTACCTCTCCTGATGTGAATATTATTCTACACCTCCATTTTCGTGAAGACAAACATCCTCTGCTGTGTCACTACCGTCTCAAGGGCAAAACATCTTAAAGCCTCTGTTAAGGTGCACAGCTCCGGAGCTCACGAGTGTGTTTAGACGTTGGAGTTGCTGCAGTCTAAATCCACATTTGATTTTTGCATGAAGAAAAGATGCAAGATAACCCTTAAAAACATACTCTAATAAACAAATCACAGCTTAACCTTAGTTTTCATGCAACTCTTGTTGTTGTCTTCCGACCTAAAAGCTTGTATTTCATTTGTCACAAATCTGAACCATTACGTTGTTTGTCAGCAATCCTTTAAAAATCAAAAGAAAAACGGTCTGTTCTGTGTTTTAAATTGCTGTAGTAGGAAAGAGTGCTGCCTCTGTGTGGCTTACTATTTACAGCGAAACTGAGACTCACCCAAAACAGGCTCTAGCTCAAACAGAACACCAGTTCACTTCTACCAGGTGAATCTCCTCCAAGGGATGTAATAAAACAAGACATGATGGCGATGATTTCATTGGAATATCTTGAGGGGCGACTTTAGCAGGGGCGGAGCCAGACTTGAGTGACTGGGGGGTCCAAACTGGGGTACAGACTTTTGCAGGGGTGGCATAAAGACACTTTGTGCACACAAACAAAAGAATAGCATTTATTTAACATTGCTATCTCGTCAAGACGTATCTATTTTGACATCTAAGGTGCAAGTAAAGTCTGCAAGGTTGCATGTAAGGATAATGGTTAGCACTTCTGCCTTATAGCAGAAGAGCTAAGGGTTTAAAGCAAAAGTCTTCCCGTCTGAAGTGAAAGTGTTTCAGTGTCCTCCAATGTCAGTGATGACCAAGATTTTCAACAAGCAATTTCATATGAAAACTAAGTTCACCTAAACAAGTAAGCACCACAAGGTATCAGTGTGGTGGGTAGTTCTTCCATCTCTCAGTACAAAGGATCAACGTTTCAATCTGAGGAAGAGCTTTCCCAAGTGAAGCTGGAGTGAAGTATTTTTCTCTCACTGGAGTTTGAACCATTATTTTAAACAGCCAGACTCAATTTGACAGTAAATACACCCTAAAGTTTAAGATTCTTCCCCGGCACAGAGAATTATGATATTGAATTACCAGACTGAAATGGAAAGTTTAAGAACCCCAATGAGTAAGCGCTGAAAGCAGGGATGCTAGTGTGCTGGTATTCACTGCTGGGTCAGGCTTCAAATCCAGGCTGAGGCTTTTCTGTGTGGAAAAAAGAGTGATCTGACTTTCTCCCTCTGCAATGTGGTCCATGATTTTGAACTACCAGGATGAACTAAAATAATACAAGGCCACACTGACAGGTGTCATGGTAGTGTGGTATTAGGACTGCAGCCTTTGAGTGATATGATGCTGGTTTAAATGTTATGGTCCTGGTTTTTTGTTATTTGCCCTAACCCTCTCTCTCTCTCTGCCTGCAGGTTGCATGGGTAGGGGCGGGGCCGGTCTCCTCAGGAGTGAGGCTCATCAGGGACAGGTGTGCCTGATTTTCTCATCAGCACTGGCTTCTTAAGCTGCCACCAAACACTCCTCCAGTGCCAGATTATTTTCCTCTAGCCGCATGCTCCATGTCCCGTTGTAACCTTGCTCCTGAGGAGATTCAAGCCACGCTTTCTGTGTACTTATCTCGAGTGTTTTCCAGAGGATTGATTCCTAGTTTTTTGTTTGTGAGTTTTTTGATAGAACCTTTTTTCCCCCTTTTTGGGTGATTTTGTGTTACTCCTAGTTTTGTACTTTTTCTCAGTTGTTTTTACCCGCAAGGCGCTTTAGTTGAACCTTGGTTTTTTGCTTAATAAATATTTTTTTCCCTGTACTCTGCATTTGGGTCCTGGTCCTTTGCTCAAGCCGTAACATTAAATCCAGTACGGGGTTTTCATTGTGAGATGGCATTGACATGCTTCCCCCACACTGTAGTCTGAGCTGTGCTTTTAAACTAACAACACAATGGTGACATCAAAAGACCAAAAGGGCCAGCACTGCCAAGCAGCCCTGCGGTGTAGTGGACAGGACTGCTGCCAAATCCAGGACAGGGGCTTTCAGTGTGAGGTGGGAATGAAATGCTGAAATGAAAAAGTCTATAAAGTCAAATAATGCCAGGCAGCCTTGTGGTGTGTTGGTTAAGACTGCTGCGTATCAGTTAAAGGATTCTGGGTTTGAATCCCAAAGGTCAACCTTTAATGTCAAATGGGGAATGATGGGAAAGTCTTCTAATTAAATGTAATCTGATTAAAACACGTACAATGATCTGAATATTCTGAGGACAGTAATGTGATTGTATGTGATCTGAATGTGTTTTTCTCCCTGACTCATATCAGAAACTGGGCTTTTTGGGATGTTTGATGTCGTCTGTTATTATAGCCAACAATTAAACACAGCCTGGAGGAACACTCAGCACCCTGAAGCTCAGTTTGTGCTTTTAATAGATCATTGATCTGTCCTCTGTGGACAGAAGTGACACGTATTGACCTTTTTCTTTTTCTTATTTACATATGAACACACAGACAAATCCTGCTTGTCCCCTAATCCTGAACCTGCCTCTTACACACTGACACACACACACATTTAAAAAGCTTCCATCTACTCTCGTCGCTGATCTTGTGCAAAGTGAGCGGGCCGTGTTGAGTGGTCTTTCCCACACACTGCAGCATCTCACACTCATCTTTGCAAGTTTAACCTGTCAGTCCTCACAACATGATCTCCAGACATGACTCACCAGCAAACCACTGCATCTGTTCACACACACGCACACACACGAAAACAGATGAGCAACTGCAGTCACAACTATCACCATGCATGCAGGTTACACAAGAAAATGTGGAGGCACACTCGATTCATCTTCAGTTCCGTTTGGTTTTCCATTAGGGATGGGATGACCGTACAAACACATAGAACCAAAACTCAACACATGACTTTCACCCACATGCTGCGGACCAACAGTGCCTTACCTTGTCTGACATACTGAGTGTGAGCTTTACTGTAGCTTGATCTGCAACACCAGTCATGCTCTAATTATATCTACATAAACAGATTATAATCTGGATTCTTTTGAGGACTATATATGATATACACTGCTCAAAAAAATAAAGGGAACACTTAAAGACCCATCCTAGATGACGATTAATGAAATATTCCAGTTGAAAATCTTTATTCATTACAAAGTGGAATGTGTTGAGAACCAAATAACATAAAAATGATCAATGGAAATCAAAATCATTAACCCATGGAGGTCTGGATTCAGAATCCTACTCAAAATCAAAGTGGAAAATCAGATCACAGGCTGATCTAACTTCTGTGGAAATTCCTCAAGACAATTCAAAATGAGGCTCAGTAGTGTGTGTGGCCTCCACGTGCCTGTATACACTCCCTATAATGTCTGAGCATGCTCCTGATGAGACGACGGATGTTCTCCTGAGGGATCTCCTCCCAGACCTGGATCAGGGCATCAATCAACTCCTGGACAGTCTGTGGGGCGACTTGACGTTGGTGGATTGAACGAGATGATGTCCCAGAGGTGCTCTATTGGATTCAGGTCTGGGGAATGGGCAGGCCAGTCCATAACATCAATGCCTTCATCATGGAGGAACTGCTGACACACTCCAGCCACATGAGGTTGGGAATTGTCATGCATCAGAAGGAACCCAGGACCCACTGCACCAGCATATGGTCTTACAATGGGTCTGAGGATCTCATCCCGGTACCTAATGGCAGTCAGGGTACCTCTGGCTGGCACATGGAGGTCTGTGCAGCCATCCAAGGATATTCCTCCCCAAACCATCACTGACCCACCTCCAAACCGGTCATGCTGGAGGATGTTGCAGGCAGTAGAACGTTCTCCACGGCGTCTCCAGACTCTGTCACGTCTGTCACGTGCTCAGTGTGAACCTGCTCTCATCCGTGAAGAGCACAGGGTGCCAATGGTGAATCTGCCAATCCTGGTGTTCTTTGGCAAATGCCAATCGGCACGGTGTTGGGCTGTGAGTACAGGCCCCACTTGTGGACGTCTGGCCCTCATACCACCCTCATGGAGTCTGTTTCTCACAGTTTGAGCAGAACATGCACATTAGTGGCCTGCTGGAGGTCATTTTGTAGGGCTCTGGCAGTGCTCCTCCTGTTCCTCCTTGCACAAACGAGCAGATAGTGGTCCTGCTGCTGGGTTGTTGTCCTCCTACGGCCCCCTCCATGTCTCCTGGTGTATCAGCCTGTCTCCTGGTATCTCCTCCATGCTCTTGACACTGTGCTGGGAGACACAGCAAACCTTCTTGCCACAGTGTGCATTGATGTGCCACCCTGGATGAGCTGCACTACCTGAGCAACTTCTGTGGGTTGCAGACACCGCTGCATGCTACCTCTAGTGGTGAGGGCACTGGTAAAATGCAAAAGTGACCAAAAATCAGGCAGAAAGGATGAGGACAGGGAAATGGTCTGTGGCCTCCACCTGCAGAACCATTCCTTTATAGGGGTTGCCTTGCTAATTGCCTCTCATTTCACCTGTTGTCTGTTCCATTTGCACAACAGCAGGTGAAATTGATTCACAATCAGTGTTGCTTCCTAACTGGACAGGTTGATATTACAGAAGTGTGATTGATTTGGAGTTACATTGTAATTTTTCAGTGTTCCCTTTATTTTTTTGAGCAGTGTATAAAGGAAATTACTTTCTTTTTTGTAAATTGAACCACACGTGTTCAGCTCTTTCAGTCAAGAATGCACTCATAAAGCAGTCTGTGCCAGGAGCTGGACTTTTTAACTCTGAAACTATGACTTTGAGCTGAAACAATCATTCATCACTCTCAGGGATTTCAGCTGTTTACCCTCCTCTTGCAGATGTATTGTTTTAACATTACCGATCACATCCTGTTGTCATGATGTGTGCACCAGTGTCCCAATTAATGTCTGAATAACGTAAATATGCACAGTTTGCCGTTTTCACACAGCAATTTTTAAACATGAAGTCCAGTACATAGCCAGTTTGCTCTTTTATTGAGCAAGGTCCTTGTTCTCTGTTTAAAACAGTACTTCAACAGAAAAATGAACAGTCCCCTGGCCATAATTTAAACTCAAGGGAGATGGTGCTTTTGCTGTTAAGGCCCCTCGTCAGTGGAACAGACTCCCCTCCTCAATCAGGGCTGCCCCTTCTGCTGATTCTTTCAAGTCTCGCCTCAAAACTCACTTTTATATCTTGGCATTTGAGTCCCCCAGTCCTGGAAAAGTGGCATGCTTTCCACTGCCAATGCTGTATTTTCTTTGTCATTTGTCTTTATACTTGTTTGATTTAACATTGTGTTTTTTATGGATTGTCTTCGGTCAGTCTCTGCTGTGTTTTTAAATGTGCTTTATAAATACATTTGTCTTCACATCTTTTTGCCAATCCTGCTGCGAGATCATCCATGTGTACAAAACATTATGGGCCCGATCTACTAAAGGTTTGCGTGTATAAAAACACGTGCAAACTTGATAGCGCGCGCAAAGCTGACGTACTAACCGGGAGCACCGAGGATTGCGTCTGTCAAATGAGCAAAATAGCACTCGCAAATCATTTAGCGTGTTTGCCTTCATGAATGTGCAGAATACATGCAGATCATCAGAACGCGCAAAATACTGGGAGGAGGAGATGCAAATGTAATCATTTAGCACACGCAATGTGATCTATCAAACCTGAAGCAGATAGCGAGCGCTGTATTTGTGTCTATATTTAGCAGGTTTGAAAGGCAGGTGCAAACTGGCACAGCGTTACACACACATGGCTGCGGTCACTGTAAAGCTCATCATAACATCGCTTTACAGCATGCCCACAAAAGCTGGGCTTACAAGCATTACTACACGTTTTAGTCAATCAAACCAAGATAACAAAATAATAATAATAAAACAACACAAATTCAAAGCAGTTCAGCACCACGGATAGCAACCGCATCATTCTGGCATCCACTTTGACTTTTTCATATAATGAGAGCACAGTAGGTCACTGTATCAACAGATATAAAGTTTAGTCAAATTGGCACAGCGGCCCACATGTTCACATACAAACACAAAATCAATATGAAGAATTTGGCCTACTCACTACTGTTTGGACGAGCCTTAAGCTCTGTGGACTTGTCCACGATGCACTGTATGTCCATTTTCTTTGATCTGTCATTCTCAATAGATAACATGACATGTCCACTCAGTCTCTCCTGTCCCATCGTGCTCATCAAGGGGTTTTTAGTTAGTTTTAACTTGGAGAATGAGCGCTCACTGAGCTGTGCCAGGCAGCTCCGCGTAACTCCTCATCTCGTGCTTGCAGCAGTGTGTTGGGGTGAATTGACTCAAACATGTTCCCATTTCCATTTAAGCTGGTGAATCTTTGGGACAGTTGCTGGATGATGATATCAGGCATTGAAAACGTTCACCTGAAAGTTGCTCCCTGGGACAGTGAGGTGACTGTCTTCATCCAAGTGACGCCTAACTTTTCTAGAGCAAGAGTGGCAGACTAAGCCTCATCAAATCGCTCTCTAAACTCCATCAAAACACTGATTGAATTTTGGAGTAGAGTAGATGCGTTTATTTCATCGGCAGATCTTCTGTTTTTTCTCACATCATTCACCTTTTCACAGATGGCCTCCCAAATCGTGTTTCTAACGCTGAGATGTCTCTGCTGGAGTTCACCGATGTGTTTATTTCCCTCCTCCACAAAGACCTCCAACTCCATGTCTTCAAACTTCATTTATCGCTTAAGACCACTCTGTTCTCTCAAACTCTCCATGGTGACAGCCGATAGCACCCGCAAAATCCTCATTATAGGGCGGTCCACACCAATTTGCGCACGCAGTCATAGTAGATCACCCGCAACACGCCCAGAAATAGCACGTGCAAAATTATTTGCACACGCATCACGATCTTAGTAGATCAGGCCCTATGTGTAAAGAAAAGTTAGGAGGAGAAGAAAGCTCCTCTTGCCTGTTTTCTTACTTCTCACTGCCAAACTTTACTGACAGAGTACTCAGCATAGACACTTAAGGATGACAGCCAAATACCAACACTTCTTTTTTTCACGCAATCCAACCTAATCAAACACCGTCAGTAAAATTCATCATAAAGAAATAACCAATACTGTCGCTAATAACCTGATTTCACTTTGTAGATCACGAGGAAGAGTCAATATAAGAGAGACAATTTCAAAGTTAGTTAAAAAAAAAACTCACAGCTCTTTGGCCTTTTATATCTTTGTTGATAGGACAGCTGAAGAAAGCAGGAAATGTGGAGAGCAGAGATGGGTCAAACAAGTAACTACTGCGCTGCGCTAATCTCACTAGTTTCTGATGCTTCAGGTTCTTAAGACCTATAACATGCAAAGTCATAAGGTTGCTGACGTAATGAAACAAATTTGAAAGGGCTAAAAGAGATCTCTTAGAAACAGGTATGAATTCTGAGAGAGAGAGAGAGAGAGAGAGAGAGAGAACCCTTGAGGTAGACTTGGTTATTATTTCAATCACATAATTGCATGACAGGTCAGGTCAACAACCACACACCTGTGGATGATGCCTTTAAGAGTTTTAACCAGAGTACAATAAGAAGACATATTGACATATTTTGTATTTTCGTGCTTTGTTTCACCAATTATTATTTGATTCTGAGCCCAACAGTGAAAACAGCTGAATGTGTCTGAGGTTAGGAGATTTTGGTTGGCTTTGGACATAAACCAACACCAAGTTCAGGCTTTATGACAGGCTGCATCATGAAATGGGACTCTATCAATCTTCAAATTTCTTTGCATGTTTTAATTTTATCCATTAAACCGATCTGCTGCAGAATTTGCTAAATACTGTGTTTATGTAGATATCAGATATGTGTTTATGTAGATGTCAGATATGTGTTTCTGCATCAATCTGCTGCCTGTGGTAAACAACAGAAGCATAATAATACTTGTGATTGAAGTGTTGTTGAAGGAGATGAGTCAGATTAAGATGCCCATCTGTTGCAGAAGAGTCAGCTCAGATCAGCATGTGGATGTTGATGGATACCATGTTTATGCTGAAGAGACCGTGTCCCTCAAACCAAACAGAAAGACATGTCTGGAAATTCTACATTTACTTTTGAACTGATAACTGGATGACTGACTTCTGTTTGTATGACCATATATCCACCATGGAGGATCTTTTTTATTTTTCATACTCCATCACCTGAATTTATACTTTGGTGATAAGATGGATTCTTCTCTGCCTGTTGTGGTGGATTGAACATGAAACTGTCCTCATTCAGCTCTCCTTCTTCTCTGAGCTCTGTGGTTCACACACCTTTATAAAGAAACTAATGTCACAACTTTGAACCCTGCTGCTATCATCACCACCGCTCATGGTTTAACTTTCTCTGTAGAGATCACTAACCTAAAGTTTCTCTCACCTGCTCCACTAGTTGCTAATATTGTTTGACAGGATCCAATATGTAAATGTCTGTAGCCTGCTGATTCAGCATGCTAACCAAAACTAACGTTTTAGCTACATTGTTTTGATGCAAACAGAAGCTAACAGTTTTACCTCACCTTACAGTCTATGGTGTCAACAAGCAGAAGCTAAATGTGTCTGAACTCTTTTCTGTGGATTGATTTGACATGACGTGTGATCAGTTTGCCTCTGGTGATGCTCATGTTAGTGAAAGTTAATAACCATTGTCAAGGGGTTTTGACCAATCAGAATCAAGCATCTTACACAGCTGGAAGATCAGTCAGAGAGACGGATAATAAGGGTTGATATAAGCTGCTTGCCAGGAAAGCTAGCAGTATTCTTCAGAGGACTGTTTGAACTTTTCCTGTGGGGTTTTCTTAAATTAAATAAACACATCACATTTTAGCTTGAATACATAGAATGTTTAGTCTCTGTACTCATCTCAGTCTGTTTTTGTTCATTCTTCGGTCTGGAACAGCAATCAGGTGTTTTATTGCCCTGATTTTATTTCTTGGTTATATCTTTTCTGTTATATTGTTCGGGTTGGTTTTATAACTGACTGATTTTTAGTTTGACCATTTTTTGCATTCTTTGTGCAGTCTACAGTGACCACAGAGGCTTGCATTTTGACTGACTGTTCTATTTATGTATTTGTTTATTTTCGGCTCCTGTGTTGTGGTGCTGATTTATCACTTTTTGTTATTTCCTGTTAACACAAGTTGTTCCTTTGTATATGTAACCCAGCTAAAAAAAGATGGGTTAAAACAAAATTGAATAAAGTATTAAACTGTTAAATTAAGTTTAAAGTAAAGTTTTACAGTTAACTTTGTCAAATACTTAGTTTCATCCGTTTCACCGTAATTAATTTAACGGAAATTTTGCAGTGCAGTCGCCTGCAGAAAGACGTCAGTTTTGCAGTGCAGTCGCCTGCAGAGGGACGTCAGTTTTGCAGTGCAGTCGCCTGCAGAAAGACGTCAGTTTTGCAGTGCAGTCGCCTGCAGAGGGACGTCAGTTTTGCAGTGCAGTCGCCTGCAGAAAGACGTCAGTTTTGCAGTGCAGTCGCCCTGCAGAGGGACGTCAGTTTTGCAGTGCAGTCGCCTGCAGAAAGACGTCAGTTTTGCAGTGCAGTCGCCTGCAGAGGGACGTCAGTTTTGCAATGCAGTCGCCTGCAGAGGGACGTCAGTTTTGCAGTGCAGTCGCCTGCAGAAAGACGTCAGTTTTGCAGTGCAGTCGCCCTGCAGAGGGACGTCAGTTTTGCAGTGCAGTCGCCTGCAGAAAGACGTCAGTTTTGCAATGCAGTCGCCTGCAGAGGGACGTCAGTTTTGCAGTGCAGTCGCCTGCAGAAAGACGTCAGTTTTGCAGTGCAGTCGCCCTGCAGAAAGACGTCTGTGATACTGAGAGAGCCTGAGTCAGCATGTTGAGCCGCAGTAGTTGCTTCGTGTTACAACTTTAAGCTTCACTAAAGTTGAGAACTAGTGAGAACTGAGTCAAAACAGTTTTACCTGAAGAAGTTATTGGATCATATTATTGTTGGTTCCCCGACGGAGCCACGAGACGACCAGAAGTGCCGGTTTCATCGTAATTAGCGCATATGCTAAGCCTCGGTCAGGTCTTATAGCGAGAGTGAGAAGATCCAGTGATGATTCAGTGATTCCAGTGATGGCGAGCCACCCAGCTTGATTCCCGTGATCCAGAATCTGCATTGCCACTGAAACAGCCGGATGAACTATCTGCCTGGTGGTAGGATCGTATCAGTCTTCTGGATTGGTACCAGCTCGAACACACACTTGACTTAGAGTGCACTCTGACTGATCCTCAATCTGATCTGAACTGCCACAAGTTGACTTTGACTGAAACTTACTCTACGGTCACCAGACATTGATTTTGAAACTACTTGAAACAGAGTAGAACACAAAGACAATTGATACAACTCAGGATATTTTTCTTTTTTGTTAAAAGGGCCATTTTTTATTTTTCATATAAATGTAATTTTTATGTAATCTGTATTGTTATTCAAAACAAACTAAAGTTGGTTTAACTGATTCTACTCGTGCCGTGTCAATAGTGATTGCACTCTTTACTTGGCTCCTTCCGAACCTAGCGTGATGTGTACTTACCCAGGAGTGGGTTACATATAATTGTGTGCTATTTTGTCACGTTGTTTTTTTCCGTGGTTTCGCACCTGGAGATTTACGCATATAAAGGAGACACACCCACCCTGTTGGTGAGACACTGATAAAAGCCTAGGCCTGAAAGCGTTCGTTTCTTTGAGCTGCTGTCAATTTCTACTATAAAAGTTTTGAACTTATTGTGAGTGCTGACATTTTTTTTAACACATCTCAGTCTGTCATGACCAGGGGTCCATTTCACAAAGCAGGTTTAGTGAATACTCTGAGTTTGTTAACCCTGAAATGAGGGAAACTCTGTGTTTTCTGTTTCACAAAGGGAGGTAACTCAAACCAGAGAAAGAGGGGTAACTCTAGCCTGTTTCACAGAGGGAGGTAACTTAAACTCTCGGTCAGTTACCGTAGTAACAGACTCTATGAACCTAATCTGGTCGGGACCAGATTTTTCTCAATGAACCTCGAGTTTCTCTCAGTCTCCGCCCCCTTTCAGCCACACACAAGCTGTGTCTCAATTCAGGGGCTGCATCCTTCGGAGGACGCAGCCTAAGCGGTCTTCGGAGGTGAGTCCTTCGGAGGCCCGTTCGAGGGCCGCATTAACCGTTGTGAAATGAGAGTCTGGCCTTTGGAGGATTTCCGGGTTGCGTCACCAATTGTTCACGCCCTCACCTTTACGTCAAGGTTTCTGCTGTCCGTAGATGCTACATTAAGTCAGTGCTTAAAGCTGACAGGATATTTGAAAATATGACTATGTGATGTGAATGTTGTCATACACCTTTTCAGAAGTGTTGATTTTCTCTTTGCCAGCTCTGAAAAAAAAACCATCTTAAAAAACCTAGTAGCTTCAATATCATCATCCATGTCTGTATACACTTTGTATTTTATTTTCAGGTTTTCCCATTTGTTTTGGCCTGCTGGCCAAGACACATGTTGTTAAATAAACACACATATGTGTGTAAATACTGTATATATACATATGCTGTATATATATATATGTATATATATATATATATGTATATGTATATTTCCACACACCATTCAGTATGTTCTCAGAAATATGACATTTTAAAATTCTGCCTGAGAGGCTGTTCATATTCAATCATCCTAAAAATAAAAACTCGTATGTCCAGCAAATTTGTTGAAATCTGAACTGATGTATGAAGTAATTGTTAATTACCATACCTTAACTAATGATGTATTAAACACGTTGTCATTACATGAAGTCAGACAGGATCATTAGTTCATGGTGAACAACAGGAATCCATTATTAATTCATACAGAAGTTCATCATGAGTCATGCATTACTTCAACATGGATTAAGCATTATTTCACTAAGAAAACTGTTCCATTATTATAAAGTGTTACCACAATTATTAACTAACCTCCATCTAACAGTGGCTGAATGTTTTACACCGGTAATGATCGTTCTGATCCCTCAGGTTTATGAATCTCTCAGTTTGATCCTTGCTCCCTAAAAAACAAAAGAAATGTAAAGCACGTTTTGTCATGTCAACAGACACAAGGATTCTTATATGGCGAAATAACAATAATAATAAAAATTGTAATAATCCTCAAGTCAGCTCAGTATTCAATGCAAACCTTTACCTACAGTTTAACAGTCTGGAAATAACGCAGGGCTCACAACCTCATCTAAAGTTGGTCATCTTAGTCCATTTATATGTAATATGAAGTATAACAGTCTAGTCCCGTGGCTACATGTAAGCATTACTAACGTCACGTAATTTAACAGGAACATTAAAGTGTTAAGGTCCCTTGAAGCTTCACATACCTGGCGTTGGATGTTCAAAAGAGTAAAACCCAAATACTTACATTTAAAAGTGAATTCCACTCCGTCTCTCTCTTCCCCGCTAGGTGCCGCCATATTGGATAGTAATTTTCATGAATGAGCAGCGGCGCAAAGGATCTTGGGATGTATGAGGCCGCGAAGGATGGTAGCGATGTGTCCTTCAAGAACAGGGAAAAGAAGGCCGCATTTGTGGGCTACATCCGGGTGTTTTTGAAGGAGCCTTCGAAATGGGACAGCCTTCGCGCAGCGTTGTGACGTAATCGGCCTTCAAAATGCAGCCTCAGGAGGATGCAGACCCTGAATTGAGACACAGCTACAGTGTTTGATTTCCTCATTCATTCAGTCGGCAGGCGAGTTTTGGCGTAGCGTATTTCTGCGGTCTGTTATTTAAAAATATAATTCAAAAATCAATCAGTAGGCCTTTATTAGGTGCCAACTTTTTTCACTAAAATGGCTTGTCCTTTTGTTAATGATCCCGTGGATGAAGGTGCAGCATTACTGCGCAGAGAATTAAATATTCCTCGGGAGATGATAATCAGACCGCGCATAGATGTTTTAGCATTTCCGAACAATTATCTTTTTGAGCGGTACCGTTTCACTTCACAGTCGATCATCTACATACACAACCTAATCCGTCAGTACGTTTGCAACATTACCCATCGTAGTCGTGCTCTTACATCCCAGCAGATATTGTGTGTTGCTCTGTGTTTTTTTGCAAATGGGAGTTTTTTGTATAATGTTGGAGATGCAGAGCACTTAAGTAAGGCCACTGTATGCAGGACGGTCAGAAAAGTGTGCCTCGCCCTGAAACGGCTTCTGAACACCTTCATCGTTTTCCCTGGACATAAACCGGTCAGAGTCGTCAAGGAGGAGTTCCACAGGATTGCAGGTGAATGGTGTAAAGATCTATTAAATTCATTTTAAATTATATTCTGTTAATGACATTGTGCTGCAACCTCAGAATGGGATTAGTCATTTTAATTTATTTTAGGATTTCCCAGTGTGATTGGCTGCATAGATGGCACACAAATCCCCATCACGGCTCCCTCACATAATGAGGCGGATTATGTTAACAGGAAGTCCATTCACAGCATAAATGTGCAGGTAAATGTAGATTGACTACTGTTTCAAAATGTTAAAGACTGCATCATAGTTCAACATCTGTCATTCTCTGCACTGTCAAGATCATATGTGATGCTGCCTACATCATTTCCAATGTGGAGGCCAAGTGGCCTGGGTCTGTTCACGACTCAAGGATGCATCGTGAGTCTAACCTGAACAACAGACTGCAACGTGGTAAGCAGCCTAAAGATTTGCACAATATAATTCACTTGTCTCCCTCTTTTAATATACTCTAATGTATCCACTATACATTACAGGAGAGTTTGATGGCCTTCTGCTGGGTGACAGGGGTTACCCATGCCAACCAAGGCTGCTGACCCCTTACCCTGACCCTGAACCAGGCCCCCAACAGAACTTCAACCGGGCTCACTGCAGGACGAGAGCCCAGGTGGAGAGGACCATAGGCCTGTTGAAAGCCCGTTTCCAGTGCCTACGTCACCTCAGGGTGACCCCTGAGAGGGCCTGTGATATTATTGTGGCATGTGTTGTTCTTCATAATATTGCCACTATTCAAGGAGAGCAACACCCTGCCCTACAAATAGAAGCTGATGATGACCACACCATCCACCTGCCAGCTATGCAGGACGGCAGAGCAGTCAGAGACACCATATCCCGCATCTACTTCAGAGATTAAGACAATATCATCACCACTACCACCACCAACACAGCAGCAGTCAAATAAAAACATAATACAAATTTCATTTGGTCTTCTTTATTTCCTACAAATACAAGAGATAGTTTAGTTAATGTTCCTGTAGTTAACATAATTAACATAATTCACCTGTGACCATGCACCCACCTCTAACTTGTGCTCTAGTAATTCAATTTCGAGATCTGCCCTTCTCATCTGGCGGTCCAAGAACTGCATTTCTTTGTTGGTTTTTTCTATTTTTTTCAGAAGAAATATTTTATAGATATCTTTCACTGGTAACTGGGAATACATAAGGAGGACATTAAATTATACAGTTGAACATGAATTCCACAGAATGAACCTCTGGTGTTTACTGAACATCCATCTCACTGTGTCAATCTGTGCAGTTGAAGTTGAGGGACCCTCCTGCTGCTGCCCAGCCATGCCCTGTTAAAAAGGATGAGAATGTGTTAATACTTCAGTGTAGGCTAAATGTCACACTCTATTTTACACCAGAATGTTAAGAAATGTGAATGGGAAGAGAACTAGCAATAACATATCAAATGTTACCTCTACAGGCCTTTCTGGTTCCCCCTCTGTGAAGGCAGCAGACAAAGTCTCCTCGTACTCTTCATCCTAGATGAGTGATATGTCTCAGTATACTTAAACCACCATTTGGCTCTTTGGAGTATTGCCTACTTACAGTTACAAGGTCTGTTGTGGCGTGAGGGGGCTCCACCAGGCAGATAGCACCATCAGAATATGTTGTGAGAAAAAAAAAAAAGACATGAAAGGGAAATAAATATTTGTATGAATAGGCTTAAAAAAAGATATATAGGTCTAGGAATATTACATGTTATAAAGGCACTTGTGTCTTGGGGGGTGGGCTCAGAGGATGAGCTCCCTCCAGGGATTCCCTCAGTCGCTGGCCTTCCAAAATTCTGGCTCAGGGCCAGCGCCTCTGCCTCCGTTAGAGGTGGCGGTGCTCGGCCGCCACCCGTTTTACGGGCATCTGCTTTCTTTCTGTTGGCTGAGTAGAAGTCTGTGTTAGTTTAAATAGGCTTAATTATTTAACAGAACATGATATAGATGAAAATACATGCATGTGTGTGAAAACAGCATTATGTTGGGGATAAAACAACTGCACAGTCAAACAGCCACTTAATATTTACTTTACAATGTAAAACATGATCAAAATGAGGTACCCCCATGATATTATGCCGAGGTCTTACCTGTTTGAACATTGTTTTTATATTTCATCTTAAGCTGCAGCCAGGTGCGCTTCTCCCCCGCGTGATTGCACCTAAATGAAATAAATGAATAGGCTACCATTCAAGCAGTTTCCCCCTGTGATTGCAAAGGACTACATTTAAACGTACGCATTGACCCGAGCCGCAATCTCCTCCCATGCCGTCTCCCTCTGTTTGGCACCTGCAGCGGTGTTGCATGTTTTTTTTAAAACATGCTCAAACTCGCCATATGAGCGAATAAGGATGTCCAGTTCCAGTGGGGTGAAAAATGCCGCCCTCTTCTTCTCCTCCTTTGCCATGGTGACTCGTTGAATCGGGGCTCCATTGATGCTGTCTTTTTAAAGTTGTGGTGCACGCGCTTAACCCCAGGTGAAACTACTCCAAGTTGATTTAACTAACTCAAATCAGCTGTTGTGGAACCGAAAACACAGAGTTTCCTATCTCAGAGAAGATCAACTAGAGTTCAGGGTTAGACTCAGAGTTTTATTGAACCTGCTTTGTGAAATGGACCCCTGATCACTCCACCTACTTTTAGATTTTTTTAAATGTATTTTTAGGGCAAAGTTTATTGAATGAGTGTATAAACAGTGGCCAGCTGTGGTAGGCATGAGGAGCTTACCCCAAACCTTGGAAGGATATCTCAACTAATCACATCTACTTTAACTTCTAATATAAAAGTATCCCCAAAAAAGTATAATTTTCAACTTGAATGGTAACTCAAAAGAGTGTCAGTATTTAGATCTGCTGAACTTAATTGTTTAAAGGTGACATATCATGCAAAATGGACTTTTTAATGGTTCTCTACCTGAAATATGTTTCCCTGGCATGTCTACAAACCCCCCGAGAATGAAAAAAATCCATTCTGCCCCTGTTCTGATTTCTCCACCTTTCTGTAAATGTGTGTGAAACGAGCCGTTTCAGACTTCAGTGTTTTTGTTACGTAACAACAATATCCGGTCTGTCACGGAGTCAGAGCTCGGAGCTTGTTCAGCCCATAGACTGTATAAAATAATACTGAATCCCTCCCCCGTTTTTCATTACCTGCACAAATGTGTGCTAACAAGGAGCTTAGGAGGGAGGCATGCTAGTTGTAGGCTGTCTTAATAAACACAGAGGTCGGTTTTACTCCCCACGTCTGCAGATTTGAAGATATAGTGGATGATTTTTATTTGTCATGGATAAGTGCTAGCGCTAATTAGCATAGCCACATAGCTATATGTTCATAGCTGTAGCTGTAGCTGTAGCTGTAGCTGTGTACCAAGACACACGTCGACATACTGACAAATAAAACAACAAGAAACACTAAATCTGTGACCAATCCTTCATAAAAGGTCCTGCTGCCTTTCTGGTAGAGGTCGGTTTTACTCCCCACGTCTGCAGATTTGAAGATCTAGTGGATGATTTTTATTTGTCATGGATAAGTGCTAGCGCTAGTTAGCATAGCCACATAGCTACATGTTCGTAGCTGTGTACCAAGACACACGTCTACATACTGATAAATAAAACAACAAGAAACACTAAATCTATGACCAATCCTTCAGAAAGGTCCTGCTACAGGCGCCTCTCCGTCAGGATCAGATTCAGAGGGTTGAAGTAACGCGATCTCTGAGCAGCCGTGTATATTCAGCCAACATGTAAACATTAGATCAACGTGCTGGAGAGCCGAGGCACATCCACTTCCGTAGGGGGCGTGGTCAGAGAGAAAACAGAGTGTTCTGATGAGGAATGAAGAAGAGGACTTTTCAGGCAGACCAAAATCTGATTTCAAAGTGTTTTTTTGAGCATAAACTTTAAAGACATGTTTTGGGGACCTCTTAGACCAATATATATTGATGAAAAAAGCGTGATATGTCACCTTTAAGAAGACTATATTTGTCCAAAGTCCCCATCTAACAGCCTGTTTAACACAACACAAATAGTAGATTTCAATTTAAGTGCCGCCACTGACAAGACAAATAGCCAATTGTGGTTCAGGATTTCGTGGTGGCCAATGTGGCAACCATCCCCTGGCTCGGGGTGCATGAGAAATATAAATGCTTAATTCTTTTTTTTTCTGTTTTAGTAGTTCATGAAGCCCCTTTGTGTCTTAACTATTGCATATCTTTATTTATAAAAATGTCAAGTCTGTATTAAAAGAAAGATCACAGTTTTCCTTTCCACTCTCTTCCCTCTGTGTGTATTCTAGACAAGGAGATATACTTCTTAACAATTATCTTTCAAAGAAAGAGATAGAAGACAAAATGTCTGATACAGTATTCCAAGTTGAAGCTTAATTTGAAACTTCACCAGTCTCTGGTGTAAAGACTCTCTCCTTTGTGTTCCCTCTGAAAGCTGCTCCTTAATGAGCCGGAGTTTAGGGAAAGTCATTCATAAGAGGGATTATGTAATATAAAGACTTGGATGGTATTTCCATGAAAGACAATCTCAGTCTGCTGAGGTTTCATACTAACATCAGATATACTGGGTATGATATTCTTGCATTCAGTAACACTGTAGATTTAGCCCCGCCCACACCCGTCAATCTATCCATTAAGGTAGAAAGAAGTAGAGTGAAGTGTCTATAAGTCACTTCTGTCTTGGAAATGTATTTTGCAAACTTTCTCTGATTCTATGGGAATGTTTGGCAATTCACACTGAAGTCTATTAGGACTGACTCGCCTTTGGAGCCAGCCTCTAGTGGGCATTTGAGGAAGTGCAATCTTTGGCACTTTCACTTTAGCTTCATTTTTTGCCACAAAAATGTCTATATTAAAGGTGACATATCATGCAAAATGGACTTTTTAATGGTTCTCTACCTGAAATATGTGTCCCTGGCATGTCTACAAACCCCCTGAGAATGAAAAAAATCCATTTTGCCCCTGTTCTGATTTCTCCACCTTTCTGTAAATGTGTGTGAAACGAGCCTTTTCAGATTTCAGTGTTTTTGTTACGTAACAACAATATCCGGTCTGTCACGGAGTCAGAGCTCGGAGCTTGTTCAGCCCATAGACTGTATAAAATAATACTGAATCCCCTCCCCCGTTTTTCATTCCCTGCACAAATGTGTGCTAACAAGGAGCTTAGGAGGGAGGCATGCTAGTTGTAGGCTGTCTTAATAAACACAAAGGTCGGTTTTACTCCCCACGTCTGCAGATTTGAAGATATAGTGGATGATTTTTATTTGTCATGGATAAGTGCTAGAGCTAATTAGCATAGCCACATAGCTATATGTTCATAGCTGTAGCTGTAGCTGTAGCTGTAGCTGTAGCTGTAGCTGTAGCTGTAGCTGTAGCTGTAGCTGTGTACCAAGACACACGTCGACATACTGACAAATAAAACAACAAGAAACACTAAATCTGTGACCAATGGTTCAGAAAGGTCCTGCTGCCTTTCTGGCAGAGGTCGGTTTTACTCCCCACGTCTGCAGATTTGAAGATCTAGTGGATGATTTTTATTTATCATGGATAAGTGCTAGCGCTAGTTAGCATAGCCACATAGCTACATGTTCGTAGCTGTGTACCAAGACACACGTCTACATACTGATAAATAAAACAACAAGAAACACTAAATCTATGACCAATCGTTCAGAAAGGTCCTGCTGCAGGCGCCTCTCCGTCAGGATCAGATTCAGAGGGTTGAAGTAACGCGATCTCTGAGCAGCCGTGTATATTCAGCCAACATGTAAACATTGGATCAACGTGCTGGAGAGCCGAGGCACATCCACTTCCTGAGGGGGCGTGGTCAGAGAGAAAACAGAGTGTTCTGATGAGGAATGAAGAAGAGGGTTTTTCAGGTATGCCAAAATCTGATTTCAAAGTGTTTTTTTGAGCATAAACTTTAAAGACATGTTTTGGGGACCTCTTAGACCAATATATATTGATGAAAAAAGCGTGATATGTCCCCTTTAAGCAATTAATTGCCAATGAGAGCAGAGTCAGCTGTGTGGGCAGGATGGATTAAAAACATTTCTCTAAAAAACAGCAAAATAAGAGTTTGACCATAAAAGAAGAAACCTTGAAGTTGCAGTGATGACAGCTTTTCAGGGAATTGGAAGTTTTGGACATAAATCCCTTAACATTATCGGCCCGATCTACTAAAGGTTTGCGTGTATAAAAACACGTGCAAACTTGATAGCGCGCGCAAAGCTGACGTACTAACCGGGAGCACCGAGGATTGCGTCTTTCAAATGAGCAAAATAGCACTCGCAAATCATTTAGTGTGTTTGCCTTCATGAATATGCAGAATACATGTAGATCATCAGAACGTGCAAAATACTGGGAGGAGGAGATGCAAATGTAATCATTTAGCACACGCAATGTGATTTATCAAACCTGAAGCAGATAGCGCGCGCTGTATTTGCGTCTATATTTAGCACGTTTGAAAGGCAGGTGCAAACTGGCACAGCGTTACGCACACATGGCTGCGGTCACTGTAAAGCTCATCATAACATCGCTTTACAACATGCCCACAAAAGCTGGGCTTACAAGCATTACTACATGTTTTAGTCAATCAAACCAAGAGAACAAAATAATAATAATAAAACAACACAAATTCAAAGCAGTTCAGCACCACGGATAGCGACCGCATCATTCTGACACCCACTTTAACTTTTTCATATAATGAGAGCACAGTAGGTCACTGTATCAACAGATATACAGTTTAGTCAAATTGGCACAGCGGCCCACATGTTCACATACAAACACAAAATCAATATGAAGTACTCGGCCTACTCACCACTGATTGGACGAGCCTTAAGCTCCGCGGACTTGTCCATGATGCACTGTATGTCCATTTTCTTTGATCTGTCATTCTCAATAGATAACATGACATGTCCACTCAGTCTATTCTGTCCCATCGTGCTCATCAAGGGGTTTTTAGTTAGTTTTAACGTGAATGAGCGCTCACTGAGTAACTCCTCATCTCGTGCTTGCAGCAGTGTGTTGGGGTGAATTGACTCAAACATGTTCCCAGTTCCATTTAAGCTGGTGAATCTTTGGGACAGTTGCTGGATGATGATATCAGGTATTGAAAACGTTCACCCGAAAGTTGCTCCCTGGGACAGTGAGGTGACTGTCTTCATCCAAGTGACGCCTAACTTTTCTAGAGTAAGAGTGGCAGACTAAGCCTCATCAAATCGCTCTCTAAACTCCATCAAAACACTGATTGCGTTTTGGAGTAGAGTAGATGCGTTTATTTCATCTGCAGATCTTCTGTTTTTTCTCACAGCATTCACCTTTTCACAGATGGCCTCCCAAATCGTGTTTCTAACACTGAGATGTCTCTGCTGGAGTTCACCGATGTGTTTATTTCCCTCCTCCACTAAAACCTCCAACTCCATGTCTTCAAACTTCATTTATCACTTAAGACCACTCTGTTCTCTCAAACTCTCCATGGTGACAGCAGATAGCACACGCAAAATCCTCATTAAAATAGGGCGGTCTGCACCACTTTTGCACTCGTTATCATTTGCGCACGCAGTCTTAGTAGATCACCTGCAACACGCCCAGAAATAACACGTGCAAAATTATTATTTGCACACGCAAATTAGTGCTCGTTATTTGGGATCTTAGTAGATCAGGCCCTATGTCCGCTAGAAAACTTCCTTTTTAATGAAACAAGCATTTAAGACAAGAGATGAATCAATATTAACTGCTACTATGATCAGATTACCATTTTCCAAGCTTTTGATTTTTTAATCACTATTAAAATATGAAGTACATGATTTTCATTCATCAGTCAGACTTGTCTTCATCAAAGCTTTCGTACACGTTTTACGTAACTTCTTTCCACTCCGTCATCCACTTTAAGCTTTCTTACTTATATCTGATTACCTCAAACTTCTGGCAGCACTGGCCTCCACAGTTCAAACCATCCATCTCCCTCTCTCATCCCTTAATCTGGCTCCTTCAGCACTTACCTTATCCATCTTAATAACTTTTTAAGATCCAAACTCTTCTTCTTTTCCCCACTCCTAGCTTATCCTCCCTTTTCTGACCTCCCACTCAATCTCCAAAATTAATCCCACTCCATCCTTCTCCTCCTGCCAAACCCCCCTGCCCTGCTTTAATGAAGTTTCACTGAAACTAATGAAATCAAGAATCGATCATAAGTCAGAGTGATAAATCAGATCAAGATAAGTGGGTCTAGTATGTGCAACCCTCTGTGTGCTGAAGGACTAACGTGTCTGTTTTTAGGGGAGAAAGAAAGAGCTGCTTGGAGTAAACAACATCAACCAATGAAATGACAGATGCACTGCACACTGACTGTTCATCATCTGCAAATCTAGTCTTCCTGGGTCTGAAAGTAAAATCATGGCTTTTCAAAAATAAATGTCAAGCTGTTTTTTTTTAGATTAAGGAAAAAGTCTCAGCAATTAGAGCAGACAAGGGGCAACAAATCTTTAGGTGAATTAATCTTCATCCAGGCATTAAAATCTGGGCAGGAGGTCATAATAGGGATCATATAAGTGAAAGCATATGGCACACTCTGGTTCCATATGAATTTTTCTTTAGATCGATGGTGTTTCGGCGCTCTGGCCTTCTTCAAGATCATCACATACTGAGATACAGGCAGAGGTGAAGAAGGGGAAAACATCAGCTTAAAATAAACATCATTAAACAGACATAAGGTGTTGAAATGCGTATTTTTAATGTTTCCTCTATGTAATATATCTACAGGAAGCGTCTACACATTCTACCAATTAACCAGATATTAAGATTAAAATGTTTGAGGCTCATCTTGAGCTGATTCTTTTACTTTTGTCTCATATCTAGTAGAATCTGTCCTTAAATGTAAATATTTTAAAACACATTTAATCATAAGTAATGTCAAATGTAATCTTCCTAATTGGACAGATTAAATATTTTCCTTCTCTTTCTTCTCACTTGTGGGATCATTTGATTGGCTGTATCATACTGGTGGCAGGTTTGTCTGGTTGAAGTTCCATTTAAACATAAAATAAACAAATAAATATCTATTCAGTGTGGCTTTTATGCAAGTTTTCATCATTTCATTGATTCTGTTTTTTTTAATATATTTTTTATTTGTATATCAGTTTAATTGATATTTTTAGTGATATTTTTAATTAATTAATTAATTTGAACTATTAAAATTTTTTTTATTTTCATTCTATTACTTATTTTTAAGTCCATATATTTTATTGTTTTTATCTTATTATTAGTTTTCCATTTTTCCATTTTTGTTTTTATTATGCATGTTTTGCTTATATTTTACTTCTGCTTCTTTCTTGTTTTCAATCCCCATAAAGCACTTTGAGTTGCATTTGATTTGTATGAAAGGTGTTCTATAAAAAAAGCTTGATCCATTGATCACCTGAACATGTGTGGGAAGGAGCGATCTTCAACACCAGACTGCTGAAACATCATCAAATTAAAGAAACTACACGTGGAAAGAGAGTGTGCTGCACTTTTTTTTCATTTTTATTCTGCTGCCAGTAGTCACCTCCTCACTAAATCCTTCAGTGTGTTACTTGTCTACTAAGTAATAGGGATAATATCTTTATCTCATAGTATGACTTAACTTTGAAACTGAATAGTTTTTATCCGAGAGTTAAAGTTTCTACTCTTTTTTCTTCTAAAGTGATATTTTACGTGATCCTTCGAGGACTGCAGCTACAACTGACATCAGTGTAAATGCTACACTGTTAGAGCAGCTGATGGAAAGTTCAGCATCAGACTGAATCACTGTCGTAACTTCTGCCTTTGTTCATTTACTGCTGTTGCAATCTTTTGCAGACATCTCCAAAAAAATGCAGACTCCTTAACTCTTTCAAAGTCAGCCCACTGAATCTAAGCTGAAACTTTGGTCCAACATTGAGTTCTTACTTTTCATTGTCTGCAACAACTTTGTGGCTACTTATTGTGAAAAGTCTTTGAACCTATAAGAACACACAGACAGTGTTTTCTCCAATATGACCCACACCCATAACTTAGGTTAGTTACATTCATAATTGGGGTTCATTACCTGCATGATGTGAGAGATTTTACTCTAGGTATCTGCATGTTCAGTCGACTGAATGATTACATTTCATCACCTCCACTAACCGTCACCAGAATAACAAATTATTAGCTGAATGTTGAGTCTAAGGCACAGGCTGTATAAAATATGGACGTAGTATCCG
Organism: Notolabrus celidotus; assembly: GCF_009762535.1. NCBI lineage: Eukaryota > Metazoa > Chordata > Actinopteri > Labriformes > Labridae > Notolabrus > Notolabrus celidotus. The sequence goes on along the minus strand of NC_048273.1, from coordinate 38,773,933 downwards.
TGACGTCACCCATCTGTTTCTGAAGAGCTGTTTTGAGGCCAATCGTCGGCGGCAGCCATATTGCTGCTGTAGAGCGATTGTGACGTAAAGAGGCGGGCTTTGAGCCTCCTAGCCAACAGCTACAGTGTTCCCGCCTGTCAATCAAGTCAGCTGTGCCTCTCATTGGAAGACTTCTAATCTCAATATCTTCGAAAATGCAGTGTTAGAAAAAAATTCATCCCTGTATAGTGTGTGCCGATAGAGAAATGAGCTATCCAGACTACACTCGTCTTTTGAACCAGGCTGTAAACATGTTTATTTCTACTGTAAAGATCGTCTCTTTGAATTGGTGTGTATGTGGTTTCCAGTACTTCTGGAGCCAGCCTCAAGTGGATCCTCCATGAACTGCAGTTTTTAACACTTCCACATTGGACTCATATTTTTAGACCGGAGGTTGCCGCTTGGTCGCTTGGTCAGCTGTAGCTTCGGTTAATGGCTACTGCTTTAACACTCTACCACCAGACTGTAAAACCAAGCTCTGCTAGCACCACCAGCGCCTCTACTTTCTTAGGAAGCTGAGGCGCGCAGGACTTGGGAGCTCAGCTCTGAACTCCTTCTACAGATGTGGGGTGGAGAGTGTCCTGTGCTCCTGCATCACTGTGTGGCATGGCAGCTGCTCTGCTGCAGAGAATAAGAGTCTGCAGAGGGTGGTGAAGGCCGCACAGAGGATTGTAGGGAACAGCTTACCACCAACCACTGACATTTACACCAGCAGATGCAGAAATAGGGCCTCTGGCATCATGAAGGACACCTCCCACCCTGCACACAAACTGTTTGCTCCTCTACCCTCAGGCAGGAGGCTGCGGAGCATCAAGAGCAGAACCACCAGAATGAGGAACAGCTTCTTACCTGAGGCTGTAAGACTGCTGAACTCTGGTGGTGCTCTGTAGTCTCGGCAGCTCCCAGCCACACAGACTCTGACATGAACAGTACAATAAAATGGACTACCTCAAAACTTGCACACTGTACATTTGCTCATTCAATTGCACTATGCACAATATTTATATTTGTATTTATATTTTTACATTTATTACTAATGTCTTCCTTTAATTGTATGTTCTTTGTGGCTTTATACAGGACCTGAGAAACGAAATTTCGTTCCATATCATGAGACTTGTATTGGTATGACAATAAAATACCTTGAATCCTTGAATCCTTGTTATCAACATTTGGCAAACCAATTAGACATATTTTCCCTGCTCACTGTGATCTTGTGTTTAGCTGTGTTAAATAAATTCTGACCTTTAGACTAGTCGGCCAGGTTGAATTTGAATTCCTGAAATGAGTTTCTTCAGAACACCCATACTCTGCACATTTGATGTTATGTGTTTGTTACCGAAACACCTCAATATAAAATATCACTTTCAGTCCTATAGGTCATGATAAATAGTGCTCTTAAGGGTTTAAGTCAAGGCTGCTTTGTACATGCAAAAGTGCAGCAGTCTGCACTCTTAAAATAGTCATACAGGTTAGGACTTTGGTCCCATCCTTGTGCATCTGTCATTGCAGTTTTCAGATTTATGCAGTTAAAGCTAGGGTTGGTAGTCACGGAAAACTAGCATGAATTGAATGTAGCATTTCCTCAGGACTCAGTCTAACCCCTCCCCCTCCCCTCGGAGCCGCTCAGAGCTCCTCCAAAATGACCCCCCACTCACATGCACCAGTGCTGCTGATTCACGACCATATGATGGTGACTGATTCAAAACCGGTCCTCGTGAAAGTTAAAAACACAAACAAACATGGCTATCCTTAATACTCTAGTGCACTGCACCATGCTGACCACTGACCCACATACCCATATTATTTTTTATTTATTGCTTAATTTGTCATTACCAACAATAATCACACCATGTCAACCTGTCACTACTGACATTTTATAATACTGCCTGTAATTACTTCTATTTAATTTAAATTCCATTGTAACATTGTATACATCTAAATTGTATTCTAGCTTTATTTATCGATTTTTATTTTAACTTATTTTATTTTATTTTATTTTATCTTATTTTTACTTATTTTACTCATTTCTACTTATTGAAACTTCTTTATTGGTTGTACATTTGTCTGGGTTGCTGTAATAATTGAATTTCCCACCCGGGGATCAATAAAGTAATATCTTTTCTTATCTTATCTTATCTTATCTTATCTTATCTTATCTTATCTTATCTTATCTTATCTTATCTTACTCACAACTCACAGCGAGCGGGAGAGAGGAGAGACAAGAGGAGAAGTTCTTCATTCATTCAAACATTGATTGGTTGGTGTTTTCCCAGGTTTACTCCGGCTGTAGATAGCAGCTTTGTTTACCTCTTTTTTAAGAACACATTATGTATTGATTGCCATCAGGACATAAAGATCATTTTAACCAGTATGACAAAAAGTGGATCTAAATCTGATTACCAACCCTAGCTTTAACGTCACTTTTTAAAAACAGTGTCTGCTGATGTCTTCCCCTAAACTACCATCGGAGTTGCTAACGGTGCATTTTTAACTCCTGAAGTGCGTTTTGTCTCAGTAAACGTCTGCTGAACCAAGAACACAACTGACTTTAATTTACAACCACAATAATCCAAAACACACCCTTGTCGACATGAGTGTTTAGTTCAACAACTTCTGTACTGACTAGCTTCACAAAGGGCCAGATGTGTTTTTACTAAAAGAATTTCATTTTTATTTAGGGGACTTTGTCGTTTCGAACACAGATGACAAAAACATTCTCTTCTTCTCACAATTTTTTTTTTTTTGATTGCCGATAAAAAAACAACATTTGTTGTCTAACATTTTTGAAGTCTCCTGTTTTCTGCACTGGAGATCCTCTGACATAAATCAGAGTGAATTGGGAAATGATTCCAGCTCAGAACTCTGATGACGGCCACAGGCTGAAGTGTCTCCTCCTGTCTCAGCTTCTCATTAAAGTCTTTGAAGTGCCTTCGGCACTGTTAGTGCCTGTAGGACGGCTCAGTTAAACCTCATGGACCTGTGCAGCAGACAAGCAGCACAGAAGGCCACCCGCTCTGTCAGTCAGAGCGTATTCCCCTCCGTCTGTACGTCAGGTTCTCACTGTTGGTTCATATACTACTCCCTGTGAGGCGTAATATATTAAGACACACTCATGCTGTCATTAATATTTTTCCTGAGACCTCGGGTCAGTGTTGGTGTTTCTTTAATGATCAGGATGTTAGAATGATGATGGATGTGACATCATTTTAACGCATGTAATAAATGAGCCAAATCCAGCACTGTATAGATTTTGTGACTGCATGGATTTGATTTTCTTAAAAGGTCAACCTGGGTGGTTATGTTCCCCTTCGCATGTCTTACATCATCTTGTATCTACGCTGTGCAGCAAAGCCTTCTTCCCTGGAGGACAAATAAAGTTGAACATAAACTTTTTACAGATTCCTGGTGCTGAAAACAAATTGAAGGCATGCCAGAGTCTCTTCCAACAGACTAAATGATTTAATGTAATGTGAGCAGGCTCTTGGCAGTGGCACTTTATTCTGTGGCACTTAACTTAGACTGGCTCTAACTTCTTTTAAGACTTCAGAGAAACTCAGAGATATGAAAGCCCACTTCTGCCAGAATCAAACAAAAAGATGAAAACTTGATGATCAAACATGCTCATGTGAAACGACAATTATGAGATTTTAAAAAACATAATTAGGAAGTAAAATGTCATAATATTGAGATAAAAGTCATATCAGCAGGGACTTTGTTTGGAGCAGGGCCAGAGGGTCATTGGTTGAAGACCCATCACAGAACAAGTTTTGAAATTGGGCTGGTTCCTAGAGAGGTCAATCAACCAATCTTTACTTACAGTCCTATGAATAAGTTTGGGCACCCCTCTGAGGCTGCATAATCATTTACTCTGTCTTCACAGAAAATGATCAAAGTGGCATGTCATTCATTGTCTAATCAAAGCTGAGTACTGGGGTGTTTTCCACACAAAAACTTTAAGTGTAGCAATACTAAATTGTATGAAATTAAATCAGATGTCAAAAATAGGCTGTGCAAAAATCTGGGCACCCTTGTCATTTTATTGATTTGAATACCTGTAACTACTTAACACTGATTTATTGGAACACAACATTGGTTTGATGAGCTCATTTAGCATTGAACTTCATAGACAGGTGCATCAAATCATGAGAAAAGGTATTTAAGGTGGCCAATTTCAAGTTGTTCTTCTCTTTGACTCTCCTCTGAAGAGTGGCGACATGGGGACTTCAAAACAACAAATGACCTGAAAACAAAGATTGTTTAGCATTATGGTTTAGGGGAAGGCTACAAAAAGCTATCTCAGAGATTTCAGCTGTTATTTTTCACTGTGAGGAACATAGTGAGGAAATGGAAGGCTACAGGCACAGTTCTTGTTAAGGCCAGATGTGGCAGGCCAAGAGAAATATTTGAGAGGCAAAGGCGAAGGATGTTGAAAATGGTCAAAAACAACCCACAGACCACCTCCAAAGACCTACAAGATCATCTTGCAGCAGATGGTGTCAGTGTCCATCGTTCAACAATTCAGTTCACTTTGAACAAGGAAAAGCTGTACGGGAGAGTGATGCATAAGAAGCCTTTTCTGAGCACACGGACAGAAACAGAGTCACTTGAGGTATGCAAAAGCACATTTGGACAAGCCAGCTTCATTTTGGAATAAGGTGCTGTGGACTGATGAAACAAAGATTGAGTTATTTGGGCACAAGCACCGTTATGAATGGTGGTGAAAGAACACAGCATTCTAAGAAAAACACTTGTTACCCACAGTAAAATTTGGGCGAGGTTCCACCATGCTGTGGTGCTGTGTGGCTAGTGCTGGTACTGGGAATCTTGTTGAAGTTGAGAGTCACATGGATTCCACTTAATATCAGCAAACTCTTAAAAATAATGTTCAAGAATCTGTTCCAAAGTTGAAGTTACTCCGGGGCTTGATATTTCAACAAGACATGACCCAAAACACTGCTCAAAATGTTCTCCGGCATTCATGTTGAGGAACAAGTACAATGTTCTGGACTGGCCATCCCAGTCCCCAGACTTGAATATCATTGAAAATCTGTGGGATGATTTGAAGCGGGCTGTCCATGCTCAGAAACCATCAAGCCTAACTAAACTGGAGATGTTTTGTCAGGAAGAATTGTCCAAAATACCTTCATCCAGAATCCAGACACTCATTACAGTCTATAGAAAGCTTCTAGTGGCTGTTATTTTTGCAAAAAGAGGCTCTACTAAATATTGATGTGATTTTTCTGTTGGAGTGCCCAAATTTATGCACTTGTCTAATTTTGCTTTAATGCATATTGCACATTTACCGTTAATCCAAAAAACATAATTTCACCACTGAAATATTACTGTGTTATCAGTTATTTGATATATCAAAATGAAGTTGCTGATACAAACACCCAATGAAAATAATGGAAATTGTCAGGGGTACCCAAACTTTTTCATATAACTGTATATGGTGCCAAATCACAACAAACGTTATCTGAGGACGCTTTACGAACATAGCAGGACTAGACCATACTCTATGTTCTATTATTACCAAAGACCCAACATCAAGACAGGATCAGGTCCAGTTCCATCTTACAGACAGGTCTCAGTCTGATCTCATCTTAATCCACCATGAGCAGAGCACTTTGCAGCATTTAGCAAGTTACAGTGGCAAGGACAAACTTCCTTTAACAGGCAGAAACCTCCAGCAGGACCAGACTCATGTTAGACACACATCTGCTGAGAACGAGTTGGAGAGGTGCCAGTTCACTTTCAGCACTGCCGAGGTGCCATTGAAGCAAGGCACTGAACTGCAACAGCTTGAGGTGTTCTTCTGTGTGCAGCCCCCTCACTCTGACATCACTCTGTTAGTGCATTCCCATAGGCTCCTGTTTGTGTGATTTCAAGCCTGTATGTGTTTTGCGTATTTTGACAGGGTGAAAATTTCTAATTTCAAAGTTTATAAAATCAAATTAAATTTGAAGAAATAAGAAATATACTTCTAAATAATGAAATTAAATTAAACATTTTGAGAGAAAATAAGTGATCATTTTCAGATGAAAAGTCATAACGCTGAAATAAACTGTAAAGTTATTCTAAAAGTCATGGCTTTGAGTTACAAGGTGATAAAATAAGGATATAAAAAAATCCCAATTATTAGTTTTGAAGTCAACTTTTTGAGGTAAAAATTTTAAATGATGAGATTTAAGGTCAAAGTGATGAAGTTGGTCATAATAATAAAATCAAAGTCATTGCTTTGAATTACAAAGATGGGTTTTCATCACTTTATGTTGATCCTTTTATCTTCAGATGTCTGCATATCTGAATATTGTGACTTTTATATTCTATAACAGTGCTCTTTATCACATTATTCCGACAGTTTTTCTTAAAATAATGACATAAAAATAGTTTTTTTTAACCATCAAGTCCAAGTTTTGACCTTTTTATTGGTTGAGATGGACTTCCTTACTGTTAACTATTGGTGCCAGAGTGCTTTCATAGATGTTTGTCCCCTTAATTTGACCTCGATCTGTTATATATTTGAGTTCTGCTCTGGTTTATTGTCCATTTAGGAGATGTTTTGAGCACATTTTATTTCATGGGACTTTATTTTTGGAGTATTTCAAGCCAGGCCTGGATACCAAATTCCCCTCAGGATGGTAAAGCTGAAGTTGAAGTTGGGGCTGCAGACAGACGGGCTTCAGATAGAAGAGAGGGAGTTCTTCTTTGTGTTTTCTTTTTAAGAACTAACTGGACTGAAACTAAAGACAAAGACAGGTCCAAGTGGGAGATGAGATCAGACTTATCCTGCCAACATTTAGCTATCTCTCTCTCTCACACACACACACACACACACACACACACACACACACACACACACACACACACACACACACACACACACACACACACACACACACACACACACACACACACACACACACACACACACACACCGGGAGAGTTTTCTCCTGCCTCTTATCTGCCTATCCTGTTAGAGCTCCCCCACATTAGTGAGATAAAGCAGCACTTAGCAGCACTTAACCTGCCTGTGTGTACGGCTGAATTAGATTTGATGGGAGAGGAAGACACAAAAACCCACACCTCAGCAGGAGGTCAACAACCCGGTTCACTATCACTGAGAGAGAACGGTAAAAGCATTCTTAATTTTTAATAGTCACTATTTTCATTATAAACAGTAGTTATAAATCAGTTTACAGACAGCTTTCTGTTTTCATGCCCCCAAACTCTGAACTCTGCCTCTGGACATTAAACTGCGAGCTCTCTGGGGTTTTTAAAAGTAAACTAAAGACTTCACTTTTTCACCTGGCTTTTAACTTGGAGCAATTTCCTTTTAGCCCTGGACTGTATTATTACCATTACGACCATTGTTTTAGCATTATTTTACTTTGTTTTATTTTATTCTATCTTATTTTTATTTGTTTTCTGTTATTTTTCTGATTTTATTTCATACATTTTATTGTTATAATTTTACTTTATCTTTGTATCTTGTATTTAATTCATTTTAAAGTATTGATTTTATTTAATTTTCTTGTATATATATGATTTTATTTTGTTTTATTTTTTGTTATGATTTTATTTATTTTTCTGATATTTTTCAGTTATTTCTCTGATTTTATTTTATTGATATTATTGTAATTTATTTTATTTCTCTGATATTTCTCTGATTTGATTTTATTAATATTATTGTAATTTATTTTATTTCTCTGATATTTCTCTGATTTGATTTTATTAATATTATTGTAATTTATTTTATTTCTCTGATATTTCTCTGATTTGATTTTATTGATATTATTGTAATTTATTTTATTTCTCTGATATTTCTCTGATTTTACTCTAATGATTTTAGTATATTTTTCTGATATGTATCGGAATTTATTTTAATTTTATTATTGTAATTAATATTTCATTTTCTGATATTTATCTGATTTTATTTGTTGAATTTATTGTTATGAATTGGTTTTATTTTCTGATATTTATCTGATTTTATTTGTTGAATTTATTGTTTGAATTGGTTTTATTTTCTGATATTTAACTGATTTTATTTTATTCATTTTATTGTAATTTTATTTCATTTATCTGGTATTTATCTGAATGTGTTGCTTGTTTGAATGTATGAAAGCGTTTTACTTTTCACTTTATGTATTATAATTGTAATATAAAAGCGAGAAAATAGAACAAAATTTCAACACACAAAAAAACCAAGGATCGATGTTTAAAGTCCATCTAAAATGAGGAAAATCTGTGTTTAATATTCTAACTGCATTTATCAAGAGAACATCCCCGAAAGGCTGAGGTGAAGCCTGAACACTCACCTCAAATCAGAACCTGCATTTATATATGACACATCATTAGCATGAAGCAGCAGCCCTCTTAAAGGTCAACTAATTTACAGGCCGGTGTAATGCTAATTGTGACATTAAGGACTGCAGCCACAGGGTAATGAGACCAGCATAAAACTACTTACGAGACCATCTCTCACCCAGTCGTCACGGGTCAGGCACGCACGATAGCTGATGTCACCGCTGAAGGGACCTTTAAATAACACAGAAGCGTGATCCAGCTCCAAGACCACTAACATAGTCCTGACCCCGTGCTCTGACTGGATGCTGGGGAATTAAAAAAGGTGACAACCGTTGCAGTATACTGACAGCTGATAAAGAGCACCCTCTTCTGGTATTTAAAAAGTAATACAGAAGTCGACACTAGCTTCCATAAGTGGAACATCGAAGCCGTCTACAAAATGGGCCTGAGCCGCCTCTACTTCCTGAGGAGGCTGAGGTCCTTTAACATCTGCAGGACGATGCTGAGGATGTTCTCTGAGTCTTTGGTGGATCAGTGCTCTCCTGTTTGCTGTGGTGTGCTGGGGCAGCAGGCTGAGGGGAGCGGATCCAAACAGACTAAATAAACTGATCCGTAAGGCCAGTGATGTTGTCAGGGTGGAGCTTGACTCTCTGAAGGTGGTGACAGAGAGGAGGACTCTGTCAAAGCTCCACAGCATCATGGACAACATCCACCACCCTCTCTACAACGTGCTGCTGAAACACAGGAGCACATTCAGTGAGACACTCATCCCCCCTAAATGCACCACAGAACACTACAAGAAGTCATTCCTGCCTGTGGACACCAGACTGTACAACTCCTCCCTCTCATCACTGAACACTAACCTGTACTCTGTGCAATAACGTGCAATACACTGTGCAATACACTGTGCAATACACTGTGCAATACACTGTGCAATATCCCTGCCACTTCAACATCCTGTATATAATACCTTCATTCCCAGTGCTTTTATACATAGCAAACTGTAACTATCCTGCATTTCTGTATATACTTATTATTAATCCAAATTATATTATTTCATTCGTATTTATATCTTATTTTATTCCTTCTTTCTATTCATATTTGACTTTTTCATACTGTGTATAAGAGCATTCTGTAACAACTGAATTTCCCCCGGGATAAATAAAGTATTTCTGATTCTAATGATTCTGATGATTATGATAATTAAGATTATCACTCATCCCCAAATTAAATAATTACAGTTCTTAATGCTAATAACTGACTTATTGACTTTAACTGATACAATCAGCATTATTGGTTCTGCTTATATTATAATATCTGTGCTTTTATGGCTAACAGCACGGCGGCCATCAAAAAAAAAAAAATCCCATCCCTGATTATTACACTCATTGTAGCCATATAGGCAGTTACATCTGTTGCTGTTTTTGCTCTGTTTGCGTCACACTGTATCCCACTTTCTCAGCCCACCCAGTCTCAGCAGATTGCTGTTTACCAATGAATCCTGTTCTCCTCCATATCTGTGCCTGTTAGTGGAAGTTTGTCTTTGCAACTGTTGCTGAATTTTGAAAGGTGATTGCACAATAGACTCCTTTGGTATCAGCGAAGAAGATGACATAGATTACAGTCTAGAGGTTTTTTATTAAGTGTCTCAAGATAACTTTGGTTGAAGCCACTGTGAGAAGTTTCTATCTGGTTATGAAACAGACTGAAATGTGCACTGATGCCTTTTTAAAGACCTGAAACAGCAAACCAGACCATCAGAGTGATTATTTTTAGAGTTAGCAGTAATGCCTAAAACTGCTTGAAGGAGGGTAGGTGAAATAAAACCAGATTATTTCAAGAGATTAGCAATGCTGACCCTCAGCAAACTTCAACTCATCTGTCAGTACATTGTATGGGCCTGCTCGTCATACGTAAAGTCTCTAAAAGTAGTATGGGAGGTCGAGCCCTCAGTTATCAGACCCCTCTCCTTTGGAATCATCTACCAGTCAGGGTCCGGGAGGCAGACACCCTCTCTACTTTTAAGAGTAGGCTTCAAACTTTCCTTTTTGATAAAGCTTATAGTTAGAGCTGGATCAGGCTTGGACCAGCTCTTAGTTATGCTGCTATAGGCTTAGACTGACACACTGGGAGCCTGTCTCTCCCCTCTCTTCTCCCTCATCACTTACTTTAACTCTCTCCGTCCCATTAAAGTTACTAACCATAGACCTTCTGGGGTCCCTGAGCTCCCTTGTCTCGTAGGTTCCTCTGGATCTCTGCTGTAGATGTGCCAACTACTACTATCCGTCTCCCCACTATCATCTCTCTCTCTCTCTTCATCTCCCTCTATCCCTCTCTCCAACACAGTCTCAGCAGATGTGTGTCTAACATGAGTCTGGTCCTGCTGGAGGTTTCTGCCTGTTAAAGGAAGTTTGTCCTTGCCACTGTAACTTACTAAATGCTGTAAAGTGCTCTGCTCATGGTGGATTAAGATGAGATCAGACTGAGTCCTGTCTGGAAGATGGAACTGGATCTGATCCTGTCTTGATGTTGGGTCTTTGTTAATAATAGAACATAGAGTTCGGTCTAGACCTGCTCTGTTTGGAAAGAGTCTTCAGATAATGTTTGTTGTGATTTGGCGCTACATAAATAAAGATTAAATACATTCATCTAATAAACAAACTGAAGAAGCCTGCAGTGGGTTTTTTTTAATCACTCTCTAATGAAGGAGTCCGATCACTTTTATAGATTATTTTACTTCAAGAGGGAAATAAAAGAAGAAGTAATCTCATGATTCAGATTGAAGTTTGATGCTGGAGAAAGATTGATAAGATGCAGATTATCTTCAAAGTCAGTGGTGAAAGGACAGGATTGACTTGAAGGTCCCTGCTGTCATACGTACATACACGACAAACTGGGATATGAAGACAGAATTCACTACATAATCCACAAGCAGCATCATGAGAGCATGGGTCACGGTCATAGACTGTAAATAAAAATGGACAGCATTGCTCCGCCTCTTCCCGTTGTACAGTTCTGAAGCCAAAAAATCCCTCTCCTGGGCGCAGCCATTGTGCAGCCAGAGCCTGTGAAGCCTTTGTAATAAGCTCCGCCCTACAGCGTGACATCACAAGACGCTATGTGTCCTTTGAAGTTTCTCTCTACGGCGGCTGTGAATCACAGGAAACCCAGAAGTAAAACCCCGTTTTTTTAACTCTAATAACTAACGAAAAATAAACTTTTCAGAAAAAAGAGGCCTTGAACACAAAACAGTCAAATACTAACTACATATAACCACAGCATACGGATGTGAGAAACATTCGTACGACGTGTATTTATTTTTTAAAGTTTGACTGCTCCCCCATTCAAATGAATGGGAGAGACGGATTTTTTGACCTATACTGCAGCCAGCCACCAGGGGGCAGTCACACTGCTGAAAGCCTCCCCACCAGGGCCGTATCCGGCACGCTTGGTCACGGTCAGACGGTTATTTTGTTTGATAGAAAAATAGATGTGCAGTGTGAGAGAAAACAACCTGCCTGTTTCTGCCTTTCTGTCTCTTCTAAACCTTGTAATTGAAGCAGTTTTTGATCTCAAGTGTGCATTCATATTCAACACAAGTATGGTATAAAAATTCAAGTTCCCAGCGGTATCAGCTTTTAATAAGAACAATAAAAACAGTCCAGAAACCTTTGTGGTTTTCAGCCAAAGCAAGCGTGTACAGCAGTAGACCAGTGAACTTACAACACAATATGCAAATATGTATATACGTGAAAATAACAACTGAACCCGGGTTGGACAGAAGGTTTAATCAAACAGCTGAGGTCGACTTGTTTTACAGTTCAGAGGCCAATCTGTAACAATGATGCTCAGCACCCATGATGAAGCATCCATGTGAGGCAGAGGCCCGTAAAAATATAAAGTTATCAAAGAGAAACTGTCGGGTTAAAATCATAAACGTTGGTCCTCGCGTACAGCTCCGTGTGAAATGCTTGAACCAGCTTGAGACACAACTCAAATATCAAATAGATGCATCCAAATGTACAGTTTTATCAAACGGCTGGAAAAACATGTGCAGAACCCGTGATCACAGCTAAACAGAACTAATCTCAGGAAATAATGCGGTGAGAAAACTGGAACTGTCGCAGGAAGTTATTTGGAGCTAGGTGTGAAAAAACCTTGTACTTAAAACAAAACAGAACTGGTAAATTAAATCCCTGTTTCAAGCCACAGCCAGAGTGTGCCATGAGCCTGCACGGTGCTCAATCTCCAACCTCCCGAGGCAGCCAGGAAGAATACGTGATCAGTACATTCAGTTGATATCTCTTCAATAGATCGGCCTCTCACGGTGCAAATATCTGAAGTCCAAGAGGCCGAATGAAACCTTCAAGTTAGAAGTGAACGTCTGGTCCACTGATTTGCGCATCCTATCTTTAATAACATGTTAGAAAACGAGCAGATAACGGTAAGCATGATACTGCTGAAGAGTCCAGCTTAAAACAAACCTAAAAATGTCTTTAATGGTTAAAATGGCCGTCCAGGAGGTAAGGCCACTCGAGTCGGGATGGAAGCTCCGTCCCATTGGTCCAGGCTGGTCCGACGCCTGTGTCCTAAGTCAAAGTCAGAGATCTACTGACACCCTAAAGGTGGCTGTTTTACCATGAAACACATCACAGGTGTGCACATGTATACTGCAAAGACCCCCTGATGGGTCTGAGGTCCTGCACTTCAGCAGGTCAGTAGGAGCCACATCAGTAGTTCTTCGCATGTCCAAATCTTCTCTGCTACAAGCTGTGATTAAACTCCAAAAGTCTGGATGACCCACCCCCCTCTGCTGTCAGTCACACAGGTAGGACGAGCAGGGCTCCGTGGCTTACACATGTCCAGGTTGTGTTAGCTTATGTAACAGGCTGACATTGAAACAGGTCCTCTGACGGACTCGCACCAACTGTTGCAAATTACTGGAAAAGCAGTCAGCGAGAAGAAGGCGTCCATTGTACCATCAGTTACTTGGTGAGGTGACAGTCGCACAGCTCCTTGTAGATTCTCTTGCGTATTCGAGGCATGTCCTCCTGACTGAACTGCAGAGGCTGCCTTACAGAGAGACAGCGGCAGTACTGACGGACAGAGAAAGACAAGCAGTGAGGAAAACAGTCCCTTACCAGAGATAGTTTAGCATTAAATGTTGTAGCATTCCATTTGTGTAGGGAAAGTGAAGTCAATGAGGATGCAGATTGAAAATGTTTCATACAGTGAAGAGAGAGAGGCATTCTTGGCTCTGAGGTGAGGATGACAAAAAGAGAAAAGGGTGAACAAAGGAGATACAGACAGATGAAATAATGTCTCACCTCGAGGACAAAAACTCCACAGTCGCTGTCGTTTTTCTGCTGAGGAATCCCCTGAAGAGTCAATGAGTCACAGGCAGGCAGGGAGCCAGACAGAGGAGGACACAGAAATAACACTATTATAGAAGTCTGTATTCTTTATAGGCATTTAAAACATTCTTCAGTGATGTGCTCAAGTGTTCAAAGTGTTTCATCAACAGTTATTTAGTCTTTGTAAAGAACTTTGAATTCCCTCGTCTTCTGTTTAACATGAGAAAGTTGGCAATATACTGTTGAACTGGACTATTGTAAACTGAGGCAGTAAATATAAATGACCCATTGAGCTTCCACCAGATCGCCAGTCAGCTGGAGTCATGGGACCAAGGGTTTTCCCGTTGTAGGAGGATTCTCCTCCTTGTCCTCTCTTCATCAATGTTGTCTTTCTGGTCCTCTGAAAACCTCTGACCTGTTGACTGCAGGCCGCCCTCCTCTGAGAATGACCTTTTGTTGTCATAGTTAAGTTAAAAAGAATCTAACGATAACACAGAGTGTTTTATTCTGAAAATAAACCAGATGTTTTCATTTTGTTTTGGTGAAACCTGACTTCCTGTCCCGCTCCATCTTCTCTGTCGAGATTGATTCAACATGCTCCAGCATCACAACGGATCACAACAGAGCGGATCCAGTGGAAGTTAACACATTGACTACAATAGAAACCTATCAGATCCGCTGCTGTGACAGATCGGAGACGGATCGGACATGGATCTGGTGGGATTTGGTCAGGGTTTGGAGTTCTGAGTTACCTTGATGATGGTAATCTTCCAGCCTCTCTGGAAAGCGGTCTGTTTCTTCTCTCTGGCTTCAGACAGAAGGTACTTTAAGATGTTCTGATAGGGAACGACAAACACACACACAGACAGACAGACAGACAGACAGACAGACAGAGAGAGAGAACAGAGTTTTGCTATTATGAAAGAGGAACCAAGAAAACATGACGTGATGGCCACAACAAGGACTGTAGCCTGAGCATGAAGGGTGAAGGCTTAAACCCCCAGGCCAACCAGCGCCCGATCAATCCACTCATGTACCATCAAAGTATGATGTCGTTCAGATGTAGACTCATCATGAAAAATAACATGTTGTCCATGATTCAAAATCCATCATCTACAAAATTTGAGCTTAAATTTTAAGATGTCATCGGAGGTACTCACATCTGTGGTGTGTCTGAAGACGATGCCTTGGCTGTCGTAGTAACTGATGGTTTTGGTCGCCATTGTGACCGTAATGAGGGACCAGTGGATTTCTAAATGGATGGGAAACAGCAACAGCCACTTGGAGAACAGGTCAACCTGGGAACAGTTAACAGAAGGTCAGATTATCAGGGAAAGATTAAGGCAGATTTTCCAGCTTTTCTTTATGACTTTAGAGAATTATTAAAAACAAATGAAAACTGATCCAAGCTGCTGTCCTCCTCCTTACTTTCTTAGTCCACCTCTTCACTCCTTCATAACCCTTGGCCACCAGCTGCTTGTGGAAAAAACTGTTGAAGAAATGAACCTGAGAGAGAAAGAACAACATTTTAACACATGACACGGTCAGCATTCTAATATCTATTAATCAAATGAAAACCATCTCTAAGAATACAAATATCAGTCTTCATATTAGAGTCCTTCAAACACCGACTCTTACCTTGTGTTGAGTCGCCTCCATGATGAGCTCTCCATACATGTTGATTATCTGAACAGACAAAGAAAGACATTTAAGACTGTCCAACAAAGAGACAACACAAGTGATATTTCTATGCAGTTTCAGATAAAACCTTTTAAGACCTTGGACAGACTGCTGGCTTTTACTTTGACATATCTAGTTTGTGGCCAGGATGATTTTGTAAATGGACTCACAGCCACATTTGCAGATTGTTTTCAAATGAACCTCTGAAAGTATCTTGGTACAGTAATTTTATTTTATATTTATTTAATGTGTATTAATTTTTAAATGTATTTATTATGTATTAAAATATATATATATAATTTTATTTTTTGTTAATGATGTATTATTATTATTTTATATGTATTTATTATGCATTATTTGTTATGTATTTATCATATATTCTTTTTATGTATAACATATTTTTATTTATTTATTATGTGTTGTTGTTATTATACAGTTATTTAAATATCTATTTATCTTTATTATATCTTTCCATAAATCACACTTATAAGCCACATCATCACAGAGTAATTCAGCATGTCCACGAACACACAAACACACAAATACATAATATGTAAGACGTTCACTAACATCTAACTTCCTACACACACAAGATGTACCCAGTTACCCTGAACTCTCTAAATATTAGATTTCAGTGGCCTGTAGTCTTTGTAATGGTCTGCTCTCTTTTGTTATGTTAATGTATGTTGTTGTTTATATCTATGCTTTTATCCATAGACTGCATGATAAATAGACGTAGTATCTGTGACATCACCCATCTGTTTCTGAAACACTGTTTTGAAGCCAATCGTCGGTGGGTGCCATGTTGGAAATCGACCTGATTCTGTGGAGCTAGTGTGAGCCTCCTCACTAACAGCTACAGTGCTCCCACCTGTCAATCAAGTCAGCTGTGCCTCTCATAATGGAAAACTGGTAATCTTAATATCTTCTAAACTGCTGGGTTATGAAATAATTCACCCCTCGTACAGTGTGCATCGATAGAAAAATGATCTATTCAGACTAAAATCGTTTTTTGATCCAGGCTGTAAACATGTTTATTTCTGCTGTAAAGATCGTCTTCTTTGAATTAGTGTGTACAGTCATGGCCAAAAGTTTTGAGAATGACACAACTATTAATTTTCACAAAGTCTGCTGTTTCAGTTTTTAGAATGGCAATTTGCATATACTCCAGACTGTTATGAGGAGTGATCAGCTCAACTGCAATTAATTGCAAAGTCCCTCTTTGCCTTGAAAATGAACTTTATCACCAAAAACACATTTCCACTGCATTTCAGCCCTGCCACAAAAGGACCAGCTAACATCATTTCAATGACACACAGGTGTCACACACATTAACACAGGTGTGGGTGTTGATGAGGACAAGGCTGGCGATCAATCTGTCATGATTGAGTGACTGGACACTTTAAAAGGAAGATGGTGCATGACACCATTGTTCCTCATCTTTTAGCCATGGTTACCTGCAAGGAAACACGTGCAGCCATCATTGCATTGCACAAAAAGGGCCTAACAGGGAAGTTTATAGCAGCGAGTAAGATTGCACCTCAGTCAACCGTCTATCGAATTATCAAGAACTTCAAGGAGAGAGGTTCAATTGTTGCCAAACAGGCTCCAGGGCGCCCAAGAAAGTCCAGCAAGCGCCAGGACCGTCTCCTGAAGGTGTTACAGCTGCGGGATCGGGCCACCACCAGTGCAGAGCTTGCTCAGGAATGGCAGGAGGCAGGTGTGAGTGCATCTGCACGCACAGTGAGGCGAAGACTTTTGGAGGAAGGCCTGGTGTCAAGGAGGGCAGCAAAGAAGCCACTTCTCTCCAGTAAAAACATCAGGGACAGACTGATATTCTGCAGAAGGTACAGGGACTGGACTGCTGAGGACTGGGGTAAAGTCATTTTCTCTGATGAATCCCCTTTCCCATTGTTTGGGGCATCTGGAGGAAGGCTTGTTCGGAGAAGATGAGGTGAGCGCTACCATCAGTCCTGTCTCTTGTCAACAGTGAAGCATCCTGAGACCATTCATGTGTGGGGTTGCTTTTCGGTCAAGGGAGTGGGCTCTCTCACAATCTTGCCTAAAAACACAGCCATGAATAAAGAATGGTACCAGAACGTCCTCCGAGAGCAACTTCTCCCAACCATCCAAGGGCAGTTTGGTGATGAAGAATGCCTTTTCCAGCATGATGGAGCACCTTGCCATAAAGCAAAAGTCATAACAAAATGGCTCGGGGAACAAAACATTAAGATTTTGGGCCCTTGGCCAGGAAACTCCCCAGATCTTAATCCCATTGAGAACTTGTGGTCAATCCTCAAGAGGCGGGTGGACAATCAAAAACCCACAAATTCTGACAAACTCCAAGCATTGATTACGCAAGAATGGACTGCCATCAGTCAGGATTTGGTCCAGAAGTTGATTGACAGCATGCCAGGGAGAATTGCAGAGGTCTTGAAAAAGAAGGGTCAACACTGCAAATATTGACTTATTGCATGAATTCTGTGTAATTCTCAATAAAAGCTTTTGATACTTCTGAAATGCTTCTAATTGTATTTCATTATACCATAGAAACATCTGACAAAAACACCTAAAAACCCTGAAGCAGCAGACTTTGTGAAAATGTAATATTTGTGTCATTCTCAAAACTTTTGGCCATGACTGTATGTGGTTTCTGTTTCTTCCTGAGCCAGCCTCATGTGGACACTCGAGGAACTTCTTTCACGTCTCCTCACCTGGTCATTGAGCCAGTTCTGTTCCTCCAGCGTGCCGAGGTCCTCCAGGCTCAGAGTGTGTTTGTTATATGTCACCATGAAGCCTGCGACAGGAGCGGAGGCCAACGCTGCCCTGTATCGACTCATCTCCCCTTTGATGTCCAGTCCCCTTCGAAAAACAAAACATCAAGAAGAGAAATTTTATGCAAACGCCTGAAGGGTTTCTCATATCTTCAGAGGAGAGAGGAAGAATACGACAGGCTCAGATAAGGAGAGAGACGCCACAAGGTCAGAGATTAAAAATAACTTCCTGGAAAAACAAGAAGGAGAAAAAAAGCTGGAGTGTTCCTCTGCTCCTGAACTGGTCCCTCTGAAAACACTCAGCTGACCGGACGTGTTTTATTACATTATGTGTCATCATGTTCTCATCTTCTAAGAATGACGTAAGCTTATTAATCTGCAACTCAACCTCAAGGATACACAAATAAAGAAAGCTTTCATATTCAGTGCAAAGAGTTTTTGGTTTATTGTCCCTGCTTTATTGTTTTGCAGCAGAAGCAGAAAGCATTCAGAGCTTCTTCAAGATTTAAGGCAGTTTGTGTTTTTGTGAGTGTGCTTGTTCTTACCTGTTGCCGAGGTCACAGTTGCCTTTCTTCTTCAGGTATTCGAGGACATCGGCCTCACTGAGAGGAATGAAACCACCGTACTTAATGTAGAAGCTCTCCAGGAACTCTGAAAGGAAGAGAAGGGAATAAAAATCACTGAATCATCTGATCTCAAGATAAACAACTGAGACATGTTGTTTTGGAGAGATCTGATCCATTTTATTCATGAAATTTAAACCCACAGTGTTTCTAAAATGAATGCCTGTGTGCTTATAAACTCCAGCACTGCTACACGTCAGAGGAGTCACAAAGTCATCACACACAGCTGATATTTGAATAACCTTGACAACCCTAAAGTAGAATGGTTTCTGTTTGTTTGTGTAAAAGCTGCGGCTGCATGCCCACAAGTGCTGAAGACAACATGATACTGTCTCAGAGGAAAGACACAACTTCAGTAAAAGAGGAGTGCGAGCATGAATGAGACTCATGTTGTCTTTTTAAAGTGAAAAAACACATTTCTGTTTCATTCTGAGGAGAGAGTGACAGGGAGATCAAAAACTGGCCTGTGCTACGCCACTCTGCAGCTTGTGGCCTGCTGCGCCACACCGCTCCAAAAACAGCACCAGGAGCCGTTCTCTACCAACATGTCAGGAACTCAGCTGTGTTTCTTGTGATCAGTGTTCCAACAGTCTTACATTCTCATTTGATGATACATCTTTTTTTTAAACTGTCAAATATCATCTTTGACTATGCTTCTCAAAAATCCTTTTCCAACCGTCTTGAAATCCTGTCTATTCAAACACATACATATGATTTGTGATGTAGACTTAAAGGATCAGAGTCATCTCAAGAGCAGTGTTAGTCAATCTGCCGCACAAGAAAAAGGAAGCTGACTAATATAGCTTCTCTATTATCATTGAGTTCTCCTTTTTTCAACGAAGTGTGGTTGAGAGGAAATATATATATGCTAAATATACACTACCAGTCAAAAGTTTGGACACACCTTCTCATTCAATGGCTTTTATTTATTTTAATTATTTTTGACACTGGAGATTAATACTGAAGTAATCTGGTTTTTACCATAATCTGGATTACAACAGTAGTCAAATAGGGCTATCCATTGTGTACTAACCCTACCTCTGAACAACACAACTGATGGTCTCAAACACATTAAGAAGGCAAGTCATTCTACAAATGAACTCTTGACAAGGCTCATGTTCATTAGAAACCATTCCAGGAGACCACTTCATGAAGCAGACTGAGAGAATACCAAGAGTGTGCAAAGCTGTCATGAAGGAAAAAGGGGTCTACTTTACAGAATCTAAAATATAAAACAGATTCTGCTTTGTTGAACACTTTGTTGTTCATTCAATAATTCCATATATGTTCTTTCATAGTTTAGATGTCTTCAGTATTAATCTACAGTGTTTACAATCATTACAATAAATACAAACCCTTGGATGAGAAGGTGTTTACAAACTTTTGACTGGTAGTGTATGCTAGATGTACTTAGAAGCCAATTAAGTGCAGTATTGATTATTTATTTCAATGAAAATAATTTAGTCTAAAGTTTGTGTTTGAATAGACTGGATTTCAAAACGGCTGGAAAATGATTTTTCAGAAGTGTAGTCAAAAGACAATTTTTGTCTTCAAAGCAAAGTTATCAAACATGTTGATGTAAGATGACTTTAAGACCCATCACAAGAGAAGTTGCCACTAGCTATGGAGTGGCATGGCTTCGGTCACTTTTCCATCTCTGCGCTGCTGGCCTGATGATGCTGATCAAACTCTGTTATGAAAACAAGTCGTTAAAAAGGATGTTTCTAAGAGACTCATTTCTTTTAGTCACTTAAATTAAATTTAAATTCCAGCTAAGCAACTAGTCCCAAGTCTAAACAGAGGAAATGATTTAACACAGCTAAACATGAGATCAAAGAGTGTGCAGGTAAGCTGTGTCAAAGTAGTTTGCTGAGGGCTGTGACCATTAGCAGAGCTAGCACCACAAAGTCTTAAGACCTCAGGTTAACGTCCACATGCCTGTGCTGGTTATGCATTACCAGATGAGTTGTGGTGTGACAGTTTAACCAGACACAGCCTCCATACAACTAGGGTTGCAAAGGGGTGGAAAGTTTCCGGTAAATTTCCATGGGGAGTTAAGCTGGGGAGTTTTGGAAATATTCCAAATTGGAAACTTTCCATGGAATTATGGGAATTTATAGGAATTAAGGGTAATTTAATAGAAAGGTATCGTATCCAAGCATAAATATTTGTTTTGTTATAAGCAGACATCCATCCAAAATAGAAATCATCTGTGCTTCATATGATGGAGGAATAGCAGAGATATTCAACTGCACTTCCATGAAATCTGGTTGTTTTAGTCAGGATTATTAAGTTCCCTATTACTATAACTAGCATGAATTTGAATGTAGCATTTCCTCATGACTCCGTCTAGCTCAACGTGTTCACCAATCGGCTCGTCATCCTCTGATCCGGACTACAGTCCTGAGCAAAGCTCCTCATCGGGTCAGAGGGGACAGGCCCGAGGTCGAGCGAGAGGGGCAGTCAGTAGAGTCAGGGGAAGCAGAGGCAGGAGACGGGGACTCAGAGTGCACGCTAGGAAATGTACGCGCAGGAGGCGGGCAGAACGGCAGGACGGGATTTGAATGGTTCAAAATTTTGGGACCCAAAAACGGTGATTGGTTGGTTTTTTCCCAGGTTTACTCCGGCTGTAGATAGCAGCTTTTCTTACCTCTTTTTTAAGAACACATTATGTATTGATTGCCATCAGGACATAAAGATCATTTTAACCAGTATAACAAAAAGTGGATCTAAATCTGATTACCAACCCCAGCTTTAAGAGCCAACTTTCAATCTAGTAAATTCCTGGTTTATTCCCATGGAAAGTTTCCAACTTTGAAAAATCCTGGAATTTTAAAACCCTACTAACAACTTTTATCTCCATACTAGATCAAAATACTGCTGTGCTACTAGATGCCATCTGTCATCTGAGCTTGTTTATATCAGGCGGGAGGCGGGGCTACAACTTAGACCCAACACACTACCAGCATTCAGGCCTACAATGTTCAAGATAATAATCTGATTAACTGACAAGTCTGGTGACAACTAGATGTTTAGTCGACTAAATGCAAATATCTCGATTTAAAAGTTGTTTTTGTTTTTTAATAATCAAGCATCTTCTCTACATAAGAAGTGCTTTATTCCTCATTTCACGACCACGACATTAAAGCAAAAGCAAAAAAATGTGGGTACACCTGTTGACAAAAATGTCTTGTGAACTATTTTATAAAATTTGTTTGTAAAAATTAAAAAATAAGAACAAAAAGAAAAAAATACCCCCAAAAACTCTCACATATGGAATCACAACAGTTTCGAGTCTTTGTGGAGAGGAAGCATGTTTTCTGGATGTCATGTCACATGACACATAAAGCTATCCTCCGCTCTTAGCCCTAAGGTCATGCATCAAAAGATCAAACATTAACCATATATCATTTTAACAAGTTAAGATGTTGGGAGGGAGTTCATCTCAAAACATGTCTTACCGTGGATCGTATGAATCAGCTGCTCTCGCTTTTCTTCATCCTGTGTCTTTCCATCCCCCTCCGGTCTAGACGCCTCCTCCATCCCCTCCTTCTTCTCCCAGGTTCCGGTCTGACAGTAGAGCCAGTGGTCTCTTAATGCCCAGCGGTGCTGCTCGCCGTCTATTGTGATAGGACCCTGGCACTGAGGAACAACCTTTAATGGATGAGAAGTTTCCACCTCCATTAACGTGGTGCTGTGGTCCTCATTTGTGGCATCTCCATTGGACAGAGTTAATGCTACAGATCCTAAGTCTGTTTGGTCAGGAGTCTGGTCCACCTGCATCTCAGAGTCCAGGTCCAGAGGAGACTCTGAGTGCTGTGAGATAGACAGTACTCCGTTTTCCATTTCTCTCACGGTGATGTTGCCATCCCTCGCCTCCTCTTCAGGCTCAGAGTCAGAGAGGTTAACAGTTTCTCCGTTTCCAAGAGGAGAATTCGTTGTGATGAGGTCAAGCTGTCCTCCGTGATCCTTCTCTGCGACTTTAATTTTCACCTGCCTCGGTATCAGCATTGATCGAGGTATGGCAAACGATTGGTTAGTGATGGCAAACCCACCTAAACCTTCCCTCTTTATCCCGCCTTCTACTTCGATTTTGAAAGCAGACGAGGCTCCCCATGGTCCCCTCCATCCTCTACCTCGAACTCCTGTCGCTCCCCTGCCAGCCACTCCTGAAAATCTCACCTCCACATCCCTGCTATCGCCACCTGCTTTCCCTCCTGCACCAGCTGACCCTGACCCTTCTTTTGAAAACTCCTCCTTTTTCGGTGCATCCACTTTCACTTGAGCAGAAAAGTTCCTTGTTGGTTCCACCTGCTGTGACAATGTGACAGGGAGAGCAACAGGTGTTTGTGCCTGACTGTCCGCCTCTACTGGAGTCCTTTGCAACTCCTCATATTTGTCAACTTCCTCCTCTGCCTCCTCCACCTTCTCATTGGTCAAATCCAAACTGTTGCTTTTTGTCAGCAGGCTGCCAACTTTTCGTTTCGGGGTGTCCCACTCGTCACCATAAGTACCCCTTCCCTTTCCCCTCGCTCTCCCTCTTCCTCTCCCCCTCCCTCTGCCTGATATACCATCATTATGTCCTTTGCCGTTGGGGCCACAGCAGTCGCAGGCCTTAGGAGTCCTCTTCCTGCCAGATGTGCGGCCATTTGCCAGACCTCGAACAGGGGTCTGAGTCTGCGTCAAAGTCCTAGCCGAAGCCGGGCTCGAGTTAGTTATTGCTTGAGCGGGGGTTACAACAGGAGGCTCTGCATCTGCAGGAGTCGGAGTGGAGGGCTGGGTTAAATCAGAGTTGGAGGTGAGATCTGTTGCGAGGAGTTTGGCAGGAGCTGGGGTGAGGTCCAGATCTGTTGTATCTCCAGGAGGGGGCACGAGAGGAACCAGACTGGGTGCTGTAGCAGAGACAGTTAAATGGGGTGAAGCTGATGGTGTTGTTTTCATTGGGGATGCAGAGCCGCTGTGAACCATGACGTCCTCCTGTGGCTCTTCAACCCCATCCCCAACACCTCCTCTCCTCACTCCTGACCTCTCCTCGTCTGTGATCCTCTGAAGTCTTGATGAAGTTTCTTCTTTCCAACTTTTGATATCCTGACACTTCCCCCCACAGTTCTTCAGTGACGGTGAAGTCGTTCTTATGCTTTTATCACCAGAGCAGGAGAAACAGCAGACAAGAACGTAGCAGGTATTTAGCAGTCCTCAGTGAAGGGGGGCCTCTGTATGGGATATAAACAGAATATGTTATAGAGCATGGAGGAAACAATGGGGAGTGAGAATACAGAGAAGAGAACAAGGAGAAGTGGTGCTAACTTTCACCCAGCACAGCATCGTCTTTGAAGCCGTGGGTGTTTCCCTATTCCAAAACCCACTTTTTCCTACTGGCACGTGGTCGGGTGACTTTCACCCGGCAATACTGACTTTTTGTTTCTGTCTCCTGCAGCTGTTTGTGTGTCAAGGAGACTGTGCCAAATGTCCCAGGAATGGGTGGACCGAACACCAAGTTTCCAGTTTCATCATTTTTTATTTAGGAAGTTTTGGTCTTGAATTCAAATTATTCAGTAATTTTGGAGCTTTTTTACAGGGTCCCCCCATGATACATTGTTTTCATTTTGTTAGACATGGCACAGTTGAAAATAAAAGAACACTACTCTGATTTGTCATATAGTGTCATATTTGATGACAAGTCCTTTTTATTGGGTATATAATATCGGGTTAAAAACACCCAGCATTAGTGATGGTGTTGCTAATTTTAGCGATCATTTTATATTAATGTCCAATTCATGATTTAGCGCCCTCACTCTTTAAAATGAGCTGCTGCCGCCTGCCTGAGCTGGGACACTCTTGCACCAAACATTTTTAATCTCAATGAAGCTTTTCCTGATTGAATCGATTTTTAATAAAAATAAAAGAAATGTAAGCAAATTATTCATGCTCAATATTTAGATTTCACAGCTTTTATAATAAAAATTATAGCATAAAAAAATAGACTAAAAAGAAGACAGGACAAAATGTTTGACACGCAATCTGTTCTAAAAGATGGGTTAAGAACAAATCTAACATGAGAAATAAAAGTGCCCCGTCCCGTCACATCCCTGTGCCTGGTTTGTCAGTCATATCAAAGGATAATTTCACACGTTGAGAAAGTAATAAGATGTTAGTCACGTTCAGGTCCATGTGGGAATAATAACAGTCAAGTTAAAGCCAAAAACAGTTTCAATCTTAACACTGAAAGGATTGTCCTTCGCCTGCTGATGATCCTCTCTGGAGCACAGTGTCATGTTAATTCAATAAGCCACTGCCTTTGAGAGGGAGGTCAGGTTTCCTTCTCACTATTATGCATGTTTACCCACAGTGATAGCTAATCCTTATTCTGCTGGGAGGACACTGGAAGTCTGAAGACGAAACCAGCAACTACAGTAATCTAATCTTAATCTGTCTCTTATCTTCATCTTAAAATACAAATATATCACATGACCAATTTGTGTGAGATCGAACTAAGACACTTGTTGATACATATATCACGACTATTTAAGAACTACTTGACATTATTGTCTCTTTTTGGTTTACAATAACATTAATGTCGCCTTTGTGGTGGGATTTAGTCAGGATACAATTGTCGATTAGCTGATGTTAGCAGCCTAGCAACGACGTTTGGCATTAAATTGTGCTGCAAATGCATGCAAATAATTCATCATTGAAAGCTTTGCAAAACAGCAGCACCATCACTAGCATCTTCTGGATTTCCTAGTTGCAAAGTTAGATGAAAGTACGTGGACTGGGGTGATTTGTCGTTCCGTACCATTCAACTGGACGACACCCAAACGCAAGGAATCAAATGCATTATATGTACGCATTACAAGACGACACACTGTGTAATTTGTCGTAGTCTTGTAAAGTTCTGCATTGGTAAGTCATTTCACTGAAGCTAGCTAAGTTAGCTAGCTGCCAAAACACAGGCGAAAACACAAAGCAGCGACAGAACACATTTCCTCCATTTTCAGTAGGAAGTTGGAGACGTTTAAAGGCACAAAAGGAGCAGCGAGTAAGCCATTTAAGTTATTCGGGTAATAGGCCAAAAGTCATAATGAAAAGTACAAGGAAACGTCATGATACAGTACCTCTTCTGTGAAATAACAAACTGAGTTTCGTCTCTAACCACGATTTGAAGAAACAACAATCCAAGCTGTGGTCGCTTATTGATGACGTCACTGCGCCCAGTCTCGGGCTCGGGTCATCTTCGGTTGCGTCCGGATTCTCCCCCGAAGTAACCTTCAAACCAAACTCCTGCTGGATTTGCAGTCAAGAAAAAATAAAATGATAATAGTAAAACAAAATAATAATAATAAATTAATAATAATAATAATAATTATAATAATTATAATAATCATAATCATAATCATAATAAAAAAATAATAATAATAATAACAATAATAAAATAAATAATAAATAAATAAATAAAAGAAAAAATAATAATAATAACAATAATAAAATAAATAATAAACAAATAAATAAAAGAAAAAAAACAATAAATCAATAAATCAATACATTAAAAAAATAATAATAATAGTAATGATAATAATAAGAAAAAATAAATCAATAATAATAATAATAATAATAATAATAATAAAATAATAAATAAATAAATAATAATAATAACAATACTAATAACAATAATAATAATAATAATAATAATAATAAAATAAATAAATAAATAATAATAATAAAAATAATAATAATAATAATAAGAGTAATAGTAATAAGCAGAAGACATGAATTGCCGCATGTGAGAAGATGTTGGGGAAATAAACTCCAGAAACGATATAATTAAAGAACAATGGGACAGCTTAAGTGACTTTAAGACTGGGGAAGCAACATAACTCTGTGAAGAATGAATGGTAATTGCCCTTAAAATGTGACAGCAAACATAAATGATAATGAAAACGTGAATGTAAATTCCAACAGTTTCCTGCCAACCTCTTTCATTCATTTATTTATTTTTGTTTATTTATTTATTATTATTATTATTATTATTGTTGTTATTATTATTATTATTATTATTTGTATTGTTTGTATTATTTGTATTTATTAGCTTATTTTATCTGATGTTGTCATAGTCCATTTTATTTGTTTTGTCTTTGTTGTTCATTATTCTTGTTAAAAATAAAAATAAAACTCTTATAAACTCTAATAAAATTACTAATTATAAAAGAAAATGATAATAGCAATAATAATGATAATAATAATAATAACAATTACAAAAGTAATAATAATAGTGATAATAATAATAATAAACAAAATAATAGTAATAATAATAATGTTCGTTTTATTTGTATAGCACTTTTCAATGCAAGTAACAAAGTGCTTCACAAAATGAGTAAAAACAGACAATAAAAGCAGAAAGGTAAAACGTTAAAAATTTGAATAAATTCACAAAATAAGAGCTTCACTATAATGGTGTGTCTTGGACAGCAAAATATAATTGGGTACTGGCGCTGCAAGTCATATGTAATGAAAATTGACTTATACTACACAACAAATGCTTAAAATAGATGAAAGCACTCATGATAAGAGACCCTGGGTACTAATATTTGACCATAAATGAAGAGATGCCTTTGTTCGCTTTTTATTTGATCTGTCTGTATGTGAAGTTAAACAGCTCGTTGTTACCATCACTGCTAAAAAAACTATTAAAGATAACGTAGCTACTTTATTTAAAACTAAAGCTATAGAAAATATAATTGTCCAAACAGTGCAAGAGATAATTATAAGATTAAAGTAGTATCAACAAATTACTGACACAACACACAATGTATCATGGTGATCTTTATTTATAAAAAAAAAAATAAAGAAAAACAATAAATAAAACTATCAGTCAAAAATGTAAAGAAATAAGTACAAAATTATCAACAGTAAAAATATCAAAAAGTTATACATTTAATATTACAATGATTATTTGTGGTTACTTCACACAAGGGGTTTTCCAACCTTCCTAAAGTAATGATGTGACTTTATGACAATAACAACTTCTTTAACCAAAGACATCTACCATAGCTTACAGTAGGGTAGGTTAACAGTAGAAGAATGTCACAAATACTTGTTAAGTATAATGGGTGTACCTAATGCAAGTTAATGCTACACATGATGTATTAAAGGGCACATTCATAAAGATCCTGGTGACTTTTTTCTCTTTTTTTAAAATAATCAAATATGAACATTAAAACATATTTGATATTCTTCAAGCCTCCAGCACCATGACTCCGAGCCAATCGGTTTAAAGGGAAATATCAAAAAAAGGCTTTTATTTCTATTTGTACATAAGGTCAGTGCGAGAAGTGTCTTTACAAGTGATGTTGATGATGTCAAGTGATTAGAAATGACCTTATTAGTCCCATTTAACACCACACATACAAACTGCAGCTGTGCAAAAAGTCACATGCATGTTTTGCAGTTTATTTTTGCAGTTGCACTAACTTTTGTTCCATAGCATTATATGGAAAAAGCTGCAGTTTAGCTTAACAAAAATATTAGAAATGTTATCTAAGTGTGCTCCTTTCACTACCAAGACTATCATGTGCATGTGCAGGTTTCTTTTTAAAATGTCTAATATTTACTTTAGTCATCAGCTTTGGATCAGACGGTAGGTTAATGTATAGACGTTAATGATTAATGCTGTCTTTCATTACAGCAAGCTCACATCCTTCTTGTTGTTTGGAAAGTCTTTAAAGCTAAAAAGAAGCGACACATCAGAGTAGGAAATATTCAACATGTGAGAGAATGATGAAGTTCAACGTGAGAAAGTGTCTGTTTCGCAGCACTCGAACTGCAATGTAACTGTGTCCCCAACTGGAAAACATTGCAGAAGTGGATTGTGGAAAAGATGGCCGAGGTACAGCAGACGGGAGCACCAGTGAGGTTCAGGCCTGGAAGAGACGGGTGATCAAAAGTGTGAGTGTTAGTTGGATTAAGCTACACACCACTTCATCATGTCATCAAGATATCACAGCTACCTGTTAAAGTGTGGCACTGACGGCTGGAGTATGGATGGTCTTGGAGACAGTGGCGCCTTTGTTGCCCCCTGCAGTTAGAACCTGCAGCTGCAGCTGGTAAACACTCTCAGCTCGGAGAGCAGGGACTGATACTGACCGCTGAGACTGTGGGGGTGAAGCATAGTAGGTCCATTAATACACTCTTCCTCCTCCTCCTCCTCCTCCTCCTCCTCCTCCTCCTCCTCCTCCTCCTCCTCCTCCTCTCCAAATGTTCTTATTGGGTGAGTGTAGAAGTATTTTTACGGCATGAATAAAGGTAATGCAATCCCATGAAAAGACAAAACCATGTGTTGATTGATAGCTTGTCTGTGGTAATGTTTATAGCCTGCCTTTGTTTTTTTAATTAGTCTGAATGATCCTCTGTGAGATGTTTTCTGTGGTTTAAAGCTAACATTACTCAGCTCTATTTGTTGTGGACAACTTTGACCCAAGGATGTGATCTTCAAACAAATATTTCAGCTGCAGGGCTCAGAAGTTTAGACTGATATGCACAGTGGTTTCAATACAGTAGATCCAAAAAACAGACAGTTACATGCTTTTCATGGCAGATTCGAATATGAGAATCTATATCATTACATTTCTGTATTCTAAAAAGTTGGTCATGACCTTCGGTTAATGCTGCAGGCTTAGAGAGGCTAAGGTGAATTCCACTGTATAGGTACAAGTCCATTCCATAATCCCTGTGTTACCTCCCTCCTGTGCCAGTTCATCTTGTCTTAATGTCAACGTTCCAGCACTCATTTATCAGAAGTTTACTTGTGTATGAACCAATTCTTCCGGTATTTTGACTCAACTTTTTGGACACCTGTTTTTGATACCTCTGCTTATTCGGATCGCTCTCCCATTTACCAACCTTGTGTTTTTGGATTAAATGGACTTAAAACTCTGGATCTGAGAGTCTCGCTTTTATTGGGTTCATTTCTGTGGTTAAGTGTGTACTTTGATAACAGAGTGACCTCTGCTGAACAAATGATCTCAGAGGTCCACTTCTTTTGTACTCTGGTACATTCTTCTTAATGTAAGTGCATAAATCATTTGGCTAATGCTAATGCAAGTGTACTTCATACATTAGGAGGGGGCTGTTATCATTTGATGTCAGCCTAACAAACACAAGGTGTGTTTCAGCAGTGAAGAAAAGGACCTGTCCACTCTGTCCGCTCTGACATTGCTGCATTGGATCTTTTTGCCCTCAGCTAGATTTGTTGACAAATATAATTAAATAGAATATCAATAGATGTATTGTTTTTATGTACATTATTATCTTATCCTTAGTGGCACACACTAAACCAGGCAGAGGGATGTGAAGGGATGTGACACTTTTATTTTCAATGTTTATTTTTTTGTCTTATCTCACCTTTAAAATAGGAGCGTCAAACATCTTGTCCTCTCTTCTTTCTATTCTTCTTCTTTCTTTTGGTACAATTATAATTTTATTATGGATGTTGTGAAATGTAAATATTGAGCAGAAATAATTAGCTTATATTTTTTTATTTAAATGTTTTTTTAACTTGATTCTGAGGTGCCTTTGTTGATGAGCTTTTAGGCTCATGATATAACCATAATCTATGAGTTTATTTTTTTAAAGGTCACCTTGATCCTTTTATTACACTCTCAGGAGTGTGAATTAAAAAAGGGAGAGGAACTTGTCCTGAAAAGACTCACTGACTCATCATCCCAACTGAAAATGCAAACAAACACACACCCACACAGCCACACAATCACAAAGCCACACACTCACAAAGCCACACACTCTCCCTCTCTTTCTCTCTCTCTCTCTCCCCTCTCTTTCTCTCACTCCCCCTCTCTTTCTCTCTCTCTCTATCACACACACACACACACACACACACACACACACACACACACACACACACAGATATCCTTCTCATATTTCTAAGTATTTTACGCCCCATTGCAGGTACAATCCATTGCTGTATCCCTAACTGTAAACCACTCGTTGTCCCTCACCGGTGCGATTGTCTGCGTCTGGGAGATAAGTATGTCTTCCTGTCTTTCTGTTGCCGTTGTAACCCCAGACTGCAGCATCCAGGTGAACTGGAAACCCTCCACAGCTGCCTGGTCCAGTGGATTCTGGGACATCCTCCAGCGGAGCGTCATGAGCAGGGTGCCATTGACCTGCTGGAAGTCTGCAGTGAGCCGTTCTGGACGCAGTACCACCTTTCTGCCTGACAGGGGGCGCTCTGACACAAAAAAAGTCCAAACATTAACCTCACTTGACAGAACTCTTTTTGTGTGTTAGACTTTTATGACAACTTATTATGATGAACTTTTTCAGAACTGATCAAGATGGAAATTATTTGGAAAAGGTTATTTGGCGAGACGAGTGGAATTTTGTTGTAATTATTAACATTTCCATGAAGTGTTCACTCAGTAATGTTCCCAAAAGAAGATGAAAACAACAGGAATCCATTTTTCAGAGTTATTTAAAAGAAAAGACATTTTGGGGACACAGGTTTAATGAGGACAAAGGGAGCTGTTTACATTTATGTGTTTAAAGTCGACGCTTATATCTAAAGGGGACCCAGCTCTTTCAATCAGGGCCCCTCGACTTTGGAGCAACCTGCCCGGGGAGATAAGGCTCGCAGAATGTGAAACATCATTATAATCACTTCTTAAAACTCTCTTATATGATGAAAAGGCAGAGGTAGTGTAGATGTGGATATTGGATTAAGGTGAAACATGCTGCAAACACAGGTATGTGTAAAACTCTATCCCTCTTTCCAACCCGTCTCAGCAGATGTGTGTCTAACATGAGTCTGGTCCTGCTGGAGGTTTCTGCCTGTTAAAGGAAGTTTGTCCTTGCCACTGTAACTTACTAAACGCTGCCAGGTGCTCTGCTCATGGTGGATTAAGATGAGATCAGACTGAGTCCTGTCTGTAAGATGGGACTGGATCTAATCCTGTCTTGATGTTGGGTCTTTGTTAATAATAGAACAGAGTACGGTCTAGACCTGCTCTGTTTATAAAGAGTCTCCAGATAATGTTTGTTGTGATTTGGTGCTGTATAAATAAAGATTGATTGATTGATAAAACATGAAGGACAGTTATAGCTCCGAATGATCTCTTCAGTATCGGTTTGATTATCACACTTTGTATCACAGTACTGATCTTCTAGCATATTCTCCACTTTCCATGCAGGCGTAGTCTGTGTCTTTACTTACTCTCAGTGCTGCAGGGCAAAGCTTTGCCTCCTCTGACCCTGACGGAGGAGCAAGTTGGGGTCGTCACCCAGGCAACAGCCTCTGACTCCGGGTCTGACTTCATGGCTACAGCGATCCGGTATTTACAGGCAAACAGCAGGCCTGTGATGGTGTGATGGGTGCCCTGGTGAGAAAAGATAGTGTCCAGTTGGATGCATGAATCAAACATATTGCCGTTTGTTTTTGTTTGAGAGCCAGAGTCTCATTAAACAGTTTGTCAGCTCTGTGTTTGAACACACAGCACAGCGTGAGGCTTCAGAGACGGAGACATGATATACAAAAGACTCAAAACTCTATAAAGCTCTCACATTACACACAGCACTTTCATATTAACAACCTGCTGAGTGTGTGATCGTTTAAGATGAGAGGTAAGCACCGGGATAAAAGTGGCTAAAGATGTAATGTTGATGAGTCAGGTCCCTGCTATGCTAAGTGCTCTGTGCAGATATCAAGTGCACAGATTACAGTTCACTCCTTTCTATTTTTGTTTCAGTGCTTTTAGATTTAAAGCAGATTTAGTTTGCTTATTTAAATTCACATTTAATAGTTATAGTGATCGCTGAGATGAGTGTGCGTCTCACTTTCCCATGTCAGTCAAGTTATCTTACATGTCTGTGCATGTGACAGACACAGGCACAGACATGGGCTGTTTTAGAAACTGCCTGCTACATGCTACCTACAAATGTAGTATGTAGTAGGTAATGCCTACTACATACTGCGTTTGAATTTAGTCTGTAGTATGACTACTCTGTTGGATCTGTGTTGCAGTATGCTGGGCCAGACGTCACTGGATTTCAGGTTTCGGAAAACAGAAGTAAACAACGACCAAGCTGACAGAGAAACTGCTTCTTTAGTATCACTTATGATTTAAAAAGTTAAAAAGGGGTTTATATGGAATTAATTAATAAATAGTTTTCACAGCACCTAAAAACTGAGTTCCCCCCGTCAAAAAAGAAGAAAAAAGAAAAAGCATAATAAGTGCTGTGCATTGTGGGAAACAGTACCGGCAGACTGGTCCACTGCATACTGTGAAATTTTCCCAAATCAGTAGACATCCGGGGAGTTTTGGTTTACTGCAGATTTTGCTCTTGTTCACATACTACATACTGAATTTTGGCCAAATCAGTACGTACTGCTACTACTTATGGTTAAAGTGATGTCAGGCAGAGACAGAAGTAGACGATGGCAGAGAGACAGATTTAGGATGAGCGCATTCCTGACCCGTCTGAGTTACAGCAGGGAAATCTGAGCTTTGAAACACGAGTACACACAAAAGAAAACAATGCTCATATAAAAAAAGTCTATACACAATAAAAAAAAACCTAACTGAGGGACACATGAGAGCCAGTCAGTGTAGTCATACCTGCGCAGTTGTAGTTTTCTCTGTGCCTGTAGTGTTAGAGCTGCAGGTATGAGGATGCCACCGCAGAACGTATGGACCGGGGTGTCTCTGTCTGCCTGTGGAGCGGAAAACAAAACAGGACCATAAACACAACATCAGGGAAAAGAAGCATTATGACCACAGATATATTTTGTGTAGTCACATTTTTTACTGGCATGTTGTCTGCAGCTGTTGAACGGTGAACAGTTTCTTCTTTCAGTCACAGAGACAGAGTTCAAGTGAGCAAGAATGCACTACTCTACAAAGATTGTGTTGCTGAAGTCAAAATGCTGAAGAAACAAGTCCAAAAACTTGGAAATGAGTTTTGAACATCTAGTTCCCTAATCAAAGATCACTGGATTATCTGAGAGATGTTTTTGGAAACATAAATAAAGACAGCTCACCTAAATTTTAAAGCCTTTATGTTTTTTAAGCATTATGTTATGCTAACAACAGAAATCATAAAGTCCAGCTCATTTGGGAAGAACACCCCGCTGATTTAAACGTCCTGCTGGGATAAACATTTGTTTGCCACAGATATTATTTTCTGCTGTTATCCAAAATCCAGCTGAGATATCCCATGCTCACTTGGCAAAGAAACGAGGGCGATGATAACTTCCAGGCTAGTCTAAACAAATACTGAAACCCCCGCAGCTTTTGCATCTCTGTCTGCAGTTGAGGCTTGGACTGAGTGCTGCCGAAGGTTCAGGAACTTAAAGAGCATATCAGTTCAACAGCTGACATCTTCTGGTGAAAGAAATCAGTAGTCCTGCCTGAACAAATGGAGCTTGGAATATTTTCTCTCTTCGAAAATCTGCATGTCAAACATTAGCAAACCTTTTAGTCCGCGACCGCCAAAATAAAAGTATCAGAGACTGGAGAGCCCCACTGTTCTGGGGTGGTTAAATGTTGCTCACAGATGCATGCAAGAACTGGCAGGCTAATCCAACAACCAACATATTTCTTTGTACTTCAAAAAAGAGGCTTAAGCATCACATTTTCCTCATGGGTCATGTGGCAACAGCACAAAAAATATTTGTATTTTTTTTAATGGCTTTATCTAAAATTCGACTACAATTTTTGTATGTATTTTTAGAAGAATGAATAATATAGCCATTTTAAATCATTCTAAATTGTAATAGTTCTTTTTGTAGGGCATCTTGCCCCCCCTACTTTTGGAAACACTGGTCTACAATACAATGGAAATAATGTGTTATTACCATAGACCAGGGGTGTCCAAACTTTTTTCAAAGAGGGACACTTTTGATGTTGTCAGAATACCTCAGGGCCAGTGGCTCCTACTGAGACTTAGGGATCATAAAAGTTATATATGAAACAATTATTTTAATGTTTGTCTCAATAAATCAGTAACTAGGTAGTCCTCAGTTCTCCACAAGCCACGTACACATTAGCAAACTTTATCTCCTGGAGGAAAATGATCGGGCAGTGTGAGAAAAATATTGCCTCATTATTTTTCTATGGTAGGATCACGATCTGGATTTCATCACACTTCTTTTTCATGTTGTTTTTCAGACTTTTCTGACCAGCAGACAACATTTTAAGAACTAAATAATTATTTCCCTGATTTCTGAACATTTTTAAGCACCAAATTTAGCCTTTTCTGCACAATTTCATAATTTTTATCTTGTCTTGTGTCCTCTTTTGTGCCTTCTGAACTTTTGTGTTCATCAAGAACATTTTCACATCATGATGAAAACATTAATTTGAAAACCTGTCCTCTTTAAGAGTTCTTGTGTTTCTTCTTTATTGCCATCTTGCAGAATTCTCAGAGCTTTGCCTTTATACAAGTAGTCCATAGGGAGCTTTTTGAGATGTTTCTGTATTGACTTTAGTTTTGTTTGTGAGCTTGAAAAGAACTGCAAATGTAAAGATGATTCAGAATGTGATTAATTTCTGTGCTATGAATAACACATTTTAAGATGGAAGCTTGGGGCCATAAATAAAGGGACCTTGGGCCGCAATTGGCCCCCGGGCCGCACTTTGGACACCCCTGCCATAGACCATAGACTAGGGATGATGAAGACGGTACTTCCGGAGCCAGCCTCAAGCAGACACTCAATGAACTGCATGTGTTTTTAACACTTCTAGCTTGGCTTCAATTCACACATCTGGACGTTGCCGCTTGATTATTATTGTATAACCTGACACTTAAAGGGATATTGTCCTTTTTTTTGAAGAGGGGTTGTATGAGTTTTATGTCACAAGTAATTGTACGAGCCACTGTGGATGCCGGTCAGCTCGGCCCCTTTAAGAAACTCCAGGGAGAAACAGCACGCAAGCTAGGCTACCGTTTTCAGCAGACGGGGTCGGTCCTGCCACATAATTTAGCCAATTTTGAAAGACTCAGTTTGGGTGTACGCTCTACTTGTGATTTTTTCAGCACTTCACTTTGACACCAGAGAGTCTGTTTGTTTTTGCATTATTTGCAGACACAACACAGACGTGCTCTTCTGCCTGCAGCACACTGATCAGCTGTGTGACAAGTGACAAAGATACAACTAAACTTAATAATGAGTGATTCTGATGGCGCCGATGTCATGCAGTTTACTGCAGACACACGTGGACACCTTTATGAGCCGGAGTTTACAGAAAAAAAGGCGATTCAATGCACCGGAGGAAAAAGTGGAGACACTTCAAAACTAAATTGGAGAGCAGGAGAGATCCTGAGTTACCTGGTGGTGAAGGTGTATACACCCAAACCGAGATGAGTGCATGGGTCGGAGTCTTTCAATCTGGATAAATGATGTGGCAGGACCGACCCTGTCTGCTGCAAACTGTGGCCTAACCTGCATGCTGTTTCTCCCTTGAGTTTCCCATTAAAGAGGCAGAGCTGAGCAGCATCTGTAGTGCTGCTACAATTACCAGTGACATAAATCTCATACAATTACACTTCGAAAACACTTAAATATCCCTTTAAGAGACAGGCGCTTTCATGATTGTGGAACATTTGCAAAAATATAGATAACAGTGTCATTATAGCTAAATCCTATGGACAGCAGCAGGTGGAAGAGGACCGGACAGAGGGGCTGCTATCAAACTGTAACTGTTCATAAAGACATGCATTAACACATACAGGTTTTTGGGGGTGACAGCCGAGTTGTTTTGTGTTGTATAGTGACTCACCATTGTAGGGCCACTTCCAAAACACCTTGACCTGCAGCTGGTCATCATGGTAATGAGGGGCGGCGACCTCCAGGCGCAGGTTCCCAGGGGTGAGGGGGTTAAGGGGGGATTCAGGGTGAGGCAGAGAGGAGGATTCAGGAAGGTCCGAGGACGAAGGGGAGGAGGAGGCGAGGGATGGAGAGGAGGGAAGGGATGCTGAAGATGAGGAGGAGGGGAGCTCATTGGAGAAGTCTTCACCTTTGGTGGAGGAGAGGAGAGAGTTCATAAATGTTTTTGTTTCTGGCACATTTTCATAAAAAAAATTAAAAAAGTAGACAAAAAGCAACAGTTTCTGAACCACTGCAGCTGTTTCTGCACTCCAGTGAACCAAAGTTATACATCAGCTGTTCAAAAACATTTGAAGCTGGGGTTGGTAATCAGATTTAGATCCACTTTTTGTTATACTGGTTGAAATGATCTTTATGTCCTGATGGTAATCAATACATAATGTGTTCTTAAAAAAGAAGGAAGAAAAGCTGCTATCTACAGCCGGAGTAAACCTGGGAAAACACCAACCAATCACCGTTTTTTGGGTGCCAAAATTTTAAACCAATCAAATGCCGTCCTGCTGTTCTGCCCGCCTCCTGCGCGTACATTTCCCCGGCGTGTACTCTGAGTCCCCTGCCTCTGCTTCCCCTGACTCTACTGACTGCCCCTCTCGCTCGACCTCGGGCCTGTCCCCTCTGACCCGATGAGGTGCTTTGCTCAGGACTGTAGTCCGGATCAGAGTCTAAAAAGCTCTCACCACGGGGGCTCTGACAAGCAGAAGAATGAATGACATTTTCTAAGTCCTACAGAAATGTTTATGTATTGTAGCGTCTGTCTTGACGCTGTAGGGATGACGAGCCGATTCGTGAAAACGTTGATCTTTAATAACCGATCACTGTCGGTCGTGATCACGACAACCAACAAAACAACAATCAATGTTTGAATGAATGAAGAACTTCTCCTCTTGTCTCTCCTCTCTCCCGCTCACACACTCTACACCTCTCCTGATGCCTTCACTGACTGTCAACACTGTAGGAATTAAGAGCATCTACACTGAACACGTTTAACAGACAGTAGAGTTGTTACAGTATTATATATGTGTTATAACTTTTATCCTGATATCATGTCACCAGTACAACTGGATAATGCTAGCATGATAGTTGTGAGTACTAACAGCAGCCATGTTTGTTTGTGTTTTTAACTTTCACTATGAGAATGTTTTGGTGAGGACCGGTTTTGAATCAGTCACCATCATATGGTCGCAAGTCAGCGGCGCTCGTGCATGTGAGCGGGGGGGGGGGGGGGGGGGGGGGGGCGTTGTTTTGGAGGAGCTCTGAGGGAGGAGGGGAGGGGTTAGATGGAGTCCTGAGGAAATGCTACATTCAAATTCATGCTAGTTTTCCGAGACTACCAACCCCAGCTTTAACTGATGACAAACACATTAGACATATATTAAGTAGTTGGTTAATAAAGTTTGCCAGGCTAAAACTAATGCTGAACTGTAATAAATCCTCCTTCATAAAGGTTGTAACATTATTTTATTAAAAGATAATAATAAAATAAAATAAAATAAAGTAAAATAAAATAAAATAAAATAATAATAATAATAACTTTTATTCACATAGCACCTTTCAAAACAGGTGTTTACAAAGTGCTTTGACAAACAAAGCCTGGCAGAATTCAGGAGGATGACAGAATAAACCTTTAACAGACAGAGAGAAGTGCAGAAAATTCTAACAATGCAAAAAAAACAAAAAGGTAAACCAGAATAAACGTGAATTGAACAGAAAAAAGTGACGAAACAGTAAACCAATAAATCATCATTGTTGAGGTTTTCAAAAGATTTAAATTAATTAAATTAAAGGACAATAAAAGGTTTTTGGGAAAATACTTCCTCACTTAAGGGAAAATAGAAAAATCTAGATTAAGAAAATTAAAATGATAAGAAAATGATAAAACACAAATAATAAAATAAATGAAATCTAAGTAATTAGTCAGATAAAAAAAATAGCAAGTCATTAAAAAGGTGATGTCTCATAAAAGAAGGGTTTGATGCAACTGTATGTTTATCATAGAGGCAGTGGTTTCCAGTGCTTTTCAGTCATACAGCACTATCTTCCCATCCAGTTTATATCGATTTAGCTAGGCTACTTCACAGAAACACCTGGAAGCAAAACATAGCCTCACAAACTTTAATCAACACCCTCTAATGCACCTTTTGTAAAAGTGCATGCTCCTGCAACATAGAACTAATAAACCGGCACCTGAGTGTTCATGCATGTATACTTCAATGACAGGATGTATGAAACCTGTAATTAACACATGGAGTTTTCTAACGCATGATATTGTACCAGGAATATCATAAACTGCTGAGTAGGCTGCAGCTGTCAGCTATACTTTCCCGGTAACTCACTCACTCTGTAGGATTAATTGGCTTTATCTGGCTGAACTGACCCTCATTAGCTTTGAGAGAAAGCAGGCTGATACATGGACTGTGTCAAATATGAATACAGCTAAATTATAAATGGTAATATGTTCCATATAAAATTGTTGGTATGTGGTGTGATAATTGAGCCGCAGCTGGCTGTAATCCTGCGCTGACCAGCAGGTCGCCTATAAATACCTTTGTTGCCTGGACGACCATTAACATCGCCACTTTCCACTGTATGTGTGTTTTAACGGTGCAGCTGTTGGGGGACAGAATATGCTGACTGTCAGAAAACACAGCAGCTTTGCACTTATTTGAATAAAATCATTGCCTCGATGTATGACTTGTGAAAACAAAGGTGCTGTGGACCATAATTACAGTATTTGTTAACGGTCTGACGCGATTCAATGTTTAAAAATGTGAACTTCAGAGTCTCTCTTTAGAGAAAAGTTGCTTTGGGAGACCTTAGGTGTTGTTAAGTCTGAATCACAGCAGCACAGACATCACAGCTACAGATTACACTACTTAAACTGTCCCTCGTCTGTAGAGCTATTTATTTTTAGACTGTTTCTTTTCCTTTCAAGCTTTCTTATCCAACAAAGGCAAAAATGTCCCCCAAAATCGTAACTTTAAAATAGAAACACTTTCTTTTATTTATTTTTATTTTATACTTTTAGGCATTTCACCTTTGTTTTTTATGAATGGGACAGCTGAAGAGAGACAGCAAATGCAGGGAGCAGAGAGTCGGGGAAGACATGCAGCACATAGTCCAG
Source organism: Notolabrus celidotus (assembly GCF_009762535.1). Lineage (NCBI taxonomy): Eukaryota > Metazoa > Chordata > Actinopteri > Labriformes > Labridae > Notolabrus > Notolabrus celidotus. The sequence continues at coordinate 38,734,142 of NC_048273.1, read as the reverse complement.
GCAGGGAGTCAAACTTGCGACCACTACAACGAGGACTATAGCCTGTGTATATGGGGCGCACGCTTGGACCGCTTGGCCAATGGTGCCCCTAAAAAATAAACACTTTCATTGTGGATTCAACCCTGTCTTCAGGAAAAGCTTGAAAAGCTTTTTAGACATTTCATTTGAATTCTGCTGAAGTAACAAGGAGTGAATCTGAAATCATTGTTAGTTCAAAGTATACTATGCTTTATAACAGATTTTAAGTTCAACCACCCAAACCCACGAGGAAGAAACTCTGTCTCCTTACCTGCATGAGTGATTGTGGTGAAGATCATTTGTGCTCTGGGACTCTTCAGCCTCTTCTGACCCCAGTAGGCCACGGTCTGCACAGACAGGATGTAGGAAGTAGCAGGCAGCAGACCCTGCAGCCACAGCTCGCTCTGCACCTATAAGGAACGCAAAAACAGGAACATGAGACTCTACTTCTCAGCCAGTTTTAATTCAATTAATTCAGAAGAATATTCAGACATCTTCTAGACATGATGTCAAACGTACCAATGGCTCAGAAATACTGGTGGATAGAAGTCTGCTCATTAAGTCGTAATACCGCTAGACTCAAAACAGTTACGGCCACCATCTTCATCATCTTGCTGTCATCGCAATCCTCATCATTATAAACCTGAGTGATGTCTGCGCCCTGCTCTGTGACTGACAGGCCAGACCTGCTCTGCATTAGCCTGCTGTTTGACTGACAGCTCATTAACATCCTCTTAGTCAATCAACTCTGTCTGTCTGCTGGGTTTGAGGTAGTCACAACAAAGAGATGCTTGGATGATAACTGTGTCTGTGTGTGCGTGCGTGTGTGTGTGTGTTCGTGTTCGTGTGTGTGTGTATACACTTAGGACAGAGTGAGACAAACGCAGGTTAAAAGCAGTTTCTTGGTGACTTGCAGACAAATGGGGTAAAAGTTTTTCCATTACACTCAAGATAGACAAAACATATGGCTTGTACAGCTGTAAATGCATGTGTGTGTCTGTGTCTCTCTGTGTGTGTGTGTATTTGTGAAACAGAGACAGCAGGGGAAGCCTGGATTTCTATTTTGGTGCATAATGTCAGTGGACATTATATATAAGAGGCTGATGTATATTTAAAAGCACAGATTCAGCAGAGGTTTTTCCATGTTTGGATACTTCCTCCAATTTCCCTTTCTTACTTCACGTTTAACGCTTAATCCCTGGAGGCTTTTACCTAATAGACAGGATATTAGCTTAATACATATTGAGGGAAAGTATTATCATGTGCTACTGGAGAGCTGTAACATAGGAAAGCTTTACATTACATACTGAGTACACACGTGCTTCTTGTCCCTGTCTACCTGTTGTGATGCTGCCGTCTTTGTGTGCGTCTAGACGCAGCTGCAAGTTGGTAACACTAGTTAGGGGGCCTCATTTAAATTCCAGGCCTCCAAACGGAGCAGAACAGAGGAGCAGACTACAGATAAATGGCTCCATCAGGCTCAGTCTGGGATCGCCATCACTACTTAGGATAGCCAGGTCCATATGAGTGCCTCGGCATTAAAGCCTCCAAACTCTTGATGTTTATGCTTTTAATCCTTTTGTCTCTGCTTTTGAAGTGAATGCCCACTTTAGAGATGAACGTTTAAGTGGCTCTAAAGCTGAAGGATACTCTTCAAAGAGTTCTGTTTATCATCCTGAAGAGAAAAATTACAGGCGATCACAACTGTTGCATCCACGCTGTAATATCTGTGATGTTAGCTGTTATTATGGGTATTTTGGTGCTGCTGACTGGACTCTTTTTTTGCATTGTAGGCATATTACATCACCATGAAACCTGTAATTATAAAAGTAAAATCAACATTTAATATAATCTAAAAAACACAGCATGAAACCTTTTTGTGTTTCTTAACAGGTAGTAACTTTAATTGAAAAGGAACAAGCTGACAATCCTACTCTTTATTACTCTATTAAAACAACTTCCTGTTAACTCTTCTTTTGCTCTCATGCTTTACTCCTCCAGATTCTCCCTCTCTCTACTTCTATCATCGTGCTGCAGTGAGCGGCATGTCGTCAGTTTGCTCCCAGATGCTTTAACTTGAGTTAAACACATTATCCAAACGCAGGAAAGCAGCTCCTCTCTCTGTTGTCCATCAGTCTACACGGCTAAGTCGTCATGTTATTTTACCCCTGTAAAGCACTCTAACAAAGTTATGTCCCATGAAGATAATGGTATGTCTGTCTGGGGATACACCAGGAATGTATGCATGAATATGTAAAGGGGAAGCGTGCCAAACTGTGATTTCAGGGGAAATATGTCAGAAACAGGTCTGTAGTTTTGAAGTTAAATCACATCAAGGAAATGTGACTCATATGATAAATGTTTAATCCACTTTGGAATTAATTTTTGAGTACGCATGATGAACATTTGTACAGAGAACCTAGTACATGATTTTTCAATAATGTGATTCTTTCTCATTATTTAATCTACATTTTTACTTATAGGATATTTAAGCAGCCTAAAGTGGTTTAGCAGGATTTTTGTAAATCTGAAAACTCCTTGACAACTCTTATTAACCTTCACTAACATGAGCAACGCCAGAGGCAAACTGATCACACGTCATGTCAAATCAATCCACGGAAAACAGTTCAAGCACATTTAGCTTCTGCTTGTTGACACCATAGACTGGATCCTGTCCAGCAATATTAGCAATGAGCGGAGCAGGCGAGAGAAACTTTAGATTAGCTATCTCTACAAAGAAAGTTAAACCATGAGTGGTGGTGATGATAGCAGCAGGGTTCAAAGTTGCAACATCTGCCTCGTTCATTTTACAAGGTGTGTGAATCGCAGAGCTCAGAGAAAGAGAGCTGAATGAGGACAGTTTCATGTTAAGGCCAACCAAAAGTCATCCATTAATTAATTGTGTGTTTCATTAATCCCTTGGTGGTTGTTATTTTCTCTCAACTTAATGGTAAGGAACTTAAACACAGCAGATAAATAACATGTAGTGTTGTTGCACTTATATACAGTAGCCGTTAAAAGAACCTGTTCAGTTTGAGCTCTGCTGCTGCCTGTAAAGTCTCTGCAATAATCTAAACCAGGATACCGCAAGGTAGGAATGAGCATATGTGTGTGCGTATGTGTGTGTGTGTGTGTGTGTGTGTGTGTGTGTGTGTGTGTGTGTGTGTGTGTGTGTGTTGAATGCTTTTACAGAGGCAGTAAAGTCTCTCAGGTGCAGCAATAGAATTTGTGTATGCTGGGTGTGTGTGTGTGTGTGTGTGTGTGTGTGTGTGTGTGTGTGTGTGTGTGTGTGTGTGTGTGTGTGTGTTCCTCTACTTCAGTCTTTGGAGGGACTGACATCAGAAGACTGATGTTTGTTTCAGATGTGGAGATCTTTACATAATACTCAACTCCAAGAACTTTTGAGGGGTTGAAATTTTGGTTTTAAAGGAGCAGTTCAACATTTTGCTGAATATTATTCGCTTCACCGGGAAACCAGGACAGACCCTGCAAAAGCTGATGAACCTGGCCAAGACATAATAACATATAAACCACATAATCTAATTTTGATAATCAATTTCTATTGCAAATTTACAAGCATGAAATAAGCTGTAAACTAGTCAGCTTTAGAGGTGATAGTTGGCATTTAATTGGCAAGCTTACAGTCTGAAAATAAACTACATAGCCGCTTTGTTTTGTTTTTTACTTATCATAAAAATTAGTAGTATCCAAGCAGCAGCCTCTGGTCACGAGAATTGAAGCAAATGCAGAAGTGTAAAAAAAACTGCAGTTCCTCGAGCGTCCACTTGAGGCTGGGTCTAGAAGTACCGCAAACCACATACACACCCATTTAAAAAAGCTGATTTTTACAGCAGAAATAAACATGTTTACAGCCTGGTACAGGAAATGGTTTTAGTCTGGATATCTCTTTTGGCACACACTGTACAGGGGGTTGATTTTTCATAATGTAGTAGTTTAGAAGATATTAAGATTATGAGTTTTCCATAATTAGAGGCATATCTGACTTGATTGACAGGCGGGAACACTGTAGCTAATAGCGTGGAGGCTCAAAGCCCGCCTCTTTACCTCACACTAGCTCGACAGACGTTAGGTTGAGTTCAGCATTTCCAATATGGCACCCGCCGACCATCGGCTTCAAAACAGCGCTTCAGAAACAGATGGGTGACCTCACGGATACTACGTCCATTAATCATACAGACTATGGTAGTATCCATGTTCTCATCTAAGTTTCAGCATAAATGTGAAAAAGCACATGTCCAAATTTGTGCAACTAAATCTAAAATGTCTTTCTTTGAAATGAAGTTAATAAATTGTTTCCTTACCCCTTGAGTGACTCTGGTGTTGCTCTCCTTCTTATCATGCTCTGCTGTGTGTGAGTGTGTCAGGCGCGTGTGCATGTTATTGTGCACTGTGTGTGTGTCTGTGTGCAGTTTTTGTGTGTGTTTGTGCGTCGTCTGCGTGTGCCGCGGCATCCAGGTGACTCTGTAGTTGTGCACCGGCAGGTCTCCCTCTCTGGGGGGGTCCCAGCTTATTAAGGCGGCCACTTTGACCCCACTTCCCCTCGACCTGAGCGGAGAGATCCACAAGTCAAACAACATCACAACAAGGATGCAAACAAATTAATGTTACGGAAGCAGACAGAGAGGTACTCCCTCACATGTTGACTTAAGAAGTAAATGAGTAGGAGTTAAGTCAATGAAATACCCGGATGTCACTGCGTTCACTCTTTGCTTTCTATCCCTCATTTGTTCCACGTATAGCCTCAGACTATTTATCATCATGTTGAGCTGAAGCTACTATTTAAGTCCTCACTTCTGTTATTAGAGGATTTATCTGAATATTGCAGTCTATCCAAGACATGCTCTGAACTTTCTATGCCCTTGTTAAGCATTACAGTACACAAATAGAGGAGACGCTGTAAAATGTGATTGAACAACGATGAACTATAATTATCATCAGACAGGCGACGACTCTCCACATGACCACATTTTATGACTGATTGCACACAATGACATCCTGCTGGGGCTGAGCAAATTACCAAGCAATGAAAGCAGCACGGAAATTCAAGTATTTATCAAACTTCCATCTATTACCTGTCTGTGAGCTGGGTCCCTGGATGTGAAGCTGCCCAGTGCAGAGTCTGGTTGCTCACTCGGATACTTATAGGAGGTTCTGGAGGAGAGGGGTCTGCAGAGAGAGAGATATCGTCAATAGAGACATGGTAGAAATCATCATCGAAATCAAGGTGAAGGTAACAGGGTCAATAGATGTGAAAGAGTAGGCTGGATGTAACCCTATGAGAGAGAAAAAAGCTGATTATTATTCAGGATTTATTTAGAAGATGTGCTGTGAGTGAGTGCTGAGTCAAATGAAAGGCAAAATCAGATGAGTCCCTCAAGGGCTGTTTTCGAGACCGCCTACTATACTAGCAGTACGTACTGATTTGGCCAAAATTCAGTATGTAGTATGTAGTAACTCCATTCGATCTGCAGAGTCCCTCTCTACTTTCAAAAGACAGCTAAAGACCCAGCTCTTTAGGAAGCACTATGCACTTAGCTAGACTGTTCTCTACTGTTGTCCCCAGTGGCAGATCATGTCTTCCAGCTACAGTTGACTCGCACTGTCCTGCTCTACTCTGGGAATCTGTGTTCAGGTCTGGAGTGACCCAGCACTTGGTACTTTGGTCATTATTGTGGTGGTGTTAATTGTTGATGATGATAATGGAAGGTCTTAAATTGTTTGGTTGCTTCATTGTAGATGTTCCTTATTTTGAAAAAAAAAAAAAAAAAATCCTAACTTACTTTTGTGCATTGCCTTTACACTGCTTGGCAGTACCTGCACCCAAATGGACTTGAAGCACTTTGTTACTCTTACTGATCTTGTTTCCTCTTGTCTAGATCTTTGCTTGTGTTGTTCTTGTTCTCATATGTACGTCGCTTTGGATAGAAGCGTCTGCTAAATGACATTGTAACATTGTAACATTGTAGTATGTGAACAAGAGCAAAATCTGCAATTTGCAAAACTACCTGGATGTCTTACTGATTTGGGAAAATTTCTCAGCATGCAGTGGACACAGACTGTATGGCTGTTTTCAAAACCGTCTGCTAAATAGTACCTACAAATGAAGTATGCCGTATGTACTGCTATTGGCAGATTTTGCTTGTTCGCATACTACATACTGAATTTTGACCAAATCAGTAAGTACTGCTTGTATAGTAGGCGGCCTTTATGAGTGGACCAGTCTACCTCATGGACTGTTTCCCACAATGCACGGCGCTAACGTTCGTCTTCAGTTTGTAGGTGCATTAGCGTCACCTTCTGTGTTGGAGTTGTACCAGACGTTTAATGGTCCGTTATATTTACTGTGAAACAATGCAAAATAAACACTGGTGAATCTTGTCACTTCCAGTAATTACAGAAGTGATACACATCTAAGGTGTCACTTTCCATGTCTGTGGAAATTATTAAATTCCATATAAACCCCTTCTTAATTTTTTAAATCATAAGCGATGCTAAAGAAGCCGTTTCTCTATCAGCTTGATCGTGGTTTACTTCCACTTTCTCAAACCGGTAATCCAGTGACGCCTGACTCAGCATACTGCAGAACAGATCCAACAGAAGAGTCATACTACATACTACCTTCAAACGCAGTATGAAGTATGCAGTATGCAGTACGTACTGCATACTACATTCGTAGGTAGTATGTAGCAGGTTGATTGGAAAACAGCCAATGTCTCAGCTTATCTTTAATGCAGGTGAGGAGTTAGACGGCTGTGTTTACTGAATCAATAAATCAAGATCTGATGTGGAAAGACATTTATTTTCCACAAAAATGGGTCTACAACAAAAACAGTCCTCATTAAGAGGGTACACCATAGGCTAAAATAACTGTCCACCTCCTTCCCCAGTGGTAAGGACACATTCAAGCTCTTTACTAAAGCTGTATTTAAGACTAACTTTGGTTAAGATTATTTCTATAAAGCAGAGGTTGTTCACCGTCTAGACTGACCTGTCTGGAAGCAAACTAAACAAGCAGGTCTGATGGGAAAAGGAGTAATTTCCACCTGGTCATATTGAAGTCTGCAGAGCCAATTAGATTTAAACCATCAAAGGTGAGCAATACAGGAGAAGCTGGAGGCCTTCATTTTCAGCAGCTTCCACAACGCAGACCTAAAGCGACCACCACTAAGTCACCGTTGGTCTCCAAGATTACATCTCCAGGTCGCTGCTCTTTCAACACATGGCTCTGTATCTCATTAGAACCCCAATCCTGTTTTCATTAAACTACAAAACGTATCTGATTAGGACTACATTCCCCATGGCAGGCCTCCCACGGGCCCTGGGCTGTGCTTGGCTGACCCTGATGCAGAGATCAAAGTGAGGGCAGCATATTGGGGCTGCGGGAGCTGCTCTGTTTGTGTGAGCATGTGTGTGTTTTTCTTCTCTGGAACAAGCAGGAGGTCGCTCCCTGCCAGCTGTAATTTTCAGATCAGAAACAAAACACATGTTTTTTCCTGAGGCGTTTTTCACTCTGTGTGGCTCCCGCAATCAGCTGATTTCAGACCATTGTTGCACAAGATAAAGACATCAAGATGAGTTTTTCGATCCAGACATTCCCTCGTAATCACAGCTGGCAGGTTCAGTGGAACCCTGACATCTGAATGAACAGAGAGAGCAGTTCTTCAAACTCAAAGTGTCTTTGGTTAGCATCGGGTCACACTGAAGGAACCCTAACCATCCTGACATCTGCCAGCTTCCTGATTTGTGACCCCTGACCTCCAGCCCCTGACTAATCAGGCTAATGAACTGGAAACACAAGCCTCTGACTTGGGTCAGATGGTATTTCTAATGTTAAAGTGTGTGTCTTTAACCTTTGACCCCGGTCACATACATGCATACATGTAGGTTGCACAAAGCTACCCACCCTGTGTCTAAATGAATAAGCAAACATTTTTCAGAATTAAACTTTCCCTTGCTGTCTCACAGAGAGTTACATGAGGGCAGTGATACCACTCTCATATCTGTCAGTTGTCTACAGATAGACTGTAGTGAACGGTAAATGAACTGCAGTTATATGGAGCCTTGGTAACACTAGTTAGGGGCCTGAAGACTAAAGTCGACCACTCACAGCACTTACATGTCACATTCACACCACATCCATACACTTATGGCAGAGGCTGCTATGTGAAGCGCCCATCAGTGCTAACTAATACAGTTCACACACCACTGGCTATGCCACCAGGAGTAATTTGGGGTTTAGTGTCTTGCACAAGGACACTTCGGCATGTGGACCACAGAGCTGGAATGGATCTGCCAACCTTCCAATTAAGAAAGGATCTACTCTGACGCTGGGCCGAGCCTATTGCCTACAGCAGATTAGTGTAGCTTAGCATATTTAGTTTGGAAATTATGAGCTGGTTGAGGTCACTTCTTCATATAACAGCAAGCGATAGGAAAACAATCTGGCACTATCTGCTTATACGCTCTTTTAGAGGAACAAAAAACAGCAAGCAGCCACTAGAAGTCACGGGAAAATGAAAAATAACACAATTCATCTTCTGTAAAATCACAAATTGATTGTAATTTTTTCACCTGGTTAGATTTATTTTTGAGCGTTTTGAGCTATACATGAAGAAAAATGTCCATCCTGTTTTTATCAGCTCAGAAATATTGCAAAGTTAAAGTCCATAATTTCATAAAGATTTAGAAAAACTCATTCATGCTTTTATTTCCTCCTAACAAGACCAAAATATTTCTCTCATCACCCCAACTTTAGCATCCCTACATTGATTGATTGATTTTAAATCACATTTAAGACTCAACATGAGCTTGCCCTGCCATTCATCTCTGTGTTTTTATCCCCCCGTTGACACAGGACGCAGTCTGAGATCCTCTGGTAATGCTCTGCTGTTCTGTTCCAATGCGACAGGGCCTTTGCTGTCAGAGCCACCCGACTGTGGAACAGCCTGCCAGAGGAGATCAGACTTGCAGAATCAGTCCTTACTTTTATTTCACTGCAAAAAACTCACCTTAATAATAAAGCTTTTATTTTTGCCAATTTATTCTAATGTTTAAGGTTTTTCCTCCCTTATCTTATTGCCTGTTTTTACTTTTTTTGTGAAGCACTTTGTTACTTTTATTAAAAGGGGTATAAAAATATAAGTATTATCATTTTTATTGTCTAAGGTACTCTTGTTCACTGATGACAGTACAAACCAAATTTCAAAAAGGTGTAGTGCAAATTATCTTTTATCAAAGCACAGAATAGAAAAGTTCTGTTCAAGATACTCAATTTGACCGTTTATGTAGTTAAAACAATTAGACAAGTTTGCTGCAAGGGTGTTTTGGTCTACGTTAACTTTTAAAGGCTTGAAATAATCTGTTTTCTAATTTTCTTGTTGTGTCTTTTTCCATTGAAGTTGGCGAAATATTTGTATAGTGAAAAACAACATGACAACACATTTTTACGTCTCCATTCTTACATTATATGTAGCAGACTAAAAGAAGTATCAATCTTTTCACATTACTCCCAGGAAATAAGAAGATAAAGACAAGTTCCCAAAACGCTGACTTATCCCCTTAATAGGTCTACACATCTCAAGGAGTTGCATTTTTAAGTTTCATTCTGCCCTAGCTCAGGTTCATCACCACTTTGGAGGAATGAAGAGCTGTATTATTCTGAGTTTAGTTAAAGGTGGAGGAAAATGATATCTCAAACACCTCCTCTTAATCTCCCATAAGTCCTTGATTGATAAAGAACCTTTTCCAAAGCTCAGTCCAACCTGAAGTCATTATTCACATGCAAACATGCTCAAGCCAATCCCTGCAGGGGATTCATATCACCAGCCAATCCTGGCGCAACACCAATATGACCTCAGTCTGCTAAGCATTAGAGCGAGGACCTCCTAGTGTGTGTGTGTGTGTGTGTGTGTGTGTGTGTGTGTGTGTGTGTGAGAAAGAGGAGGTGTCTCACTTTCACCCTCTCTCACTGTCCCACACCAGGGATTTGAATCTGGCTCTGAACCAGCTGACTTGTGCGCGCTGTGATTTAATGTGTGTTTCTGTACTGTACGTGTGAAAAAGTGCAAACGCAGTCGTGTGTGTTTTCTGTTTCCTGTCGATGTTTTATGGACTGCCTGATAGTTTCCCTGCTGTGTGTACCTTATCCATCAACTCTGAGTGAAAAGAGAGAAAGAACAGAGGACAGGAAGGTAAATGTAGAGTTTCAAACGCTCCCTCAGAGAGGTGTAATATCTCTGGTAAAATGACACAAATGGAACGCAGGACTCAGCGCTGTGTTCAGTGTCTCATAACAGAGTATTAAAATACACTGAAAGGTTACGGAGGAATCATCGCTCTCTTTTGGGACTCTGTGAAGAAAATGATAGTGTGTGTTCAGAGTGTATTACCTTTACTGGAGATGTGGTGTCTGCTGGGTGTGGTGAAGCCTCTGCTGCCGTGGCTGTTGATGGCTGCTACTCTGAACTGGTACCAGCGCTGAGGCCTCAAATCTGACAGAACCATGTGTTCAGAGAGGGTCTGAAAATACAAAAATGTTAAAATGATGACATGCATGACAGAAATAAAACTTTTGTGTATTTGTTGTATTATATATTTTCTTCATATAACACATAAAAATATAGATCATTCATAACTTAACACCCCTTAATAATCGTGTTTATGCTGATCTCTAGCTTAACTTAAAGCCCCTGTGGGGAGTTTTTCACTAATCATGAAACAGACTGAAATTAACAACCATGCCTCTTCATGACCTACACAAGTGAACTAGACCTTTAGCCAAAAGAATAACAAGTTCTATCTTGTCATTCTTAATACCTGTAACTGATGCAGAGGGGTAGGTGTCAGAAGAGGTGAGAAGAAAATGTTGTCTACACTTTTTGACAGTACATATTCACAGTGAGAGATACATTTGAATGTTTAAAGATTAGTTTTTTTGTCAGAAAACACAACTTACATATGTACAGGACTAGATCAGCAAAGAAAAGAGGTATCACTTTGACCACAGGGGGCGCCAAAATCAACACAAACAGAAAGTTTCACACAGGAGCTTTAAGATAACTTCTCAGCTACCTGACGAGCTCTGTGATAAGAATCAGGAACCTGTTCCAAATTGTCTAAATAAAATAGTCTAAATTTGAGTGTTTCATTGACAAAACAGGGACAACAAACAAGTATATATAAGCTTTAAATCTGCATTAAGAAGAAAGGACATAAAGATACAGTCCAAATCTTTACTTTATTTCACAAAAGAACATGACCTTAAGTCTTTTTATGTCTTTTAAAAAGGCTACGTCAAGAACAGTTGGAAACAACAGCAGTGTCCTGAAACACTATTGATGAAATTTGGGCTAAAATACCAAGAATGTGACGTATTTGACACGACACACAGTGTCACACAAAGTGCTGCTGCTCTCCAACCAGAGAGCTGTAGACCTCATTTTTACAAGACAGAAATAGATCCTGAATCAATAAAGAAATCTGTAATACATCACAATAACAAGCAGAATCAATAATGTCACTGGTGTCAAATGAAAATTATAAACAACAATACCTTGTAGAGGTATGTTCAAGGACACAATGACATTGATGAAAGCACATTTATCACCACGCACAAACACGAGCATCAGTGAAGCCAGTGAGATCACAGAAGAAGAAACTTCAAACTTTCATCCAGATGGGAAAAACAATCTCACATCCATTTTTACTTTAGAACATGACTTGCAAAGGATAACTATATATTTAACTTTCACAAACTTATCATGATAAGAAACATTTTTCTAAAGTTTTTATAAAATATAAATACAAAAAGCAAATATACTCATCATGCCTCTCTTACGGAGGGTCATAAGAGGATGCAACTACACCCAAGTTTGTAAGCATCTGTCCTGGCTAAAGCTACTAACTGAATAACTTAGCTTAGCATAAAGAATGAAACTGGGGGAAACAGCTAGCTCTACCTGTTTCAAGTTTCTAGCCCAAGCTAAGATAAGTGGCTCCTGCTCTTAGCCTCAAATTTATTCTCTTGGTAAGAAAGCAAAACTACAAATTTCCAAAGAGGTTGAATTTGTCATTTGCATTTTCAAGTTCTTAAAGCCTTGATCGCTGTTTGAATGATAGTCCATGCTGTAAAATAAAACACCTCATTCATTCCAAGCCCACTTCAGAAACACATGATCACATCATCCCTGAAAAGTGTAACAACATCTCCTTTCAAAACATGACAGAACCCCGTTGTTCTTTCAGACATATGGGTTACAAAAGTTAATGAGATGGAAAGTCGGATTGGAATTTCATCTGATAATAGTCACATTAAATGATTTGCAAAAATTATGGTTCAAATTCCTGAGGATTCACATGTTTTGTCTCTCTGACAGTGTGAATGTAATCACTGCTTAAAACCTACTCATCCACACACACACACACACACACACACACATACACACTCACAGACACAAGCTGCCATCTATTTAAGTCTATAATGAGCGTTCAGTCATTCAGACTCAGCCGGTGGAACGACTGTGGCTGCCTGTGGTTCCTTTTTAAGCTCTGCTTATTTACCTAACCTCACACAGGCTCACACACATGGCCGTACAGTGCTCACACACACACATTTACTCTCTCACACACACGCACACACACACAGACAGTTTACCCTGGCAGAATGGGAGACTTGCTGGGGTGGAGAGGTTTAGACAGCAAGGCAGCAGACGGATGAGGTGGAAACAGAGACTAACATCCATCTCCATAGCTGAGAAGTTTCATCATTCATGGCAAATTGAGAGTTATGAGGTAAAGATATGTTGCAAACTTTGTGGCGTTTTTCCACTTTTAAAGGCACAGGGAGCCATTTTTAGAGCTTCAATCACTGAAAAATGCTAGCTAGACAGAAACAGCTATGTGCTATGTTGTAATATGTTTTTTTTTCCAGCAATCAGCTTCCCTACATCAACATCCCCACAGCTATTACCACCTACCAATGTAGGAAGGCAGACATTTACAAGATGATACTTTAACCTCTTTGAATGTGAAAATATGACCCAGAAAATAATGTAACACATATCTAAAAGAAATAATCAACTCTCGAGTCAACGCGCAGCTGCTTTATAAATCCTTATTGTCTCTTAACAAACTTTTCGAGCCTTCTGCTCCAGAAATGAATATATAGGCTGTAGGTTTCTGGACTTACCGTGGCAATAGTGGTCCACGGGGAAGCATGATCTTCGCTGGGATGAATCCCTATGTTCCAGCGGGACTGGAGCATGTAAACAACCGGCTCCACGCTGACATTGAACTTTGACACCCAAACCACCTTCACACGACCCTCCGAGTCCTCCACAAAGCTCATCTCTCTGCGAGGCTTCAGAGGAACGCCTGGAAGAACACAATTAAATAAGGCTTACATTAGCACTGAGAAAGGGAAAACATGTCAGACATTTAAATAGCATTACATTGCAAGGTTTACTGTTGAGATGTGTTTCCTGAGAAGGTTGTTGTATGTTTTAAAGATATGAAATGTGGGGATGTTTGAATAAAAGGTGCTGTTGAGGATATTGAAAAGGATCACATCTGTCTCAAACATTTCCTCATTTCAGTACTAGAACATTTAGAACTTATTCAGTGCTTTTATAACTGTTGGGTTAACTAACTAGAGATGTCCCAGAGTGACTCATTTTCTAGTCCTTTAAATGAAAATCAGACCAACCAACTAGACTACGGGTGAGAAAGCATTCAGAAAACAGTCTAAATTGAGCACACTATTTAATAAGAATTGATACAACTTCTATAAAGCTTTTCTGGGTACTCAAAGACATTTTACAAGAGCGAAAAATGAAATGAATAAATAAAACACAACAAAAACAGAGGTGGGAAGGAAGTAGAGGTCATATGTTGTAGGCTTTTTAACAGGAAGGGTTTTGAGTACTTAACACGGCTAAACACGGTGGGCAGTGCAGCTACCATTAGCAGAGATAGCACCACAAGGTTCCAGACCCCGTTGCAGGTTCCCATTACAATGTCTGTTTAACCAGACACAACTTTATCTCCATTTTCAGATCAAAATACTGCCAAACTGTCACGCACCTCATAATACCATGGTCACCTGTGCTCGTTTACATATGGGTGCTAAAACATTATAACACTACGCCTTTAACTGCTGCATTGGTTAGTATTGACAGTGGGTTTAGTTGACTTGTTATTCTTTTACTGACTAGCATGGGTGATGATGTTTAATCATTTATTCCACTAAATGTACACATCCTCAATAATAACCCTCTGAAAATAAAAATGGATAATTCTGTTAATCAGGCACCAATTGCTATTGATTAGCATTTACTCAAAATAACTTGATCAATGTTTTTTAAGTTGGCAAATCAGTTGAACTGCTGAACTTATAACTACAAGGGCATCTGAGGCAGTTTGTACTCCTGATTAGCTCCACACAGAGCTTTCAATCAGCTGCTGTGTGGGCCTTGATTCAAGAATCTTTAGAAATATTTATAATATATAATATTATATATTGTAAGAGTTAAAGCTGCTGTTGGTACACAGAGTAAACATCTGTTTAGAGAGAGGGACTTTGAATGTCAACAGTATCCCTCCCAACCAGATTTCCTCTTCGCCCCCCAACACAGATCGCTGTGTGCAGTCATGATAGTGCCGAACTCATAACCAATCGGAGGATGTAGTAGGGGCCGCCCCTTAACCAACCAGGACAGAGGATGGGAGATTAGCTATGATTGGTACGTCAAAACGGGAACGAGGGGAATAATAACATTGCTTGTTACGGCATGGGAAAACGCAGAGATTTTTCAAATGACTTCACTTACCGATGAGTACCAATGGGCTTTAAGACCTTTTCTCCAAACCCAACAGAAAAAAAGTGACATTTTTTACACCATTCCTACCAACAGCAGCTTTAATTTTCAGTGTTTTCATTAAATATAGCATCTTCTACTTTGAGTAAGTGTGGTGTTGTGGATATAAAAACATTGTGCAGCTGCATTCTAAACTGAAGCCCACAAGATGTTGCAAACAACCTCTGACATGCTGCCAGGGACTTGCCTTTACCTTTATATAGATTGGCCGGGGCTTGGCATGTATGTCCACAGCCGTTAGCGCAGCATTTCCTCGGGGAGGGGCAATGCTGGTCTGACGAGCAGCTCTCCACGCAGGCTGCAGCGAAGCCGGTGGCTCGCTGAGGCGGAGGGCAGTCACCCTGACGAGACAACCTCAGGGAGGTCAGAAACTCCCTGCTCGTCACACACTCTGTCTGCTTCTGAGAGACAGAACAGGGGGGGATTGTTATTATTGCAGCTGACACATAACGGAAATAATATGTAATGTTTAAACACACATACGAGGGCAGAAAAACACAGCAGAGGGGAAAGTGTTTCCTTTGGTAAACTCCAACTGGCTCTTTGCAGGCAGCACATGAGCTCTGGTATAAATGTTTCTGTGCACATGGCTGCAGATCAGCAGAATGTAAACACAAGCTTAGCTAATAGCTGTGAATTACCCTGTGTTCCTAACCAGCCAGCCAGTCAGCCATCCAGCCGGTAACATGCTTCAGCTATTGTGATGAAAAACTAATCTGTCTGAAAACCACCGCAGCAGACCGGTTTTACAAATAATCATTTAAGGCTGCACACACAAAGTACACACATGCACTTTCTTACATATATACACCCAAAGGCTCTAACATGTTATTCATAAAACACACATAAAGCTTGCATAAATACACACATAAACGCTCATTCATGGCACACACGGTTAAAAATAAGCTTCATGGGGCAAAATAAAGTTTCTTTCTGGTGCTGAAGTGACACCGCCACCATGGCTGTTGTTACACATACAAACACACACACACACTTGGCTCTCTCTTTCGGCCTTACCTCACAGGACTTTGGAGAAAGCACCTTCTTGGACTCCCATAGTTCTTTGCATGGCTGAAGGCACTACACACAAAGAAATATAAATACACACATTTAAGTCTGCAAAAATGCATGATAAATTAAGAGTCTGACATTTTATACATATATGTTGCATCACATGATAAAGTGAGTCAAGAAACAACATAATGTACATAGAGGAGCATGAAGGTTGTTGGTCATCAGGGTAAGGGTGATTTAAAGGCAGATGATAGACAGAGCTGAACTTCTCTCAATAGGGCAGAAAGAACCAAATGAGACACATGAACATCTTTTGGTGGTTACACAAGGATGAAAGGATGGATTCAAGATTCAAAGATTCAAAGGTTTTTATTGTCAATTTTCACTGTATATACGAGACATACAGGAAAAACAAGATGCTGCTTATCTCTTCCAGCTTTTAAATATCTAAAATTTAAATATAAAATACAATAAAATATAATAAAATACAGTTCTATAAAAACATCCTATGTACACAGTGCAGGTAGTAAATGCAACTCTCAGTCTATCAGTAAGAACATGAGGCTACAACCTGCAGCTGATGAGTTCAATTTAGCAATAAGACTGAAAGCCTGATTGTTCATGCATGAGATTTGAGTGTTGCTAGCAGTGGATTTTGTTACCTCTGTACTGTTGACAATTTGATTCTTCATTTGTTCAAATTGAACCATGAGTCTGTTTTTCGTGGTTACTTTGATACCTGATCGGACCCCATTACTGCCTGTCTGGTGTACAGGTCATTAACTCCGCCTCCTCCATGTTAACAGATGGGACATGGGTCAAACTCAAATTAAAAAACGTGTGAAATCCATTTCTCAGTGTGTGCAGGATTAGCAGAGTAGCAGAGGAATGGTTAGAGAAAGCACAACGGACACAGTAACTGATAACAACAAGCTGTTCTGCTACTGACTGAGGGATCTGTACTGTTTGATCTGAAGAGTTTAATGTGTGTTTTGGTTAGCAGAAGTGGCATGACATCAATACTACAGTAGCTGATCCCTACTGAACAGACTGGCTCTAAACTTCCCAATACGTCAGCAGGTATCAGGAGGAGTTTTTTGGATTTATTTCGAACACTGGAGGAGGTGGAGCACGTTGTCCATCTTAGTGTCAATGCAGGAGTCTTGGCCTTGCCTACATGTACTCTAATATCCATCAGTGAAAAGGGTGTATTCTTTTCCTTAGCATCCTCTGCAGTCAAATTCTAGAGTCCTTATGATGACGATTGTGTTGCGCTTTTGTCATTAGTTTGCAATAACAGAGAAGCAAAAAACTAAAATAGACTGAGACTTCCAGACGCTTTACAATATCAAGATTTTGCAGCTGGGCCAAGCTGCTCCTTAGGAACACAACCAACATTCTGCAACAACTGCAGAAGTCTTAATGCTATCTATTCAAAAATAAAAATAGATCAGATTTAAATCAGTTATCTCTTTAAAACAATGATTGAACAAAAAGACTTTAAATGTTTATGGGCAAGCTTTGAAAGTTTTGATGGGAGGGTTTTGTGATTTAAGACTGCATCAGGCTCGCTCTGCTTCCCTGATTCCAGCCTTTGTCCCAAGCAAAGTGAAGCCTTTTATTTTACGTATGAGTTGCTGATGAATTGAATCTAACTTTATGCAAAAAGTGGAAGTAAGATTATGTCCTAGAATAGCTGACTCCTCATGTAAAAACGAGGATAGATGGCGGAGTGTCCAAGCGTTTGCAGAGACAGAGCTCTGAGTGTTTCAGCAGGTAGGGAACACACACTCCTGCAGCACACACTCTTCTGGTTTGCCACCTCAGTGAACTGGTGAATGATGGCTCTTACAAAATTAAAACCAGACAACATATAAAAACTGCGGTTTCACCCCCAGCCTCCTCCCCCTTTCCCCCTTCTCTCTCTCTCCCTGCGTCTGTCCATCTGTCTCCCTCCCTCAGCTTCCCCGTGAGCCTGGCTTCAATCAATTCTGCAATTTATTCCATTTCAGTGATTCAAAGAGAGCAAACAGCATCAACAAAGAGCCATGAAAACTTCATTTTGCACAAAAATGACTACTGTTGGATGAAGAAGTCTCCCCCAGACGCTGTTTGAAACAGGCTCATTATCAGACTGATGACAGGAAATATTTCAGATGACAACTGTGTGGGGTTTTTGGGTTATCAGGACACTTGAGCCCCGACTTTAAGATGCTATAAAACTTCACTTTATGTAAACGATAAAGGCGAGGCAGTACAAAATAACCTGTCACTGGATTTTATGCAGCATCAGCAGACCAAAGCATGTGAAGCTACGTGAACATCTGCAGGTTTGTTAACCTCTGGAGCCTCAGCATGAAGCATGATATCTGTTTTACGCTGTGCAGATTTATTTCATTAAGAAAAAGAAGACTTACTACTCACTTCAGTCCAAGAATGTCTGTTTTAAGCATTGAACACTCTTGCTCTGAAGGGCTTAATGTGGCTGTGAAAAGGTTGAAGTTTGTTCTTCCACTACTCACAAAGGTAGATTAAATAAGGGATTATACATGATGATAGATACATGGTGAATGAAGCCCAATGTGCTGCCTTCAGGGGGTGTGAGGTACACCCAAGAGGCAACCTCCCTGCAAGAATTGAAGCTAATCTAGAAGTGTTAAAAACTGCAGTTCCTCGAGTGTCTACTTGAGGCTGGCTCCGGAAGTACCAGAAACCACATAAACACCAATTCAACAAAGAGGATCTTTACAGCAGAAATAAACATGTTTACAGCCTGGTACAAAAAACAAGAGTCTGGATAGCTAATTTCTCTATTGGCACACACTGTACAGGGGGTGAATTTTTCTTAACTCAGCAGTTTAGAAGATATTATGATTACAAGTTTTCTATAATGAGAGGCACAGCTGACTTGATTGACAGGCGGGAACACTGTAGCTGATAGCGAGGAGGCGAGGAGCCCGCCTCTTTACCTCTCACTAGCTGGACAGAAGTTAGAATGTGTTCAGCATTTCAATATGGCACCCAATGAGGATAGACTTTGAAACAAATGGGTGATGTCACAGATACTAAGTCCATATATTATACAGTCTATGGTTAAACCGAGTTACCAGCTTGTGGTCTTTCCTAGGAAGCAATAAGGAATGGTTTGAGGTGTCTGTGGTAAATAGAATATGGTAAAAGAACAACTCCACACATGTGACCACCTTTCTCCTGGAGAACTTCATGCATATTTAAGAATAAACAGGATTGTTTATAACGCTCTTTTTATACCGATGAAAAAAAAAACATGATGCAATAAATGCCCCTCACTTTTTGTTAGATTCCCACATTTGGATCCAATAAAACTGTCATGAATCAAAGCTGACTGAAACCTTTGTTCCCTGTAAAGAAGAAAAAACAATTTCTAAAGGCCAACTTTTACAAATTGAGAGGTATCGCTTTATTTTATTATTTCTTCTCATTTTCTCTGCACTGTAAGTTATTCATGCATTCCTCCAAATGTCTGGATGTGAGGAGACAGGGAGATAATACCAGGGTGCACACACACACACACACACACACACACAGTATTGTAACCAGATCCTGAAATGCAATGTGTTTCTTCAAACAGCTCTCATGGGCCTCTTCAATCGACCGTGTGCTGCTCAGGTTGTCAAACCTCCCCAAAAACACCTCACACACACACACACACTCACTGAAACACACAAACCAACGAACACATTCTCACCACTCCATCATCCATCTAACCCGACCCATTCTGCACTCCCTCCTCTCCTCTTTGGCTGCCTCTTTGATCAGTTACAGTCATGTTTAATTTTTCATTCTTACCCTCTCTCCATCATACATCCCCTCCCGTCTTCCTCTGTTCTTGTTGTCTCCTGTCTTCACATTATCCCTCCTCTTCTCCTTTGCCTCACCTCAATATCTCTCCTGTCCATCTTCCTCAACTCCCACTAACGTATCCTCTTCTCCTCAAAGGCTAAAACAACCGCACCGACTACAGTTTCCTGATAATAAAAACCTCAGGTCAAAGCCAATCATGAATACTGTGCAACACCAGAGTGATCATTGTGCACAGGTGCAAGAGTTGAACAAACTGAGTGCTTGTCTGGAGATAGCATGTCTTGTCCTGTCCGTGTCTTGTCATGCAGTGGATTGTTTGTTTCAAAAAGCATTTGAAAAAAACGTTGAAAGCCAAATGTCCTAGTTTCTAAAACATGTTTAAGTGAGATAATTAAAGTTCTTATTTCACCAAAACATGTTATTCAAAAAGATAACCTTGTGTTTATTGTTGTTGACAAGATGACTAAGGTCACCTTCTTTTGTTACTGTGATGATGAAGGTCAGCTGTCCTGAATGTTTGAATGTTCTGTTAACATAGTTGAGGCAAAAAAAGCCTGAAATGAGCAGACATAGGAAGTATATGTCCTAAAAACTAGGGGTGACCCCAAATAGTCGAATATTGGACGATTCGTTCTAACGAGTCTTAGTCGACTGTCAATCTCATAGTCGAATATTTGCATATGAAATGTGGATCATTCCATTCAAACCATGGGGGTGCTCAATGTCTAATTTTACATTATTTTCCTGTTTCCCTTAAAAATAGTGTCTCATATATCCTATTTTTATATAAATATAGACTTATTTCATGTAATTCTGAGAACAGCTCTTGAAGTGTTAAATCTCCTTAAAGTGGTAATTAAATCTCCCCTGGTAATTAAAGGTGGACTCTCCCATTTAGCGGGAGCTGTGGAGCAGACGTACCTCAGCTGGTCTTTAAATCTTTCTACGTTCATGGTAGCTCAAAATGTCAGGAAATAAAACTTCAGTTGATACTTAAAAACAGTGATGAAGATGAGGAGCAGCTTCATGAAGAGGGCTGTGAGATCAAGGATTACTGGACCACACAAAAACTGTACGGGGCGAAAAGAACGAGCAGGAATACCCAAAGCTGTCTGAAGCCTCAAAAACAATCCACAGCATCCCATCCACCTCCACACCATCAGAGAGGATATTCTCAAAGACAGGATTTACAGTCAACAAAGACAGGAGCGCACTTCTGCCCGTACACACGATGGTTTTCCTCACGTACAATTTGAAAAGACTCAAGCGGACAAAGACGTGATGAAAGACTGTTTTAAAAGGTTCTGTTAAGAGATTTAAAAACCCTTTAGCTGGTTCAGGTTTGATTTTGAACATTATACAAATGTTTAGTCTTAAGTTGGACAAACTACCCTCTGCAGTGCTGCTCTCCTCTGTGTGAACACTGTTTAAATATCTCCTGATTCTTTATTCTATGGTGGAGCGTTGTTCCATGTTTAATGGATGGTGGTCTTATTTGAGTTTTCTCTCCTTCATCACCTCGTTGTTTTTGTAATATAGATTTAAAAAATCTAAGTTTATACTTATAATATTCTGTTGTCCCTTTTACTTTAAGCTATGAGTCTCTTAATTGTAAAGGGTTATGTGCAATATTGTCATGCGGTCACCATCATGCAGACTTTGGGTCAATAAGGAAAAACAACAAACATTCCACTATTCGTCAACTATGGGCAAAATCTGATGAATCAGATCGACTAAGCAAATCCTTAGTCGGGCTCACCCCTACTAAAAACAGGGCTGCTGTTTATACTCCTTCCTAAGTGGTCATGCAGTAGACAGGATTTAAGGATGCAGACCATCTTATCACATTGTCACAGGTTAAAGTCCTTTTCCTGTTATTGTATTTTGCATGGTATCAAACAAAAACAGAATTATTATCTGAAAACAAATCAATCCATCTAATTTAAACCAATTCTTTGATGTTTTCCACCCTGGTTAAAGCTCATTAAGTTTATTGTACTTAAAATCACTGGTTTAATTTAAGAAACACGTCAACACAAGTTATACAATCTTTAAAAAGAGATGATTATTGTATATGTTAGTATATAAATGGGAGCTTGCTTGACCATTAATCCTGAATTAATTGATAGCAGAGAAGGGGTAGGATTTAATAAGTGTTACTTCTTCCCACTACTTTTCTGATAAAAGTAGAATTCACATTAAAGATGTTTTTTTGTTTCTGTCTTTTTGTTTATCGTGGCTTGTTATTTTTTTACATGTTCCCAATACATACTTTCAAAAATTCTCACATTTCTTCACCATTACCTCTCAATATCAAATTTCACACATTTCTACTCATGTTTGGAAAAGCTCCACATGTAACAGGGTGTTTTTTACAGGTTGTACTTCAGTGATTAATGTGAGTATTTATTATTTCACACAGTAGGGCGAGACATGTGAGAGATGGAAGAAAGGGGGCGTCGAGTCAAACAGATTTCAGCTGAAAACACTCGTGGTATGTACCAGGAACGCACCTTACACTCTCGAATATCAGTGGGATGTTGTAAATCACTGAGGAGCACTGTATTCATGTAAGAGGAGCTGAGAGATGAACAGACACTTTGGCCTTGAAGGCGACATGATGAGTTATGTGTATGAGCAGGAGAAACAGTAGACACAGCAGAGGTCAAAGGTCAGAGATGTTACTGTTTAACACTCCAACACACTGTATCAACACAGCCGAGATTAATGGCCAGGTATGTGTGCACAGTTTGTATAGCAGCTCCTCAGATATCTGTATAATAATTAATCACACACACACACACACACACACACGAACACACACACACACACACACACACACACCTCTGGCCTCTCCTGCTGTTTTATGGCCTCACCTGCCACGATAGAGGGATGACAGCCACACTCAGCGAGAGGGAGGAGAGGAAATGGGAGCGGGAGGGCAGGAGAGATGTGGTTTCGGAGAGGATGGAGGGGGGGATGAAGTGAGTGTCAGCTGAAAAGGAGAGAAGAGATGAAAGACAAATAGGGAAACAGGTCCAGAGAAAAAGAAGTGAGAGAGAGAGAGAGAGAGAGAAAGAGAGACAAAAGAAAGACCAGATGTGCTCACTCCACGTACACGGTCCAGTTCAGGGGGTACAAGGAGTAAATCTCTTTATGGTAATTTATGTTTTAAGCTTGTCATCAGTTCTTCAGAGTTTATTTGATATATTCAACCCAAAGTACCACATGTGTGCAGAGTACCAGTGTGTGCAGCATACCGGATGGATATTACTTAGAATCTTAAAGGTTTGGTGCCAAAATCAACCGAGGGTTCCTCCCGCAAATACAACTAGAAGGTGGACGCCTTCAACAAGATTTGGACGGCTCTCATCAGAGTCTTATCATCATGAAGATCAGAGTTTTCCAAGGACAGCACATTTTCTAACACACACAGTATGGGTGGCACCACCTCTGCCTGATGTTGAGCCATGTCAACACCATGCAAACAACAAACATCTACCTTTTTTTTACATTTTTTATTTAGCATTACTGTTGTTAACTACCTAACCCTGACAAATAAAAACTTTCTCTGCAGTTATCACCTTTAGACTGGTGGGCTAGTCTGACTTTAAATTTCTATTCACTGACTATGACTTCCATAGCTTCAGAACATCCCTAATGCAGTCCAATAAGTAATATGCACTCTGCAGTTTACTTAACAGAGGGTGTAGTCTTATTCTGGTAAAGCCAATAAGATTATCCAGGTTTAAGGCTGGTTGGTGGAGAGGTTAATGGTAAATGCCTAAATGTATTCATCACACAGCACTGTTGAGTCCTCAGACACAGACTGTAAGCTACAGACACCTTCTGATCCAACCTGATCTCAATCACATCATGTTGCTGAAAGAAGTCCTGGAATTTTAACATCTGCTGGTTTTCAGACATTCCTCTACAAGCCAACTGACACTTGAGCAAATGATTAAAAAAAAAAAGGAGGAAGAAGGAGCCAGTGCAGAAATAATGTGAGGGGGCTGAAATACAGGACCCTTTAATGGGGTGTAAGAGAGCCTTTGAACCAGTTAAGAGAGAGTTATAAAGAAGACGTGAGGAAGAGAGGATGAGGAGAAGAGGAGTTGCAGTGGCTCGATACTGAAGCTCTGTTCTTTTGTTCTGCATCAGACCTGTTTGTTGGTGGACATCCTGCTACTTCTAACACACCTGGTACACATTACTACATTTACTCTACATGTGTGTGTGAGAGAGTGTGTGTGTGTGTGTGTGTGTGTGTGTGTGTGTGTGTGTGTGTGTGTGTGTGTGTGTGTGTGTGTGTGTGTGAGAGAGAGGGGGGGGGGGGGGTAGATAAAAAGAAGGCAGAAGAAGGATCAACAGATGGAGGAACTGAGTGAGGGCTGTAGTTCAGTTTTAGAGAACTTGCATGTGTTTTTCCATGCGAGAACGTCCACTGATGATGTGACACAAACCATATGTGTTCGCAACATTCCTGGTGCATGTGTGTTGTGTGTTGTGTGTTTGTGTGTGTGTGTGGCCTTTGGTAAAGAGACAAAGGACCCTTATTCAACAAAGGAAAAGCTCATCTTTTCAAACCAACTTTTGAAGAACAAAAGAAGAAACATTTTTTTTAGCTCTTCAACATTTTCCTCCATGTTTTCTAAAATAATGAATCCTTTCTGCCTTTTAAGTTCAGTGTATAACTTGAGAAGTGAAATGTGTGCTTTAGTGTCACAGTGCACCATTTTGTCAGTATGTGTGTGTGTGTGTGTGTGTGTGTGTGTGTGTGTGTGTGTGTGTGTGTGTGTGGGTGTGTGTGCAGACAGACTGACAACGTGTGACACATTTGAAAAACTCAGTGAGAACAACCGAGTCCAGCTTAGCTCAACGTCTGGATAGGGACCCAGAAAGGAGCTTAAGGGAGCAGGGGAAAGAAAGAGCAGTCATCAAATAAGTCTCTTAAAATCTCTGTCAGAAGTTATTGAGTTTGTTCCACTGCCAAACGGCTTTATGAGATCCTGCAGCTGAGTGTAGGTTGAGAACATCTCATATTTTGTTAGATTTGTCTTACTAAAAGCCCTAATACTGGGTTTATAAACATTACAGAAATGTAGCTCCCAAGTGAGGTTGTCTGAAAATGAAACGGTACAGAGGAGTGTTCCTCCCTCAACAAACCAAATGCTGGGAAACACTGACCTCTGACCTTATATGTTCTTTTCTCTGCGCTGAGAAAATGGTCCAGACAAAGGCTGGGCGATGCACTGTAACAATACATGGATCCTATAATGGTGTCCCAAGCACAGTTATTGGACTGTAATGTAAGCAGAGAAAGTTATCTATCTGGCTGCCTGCAATTAGATAATATTCGATTTTTGCTCCAAAAAGTAGTATGGGAGGTCGGGCCTTCAGTTATCAGGAACCTCTCCTTTGGAATCATCTACCAGTCAGGGTCCTGGAGGCAGACACCCTCTCTACTTTTAAGAGTAGGCTTCAAACTTTCCTTTTTGATAAAGCTTATAGTTAGAGCTGGATCAGGCTTGGACCAGCTCTTAGTTATGCTGCTATAGGCTTAGACTGCCGGGGGAACTGACACACTGGGATCCCCTCTCTGCTCTCTCTC
The DNA here is from genome assembly GCF_009762535.1 of Notolabrus celidotus. Taxonomy (NCBI): domain Eukaryota; kingdom Metazoa; phylum Chordata; class Actinopteri; order Labriformes; family Labridae; genus Notolabrus; species Notolabrus celidotus. The sequence continues at coordinate 38,708,762 of NC_048273.1, read as the reverse complement.
TCCCTGTCCCATTAAAGTTACTAACCACAGACCTTTCTGGAGTCTCTGAGCTCCCTTGTCTTGTAGGTTCCTCTGAGTCGCTGCCGTAGACGGCCTGCTGCTGTGGACGTTCCAGACTCCAGCTGCTGCTACAAGTACGACTATCCGTCTCACCACTATCATCTCTCTCTCTTCATCTCCCTCTATCCCTCTCTCCAACACGGTCTCAGCAGATGTGTGTCTAACATGAGTCTGGTCCTGCTGGAGGTTTCTGCCTGTTAAAGGAAGTTTGTCCTTGCCACTGTAACTTGCTAAATGCTGCAAAGTGCTCTGCTCCTGGTGGATTAAGATGAGATCAGACTGAGTCCTGTCTGTAAGATGGGACTGGATCTTATCCTGTCTTGATGTTTGGTCTTTGTTAATAACAGAACATAGAGTACGGTCTAGACCTGCTCTGTTTGTAAAGAGTCTGAAGATAACATCTGTGGGGATTTGGCGCTATATAAATAAAGATTGATTGAGTGATGATTGACTGCTTGTGTTTGAAGTGTAAGTAAGGTATATGAGAAGTCTTACATCCTCCCCTGGAACTGATGTCACATCAGCCAAGTCTCCATCCACCCAGGTGGGGCAGCATCAAAGACTCTCTGTAGCCCTTCTATATTACCACTGTCCTGTTTTGATTGTGCAGCTCTTTTCATTCCTCACTCTCTCATGTGTTGCTTTTGTTTAGTTTTGATTGCCTTTGTGTTGTTTTATGTTCACGTTGTTCATCAACTTATTGAATGTGCACTTTCTAGCTTATTATGACTAGTTGCCGTCACCGCCAACAGTTTTGCAGGAATTTGACTTCAACCCAAAATATTGCTTTCAGAAGTTTCATATTTGACCTGATGATGGCGTTTGATGATAATTCTGCAGAAACAACTGAAGACAGGATCATGAATGTGTGCGAACCAAGCAGCAACCTCCGGCCGCGAGAACTGAAGCCAATGCAGAAGTGTTAAAAGCTGCAGTTTCAAAAGCATCTGCTTGAGGCTGGCTTCGGAAGTGTCGGAAACCACATACACACCAATTAAAAAAAAACAATCTTTACAGCCTGTAGTCTTAGATAGGTCATTTCTCTATCGGCACACACTGTACAGGGGGTGAAGTTTTTCATAACACTGCAATTTAGAAGATATTAAGATTGCGTGTTTTCCATAATTACAGGCACAGCTGACTTGGTTGACAGGTGGGAACACTGTAGCTGTTAATGAGGAGACTCAAAGCCTCACACTAGCTCCACAGAAGTTAGGTTGAGTTCAGCATTTCCAATATGGCATCTGCTGACGATCGGCTTCAAAACAGCACTTCAGAAACAGATGGGTGTCATCACGGATACTAAGTCCATTATTTATGGTGTGAACACAGTCTTATGTCAGTCAATCCAAGGTGTTGAAGGTTTTCACACAAAACCATGAATGTAGATTAATAGTCTTGGTGGAGGAAAAGTTCAAAAAGTAACTCAAATGTATCATTTAGGAGCTCTTAATGTCAGTCAGAGTGGTGAGCCAGAAAACCGTCATAGAGTTCCATCCAGCATGAATAAAATATATGAAACAATATCGTATACTGTCTCTGTAGGACCTTAGAACCTGTTGGAATCTGGTTTACCTTCCTTTATAAATATTTTTCTGGGACAAGTGGAGGAATTATTCAAATAAAGTGCAACAGAGAGCTGGGAATATTCATTAGCCTGTAATGAAACAGGAACAAAGTGAACTGGGCGTTTTGTACGATGCTCTCAGGATGAATAATCAATAAAATAACAACCAGCCCGAAACATCTTCCACAAATCCTGTTCACAAAAATACATACATACCTCGGGAGCACTGAACAGCTCTGAAACGTCTCGGCTGTGTAATTCATTATTTTGATGAATCTTGACAATTATGGCCCAGGACTGGGATATGTGCTTTTCTCTGCTAATTTATTTGTGTTGGCCTGCTCCGGTGACTTTTACAAATTGGGCTGTGGCCACTTTCAACAGACTGTAAAATGGTAAAAAAAAAATTAATAATAACCAAGAAGAGACTGAGCATGTCTGCGCAGTATCAGGCTGTCTGAGAGGGAAAAACTGTGGTTTATGCAGCCTTGTCCCTGATTGGCTGGTTTCAGAGAGTGTTGCAGCATAGTGCCGCACTGGTACTCACACCTTAACAACAACAAGGCACAAAGCCAGGGTGATAAAGTTTAGACATGGTTTTAAATGTTTTCTGTTCTCGCTCTCTCTGCTTCTTTGTTGAACTTTAAGCATCAGGAATAGAAACAAAGGAAGGGAGAGACGGAAGGAAAGAAAGGATGCAGATAAGTTGGGGGTTAAAGGCTGAGTGTGTTTTTGTAAGGGGGTGTGAGGTAAAGTACAGAGTTGATGTCTGATGTTTTAGAATCCAACAGGGGTAGACTTGCTCTTGGCTGGTGTTGACATTAACCCCAGCTGACCTCAACATACACAAACTATTGATATACGCTCCCACTCTCACGCCTGTTTCTTGCCTTTCCTCTTATCCGTCCGTCGTGTGAATTCTCAGCAAAAGCTTGCCAATGCTACGAGAAGTAAAATACGACTCAGGTGTGCTTTCAGCTGAGACAAGGCTTTTAAATAAGTCTGAACCTGAACGGAGAGTTCAGAAAACACATCAGTTAGAAAGCAGACAGGATCTGTCAAGAAGTCATTAATATTGGGTGAGTTAAGGTCTGTGAATAAAAGGTAAGGGTGGACAGATATTCAGCAGACTACACGGCATCGTTAGATAGCCAATAGAAAAAATTCTAATCACAGGTTTGTTGTTTTAAGGATCAAAATGGGCTTTTCCATCTTTTTGTTCCTCTCTTTTCAAATACCGATGATGTTTCCCTGAATTCAGTTTTCATCTTTCAGCCTTTCCTTTTTTTAAGAATTGATCTTTCATTTAAAATATGAGGATCCATGTTGAACTTATCCCCCAATCGTCGGTGTGTCTGAGATGGAACCAGAGGTCCTAAAGCACTGACAATTATGTCCAGAAAGCTAAAGCAAGCTGCTGGAGGAACGGACAGACTGGCAGCTAAAAATACACACAGCATGGAAACTCCTCTTAAATCAAACAATGAATTAGCACACACACACACACACACACACACACACACACACACACACACACACACACACACACACACACACACACACACACACACACACACACACACACACACACACACACACACAGTGGAGCCTCCTGGCACGCAGTGTTAAGTGAATAAACAGGGGATAATTTTTTGCTCCAGTGTGGATGGATAATGGGGATAAAGGGGAGGAGGTTATTTCAACTAAAAACACAACCTTTGCTATTACAGGAGTCGTGTGGTGAATGTGAGGATTCCATCAACAAGAAGAGCGACAGAAGGTCTCTCTCTGTCTCTGGAGAGAGAGTTGGAGTGTGTCAAGCTTTGGGTTGTGTAGACTGCTGTGTCAGGTTGTTTCTGTTATCTTCCGCTAAAACACCAGGATAGGTTCAAGGTATCTTTTACTCAGACCATAACACGTGGTTTGAAATTCATCAAAACAGCTGAAAATGTTTTATTAGCATGTGATGTGAAACAATCTATCCTATGTCCTAAGAAGGGATGTGCACATTTAGTCGACTTAAAGATTAAATGTTGTCACACTCAGAAGTCAAAAGAAACACATTTTTATTATTTACATTATTTTAAGCCTTAAAGCTGCTGTTGGTAGTCACAGAGTGAACATCTGTTCAGAGAGAGGAACTTTGAATGTCAACAGTATCCCTCCCAACCAGATTTCCTCTTAGCCCCCCAACACAGGTCTGCGTGTGCAGTCATGATAGTGCCGGACTCATAACCAATCGGAGGATGTAGTAGGGGCCGCCCCTTAACCAACCAGGACAGAGGATTGGAGATTAGCTCTGATTGGTACGTCATAACGGGAACAAGGGGAATAATAACATTGCTTGATTCAAAGGCATTGGAAAACGCAGAGATTTCTCAATAGTCTCAAATGACTCCACTGACCGATGAGTACCGATGGGCATTATGACCTTTTCTCCAAACCCAGCAGAAAAAAAGTAACGTTTTTTACACATTCCTACCAACAGCAGCTTTAAATGACTGTCATATCTTGTCACTAGCTGGGGCTGTAGCTCCAGTCAATAGCTCCTGCCTTCATCATGTTGTGTTGTACTACCCGGATGTAAACAAGCACAGTGTGGTTGGGTATGTAGGCTGTATCTGGTTAAACGAGCATATAAACACTTGACTGGGGCAATGCGTAACCTACACATGCATGTGGATGTTAACCTGAGGAGGACCCAAGGCTGACGCTGCTAGCTATGCTAACGTTACCCACGCTCTGCAAACCAAATTGACATGGTTTACCTGCAGTTCCTGTGATGCCATGTTTAGATGTGTGACATATTTTTGCTAAATGGACTATTTTCTACGTTTTTCGTTATTTTTGGAGAAGTGGGTTAACTGGAATTCAAATTTCCATTTAAATGACTATGAAATTAGTCACTTCAGAGCATTCCTAATTATTCTAAAGTTCTACTTAGTTAGCCAAAAGCTGCAAAATTTGGACATCGCTTTAAAAGGAAAAGGATTTTATTTACTTAGTTAATTGCTGTAGAAAACCAACAATGATTTAAAGCATTGAAGTTTAAGTAAATCTGAGAGTTCTTTTCAGGTTACATCTGCAGCAACTAGTGTTGTTTTAGACATTAGCAAAATGATGTCCAAAACAGCTAATAAAAGTGTTTGTTACATAAGTACGGAGCCCCTAAAGTGACATGTGCAGAATTTTTTTTTTGGAAAGTATCTCGTGTGCACGAGATACTTTCTCGTGCACACGAGATGACAGTACAGCAGTTCGTTGAGCTTTATTTCAACCTTGGGCTGCCTTGTATCTTGTTACATTTATATACGGACTGTTCAGTCTGCATTTACGAACACTTTGTAATTTGTGAACCTCACTGCATTTGTGAATGGAATTTTTGAGACTGCAGGGCAATGTCTGTAACCAATCAGACGTCTCACTCCTATGCAGCCAATCATAGTGTAGATTCCAGGGTATGTGGTTGTGAAGCTATCTCTTTAGCCATGCCCGAGACCAGAGCGCACCGAGACCAGAGCGCACCGAGACCAGAGCACACCGAGACCAGAGCGCACGGAGACCAAGACCAGTCGATATCATCCCGCATTTAGGATCAACAAAGGATCAAACATAGCCCTCATTAAATAACTGCCTAAATGCGGGATGATATGGACTTGTCTTGGTCTCAGTGCGCTCTGGTCTCGGTGCGCTCTGGTCTCGGTGCGTTCTGGTCTCGGGCATGGCTAAAGAGATCGCTTCACAACCACATACCCTGGAATCTACACTATGATTGGCTGCATAGGAGTGAGACATCTGATTGGTTACAGACATTGCCCTGCAGTCTCAAAAAATCCATTCACAAATGCAGTGAGGTTCACAAATTACAAACAGTTCGTAAATGCAGACTGAACAGTCCGTATATAAATGTAACAAGATACAAGGGAGCCCAAGCCCTCATCACTGCTGAAACTCCTCCTGATGGAGATTTGCTGCTGCCAATTTTCTTTCACCTACCAGCAATTAGCTCCAGCAGGGCGATGAAACATGCAGGAGATTCAGGCTATCAGACCTTGTTCCATTTCAAAACAAAAACAGTGAGCGTTGCTATTTGACAAGGAGAACAAAGACCCTCACACACACACACACACACACACACACACACACACACACACACACACACACACACACACACACACACACACACACACACACACACACACACACACACACACACACACACACACACACAAAGCCTATCGTCAGTGAGTGTTACCCAAGATTGGGTTTTAGGGTTTATGTAGGGGTTATGAGTAGCTTTAGGATATGATTCATCTCAGAGTTAGTCTCTGTGATTCATGTTTGAGTAAGCCGGTCACGTCTGAGTGAATGTGTGTATTTACCTGTGAGCAGCGTCTGTGGTTTTCACACCAAACCAAGACTTGGTCGCTCTGGAAAAGAGAGAGGAAGAGGATTAAGTCAAGCACACAGAGAGAAATACACTTTTGTGTTTTGACGCGCTGTCTGCATGTGACCTATTCATGCAGCAGTGCCCCAATGAACAAGAACATGGAAAGCAAAATATTGTTAATGAAAGGTCATCAACCGAACTGCAAAACCAGAGAAAACCGTCCATGCAGAGAGACTCAAACTTAACCTTTCACTTTATTTACTTAATTATCACTGAGGTGCAAAAGGACTTAGCACACTGTGTTCGTGGTTGCTGAAGCAGACAGAGACCACGTCAGCTGGGGTGATGTATGTTTTTATGTGTGTGTGTTTTGTGTGTGTGCACTTACTGCAAAGTGAGTCAAGACCAACGGTAAACATGTCTGTATAACCACTGTGACAGAGGGAGACGTCACTTCATGACCACGGCACGGGAAACCAAACCAACCCCACTTCTACTCATAACTTTTATCTCCATTCATAGAAACCCTCAGCAGTTTTATCTGTAACACTAAACAGCTGTGAGTGATAACAGATGATGACACAGTTATATGCAGTGGGGCACAAAGAACACTGCTTCATTACTTAAGTCAAAGAAGAGACACTCTATGTCAAATATTACTCCAATACAAGTGAAAGTTGTTCAGTCAGATTATTACTTGAGTTAAAGTACTGGAGTACTTGCTTTTAAAATACTGAAGTATTCAAAGTACTTCTTAAAAATATCTTAAAACTTTGTATTTTTACAAAGCATGAGTGCAGTCAAGAATACATAGGAGTACATTCTGTTACATCATGTTTATTTAGAAACCATTACTTGAAATCTCTAAAAACTATACCATGGAATAAAAACAGACACTAAGTTACTCCACAGACACCTTAGTTTGAAATGTTCATCTGGAATGAAACAAACGTTACGTAGCTCAACACGCTCTCTCAGGTTGGACAGTGAATGTTTGTTTGTTTGGGCAGAGTGGGAAACAGGGAGAACATTTCAAACCATACGTATCATTCTTCATTTAAAAACCTCTAACACGGGCTGAAGATATGACCATGGGTGCTCATGTGGAGAATTCTAGCCATCATTACCACCTCTACATGAACTGACTGATCTGAGTGATGCTCTGTGTTTGCTCTACGTTCAATCGTGGAGACGCACGATATACAGGTACGACTAAACCACTGAGACAAGCAGAACAACACAAACACAGTTTACTGTCTTAGGATCAGATTTCAGAAAAGAGAAGGAAATTCATGAGCTGACTTCAAAGATAAAGTAGAGAGTAACTAGAGCACTGATAGAAATGTAGTGGAGTCAAAAGTACAATAGTTGTCTTCTGAATGTAGAGGAGTAAGAGTCATAAGTTTCCCCAAAAAATAATACTCAAGTGAAGTACAGATACTCAAAAACTGTACTTAAGTACAGTACTCAAGTAAATTTACTTTGTTTCTGTCCACCACTAGTTACATGTGCTACATACAAACTAGGGATGTACATTTTAAAGGTGACATATCATGCAAAATTGACTTTTTAATGGTTCTTTACCTGAAATATGTTTCCCTGGCATGTCTACAAACCCCCCGAGAATGAAAAAAATCCATTCTGCCCCTGTTCTGATTTCTACACCTTTCTGTAAATGTGTGCTGAAACCAGCCGTTTCAGACTTCAGTGTTTTTGTTACGTAACAACAATATCCGGTCTGTCACGGAGTCAGAGCTCGGAGCTTGTTCAGCCCATAGACTGTATAAAATAATACTGAATCCCTCCTCCGTTTTTCATTCCCTGCACACATGTGTGCTAACAAGGAGCTTAGGAGGGAGGCATGCTAGTTGTAGGCTGTCTTAATAAACACAAAGGTCGGTTTTACTCCCCACGTCTGCAGATTTGAAGATATAGTGGATGATTTTTATTTGTCATTGATAAGTGCTAGCGCTAATTAGCATAGCCACATAGCTATATGCTCATAGCTATATGCTCATAGCTGTAGCTGTAGCTGTGTACCAAGACACACGTCAACATACTGACAAATAAAACAACAAGAAACACAGAATCTGTGACCAATCCTTCAGAAAGGTCCTGCTGCCTTTCTGGTAGAGGTCGGTTTTACTCCCCACGTCTGCAGATTTGAAGATCTAGTGGATGATTTTTATTTATCATGGATAAGTGCTAGCGCTAGTTAGCATAGCCACATAGCTACATGTTCGTAGCTGTGTACCAAGACACACGTCTACATACTGATAAATAAAACAACAAGAAACACTAAATCTGTGACCAGTCCTTCAGAAAGGTCCTGCTACAGGCGCCTCTCCGTCAGGATCAGATTCAGAGGGTTGAAGTAACGTGATCTCTGAGCAGCCGTGTATATTCAGCCAACATGTAAACATTAGATCAACGTGCTGGAGAGCTGAGGCACATCAACTTCCGGAGGGGGCGTGGTCAGAGAGAAAACAGAGTGTTCTGAGGAGGACTGAAGAAGAGGACTTTTCAGGCAGACCAAAATCTGATTTCAAAGTGTTTTTTTGAGCATAAACTTTAAAGACATGTTTTGGGGACCTCTTAGACCAATATATATTGATGAAAAAAGCGTGATATGTCCCCTTTAAGTATTTTCCGTGATCGATTTTTGGAAATGTTAACGATCAATTATCGATTAATTGATAAAAAAAACATTATTATTCTTACGTCAAAAACAAAGCCAAATATGTTATTTTACCCGTAAATTATATTTTCTATAGCAACAAAATGCAAATAACTGACGGGATTGAATACTGGTACATGTTTGACACGCAGAATATCAACGATCAGGCTCATTAAAATATTCTCCGTGGACATAATCTTATAAAGTGAAGGCTCATAATACTAACAGAAAAGTACTTCAGACTCACAGTGTCCAGTTTTCTGTCTACTCGTTCTTATTGAGAAAAATAAACATGTGTATTCAGTCAGGTGTCAGCCGGGAGCGCAACCGGGTCATAATCAGTCCCGCTGCAGAGAAGCTCAGACGGATCTGATGTTGCTGGTCTGTAAACATAGCGTACCTGAATTTCCCACCTGTCTGTTGCCTTCGTATCCAAAGGTGGGAAATGTCCTGTTTAAAGTTGTGTACCTTTGTGTCTGTGTTGTTGTTTGCAGCAGTTTTGTATTGATCCTCTTTTAAAAAGCGCACGTGGAGACCTGACGCGCAGCCGCAGCCGCCAGCTGAGCGTCTCCGCTGTGCGCAACACCTTTAACAGCTGATTCACATCCAAACATGCTTTAAACTTAAAACACCTCCCTGATAGATGAGTGTAATATGAGACCACATGATGATTGTTCCACGTGACGGAAAATTGATAACAAAAATTTGTGTTTCGAGTAATTTCTTAACAATCAATTAATCGATAATCGATTAATTGTGGTCATCCCTAATACAAACAGAAGTTGTTGGCCTTTTTATAAAGCTCCCTTCTCTCCTTTCTACTCTCATAATCATTTTGCATTCCCTTGATTAGATTATCTTGATTTGGTGAGATACATTTGAACTTTTTATTCCATGACTTTTAAAAAATTGTGGAAAATGTGGAAAAAATGTAGGGGATTTTTGGCACATTTGTGGGGGCGCTACCCACAGGTTTAGCTGTGTTGCTCATTCCACAAATGCAGAATCCTTACAGATTAAATCTTGTTGTAAAGGTGACTAATCAGGCTTTCCACTGACATTAAGCACAACGCCAGTTGGTATTACTAAAGGGGAGAAATAATTGAGCCAACTAACGTTTTCAATTTCTTTTGAGGAGTTTATTTTACCACTGTTGTGTAACTTTTCAAAGTAAAAAGAAATACTCAGAAATATGACATTTTGGGGTCACATTAAGTTAAAGTAGACATAATTAGTGGAGATAGAAAGGAGAGGGGAGAGGAGAAAGAAACGTGTGTGGTGTCTATAGATACCACAACTGATCCAGAAGCAATAAGTGAGAAATAAAGATTTTATTTTGTTTTGATGCTTGAAGCACAGTCAGCCATTTTAAACTTGTGTTTGTAAGATAGTCCTTCAGTCAGTCAGTGTGGGAACTGCTACTCTTCCCTCTGAAATGCTTTATCATCATCATCATCATCTGAACAATCATGGTGCCATCATCCAACATCAAAACAACTATTAGAATACCATGGTGTGTGTGTGTGTTTGTGTATCTCCCTGTTGCCATGTGAGTGTGTCTCCAAGGAGCCTCTGGTGTGTGTGTGTGTGTGTGTGTGTGTGTGTGTGTGTGTGTGTGTGTGAGTGAGTGAGTGTGAGTCCGAGTGTGGGATAAGCCCTCTTAACGACTCCTAAGCCCTTTCCTGACTGTGCTGTATTTAGCCTGAACCAAGCTCACCCTTTTTCCTCACACACACACACACACACACACACACACACACACACACACACACACACACACACACACACACACACACACACACACACACACACACACACACACACACACACACACACACACACACACACAATTTTAAGTGGCCTTTGTGCTTCTGTTCTGATGAGGGTTAAGGGGTTAGAGTTGGGGTAACAGTGCAGAGGTCAAAGGTCAGAGATTAGGGGTTAAGGGCTTTCACGGTACAGAAGATGCTGAATTGACTCATTCACTCTTCACATTTAAAACAGATGCATTTTCACCACTTAGCTTAAATAGCTGCTAAAGAAGCTAAATTGGACTTTGATGTATGAAGCTGGGGATTTATTTCTTTTTAAAGCTTTGCAGAGATGTCGAATATAGCAGCTAGAGGAGTCAAGGATGAAGTGAGGGCGAGATTAAGGCTGTGACACAATCTTAAAATAGAGCTCAGATTGAGAAGTTAAAAGCTTCTTTCTGACTGGTGAGACCTGCTTCTTGTGATTTGGGGAAATTTCTAAAACTGACAAACTGTCAGTCACGCCCGCTCTCTGCAGGGACAAGAGACTGAAAATATGTGTGAAAATGGTCAGAGCTCCAAGTTTGTCTCCTTCCTCTCATAATCTCCCTGTTGTCTATTTCTGCTGCTGCAGCTGCAAACCGTTGCCATAGTTCTCCAGCGTGTCGTTTTGCAAGATGATCCAGGACGACGAGTGCAGGATGGAGGTTTGAATAAAGGCCATGAAAAAAGCTTTAACAGAGAGGACTGATGGACGTAACATTGAGAGAAATATAAGGGCATTTATAGCCCAAGCTTATACGCCTTTAAGGCGACAGTATATGAGTTCTGATGGGGAGGACATCCTTGGCTAAAAGTAATCTGTGTCATTTGTTAAAAGAGATGATGCTTCATGCTGAAAAGGTAAATGAAAGAGGAAATCAGTAGAGCATTAAGTTAGTGATTAAATCCCTGAGGAATAGATTAGTTACAAATCTATGGGGAAGAATGGATAGAGGAAAAACAGAAAACAGGCACCATGGTATCACAACAGAGACAAACACCTTCCTTCTGCACACCACTTGAATTTTCAAGAGTGCAAAACTGGAGCAGAATAAATGAGCATGTTACAAAGACACATTCAACCTGTCAAAGCAGCTGACATAACTGAGAGGGAGCTAACAGCTGCTTCCACTGGTTCTGATGGATAACACAGAATTGTACATCATTACTATCCTGTGCTTTAGACCATTAACAGGCACTGTCCGAATTTTGACTTCTCTTTTTGACCATTTTTTATTCTGAAACCACTGGTGGGTGCTTTCTGCAAAGACAACTTTTGGCTAGCAGACAGAAACAATAATACCAATAATACAAATAATTGACAGGACTTATATAGCGCTTTTCTGGGTACCCAAAGACGCTTTACATAAAGTGCAAAAAATAACATACAAAATAAATAGGAGTTGCTGCCATTCACCGCCAAGACCTCAACCCCAGGCCACCCTCCATCCCTGCTGCACCATCTTTTAAACACTTGGCATTTAAATTCTCTGGCCCAAAACACCTCATCATTGCCATCATCTACCATCCCCCAAACCCAACCCATCCTTCCTGTCAGATTTCTCAGAACTCATCACATCAAATATTTATTTATTAAGGTCTGGTCATGCTGTGAAAATGCTCCACATCCAGGACAGAATCCCTTTAGAAAACTGCCTTTAATAAGTTTGACTGTTTCAGTACACAAAATTTAAAAAAGTCTGCCACCATGTTTTATTAAAAGTTCACTATGGGGCCTGGATTTGGCCTGATGGTTAAATTGTGCGCCTAATTTGCAGGCGGCCCAGGTTTCAATTCCAACCTGCAGCCCCTTTCCCACATGTCAATCCCCCACTCTCTCCCACTATCCAACTCTATCCACTATCCTCTCCTCTCTAATAAAGGTCTAAAAAGACCCAGAAATATTACTTGAAAAAAGAAAAAAGTGTCCTGAGGAGTTTGCAAGAAAACAAAGAAAAGTTGCCATCTACATCCAATGTTGATAATCAAACTGTGCAGTTTTTATCATTCAAACTTGTATCATTAAAATGCATGTTTTCTTGCCAGAAAAATCTAATTCCTCAGTTTCTTTTCTGTTTTGTTTATTTGTCAATTCACTGATGTGAAAACATGGAGGGATTTGCGCATTGGATCCACTCACAGTAGGTCAAAAACTCCACAGGGTGCCTGTGAGTTATTTTAGTTCAGCAACATGGACATCCTGGTTGCAGCTTCAGATAGTCTTCCAGCATCAGTTTGTGACGTTCACTGAATTCCTGAAGTTTATCCGTGAAGCGGTAAAGCTTACTGCATTTTACCTCTTCGGCTTCCATGACAAGTTCCCTCTATCCACCACAATACAGGTGCATTGCAGTCTAGTTCATTCATGTTGCTATAACAACATTGTGGATTGAGTTGTCCCTGTATGACCTCTGAGAGCGGAAAAACTGATAGAATCAAACTCAAGGGTGTTGTCAATGTCATGCCATGATGCAAAAGGAAGGAATGAATAAATCAGAGAAATATGGCGTTGACTTTGTTCACATTGGGTTTGGTCTTTGAAGTAATCAAATATAGCTTTTTCTGTTTTTTTGAGACCCATTACAGCAAGTGAGGTCATTTTCCAAACTCATTAAAAGAGCTCAAGTTGACTGATATGACACAAAATGGTTTTGAACGCTAATCATATCCAAATTAATCCTCATCAAATCTACATTGCAGCCCTAATGACTTCTCATACTCCCTGAAAAGATCTCAACTCCCACGGTCTCCAAGGCCTCATGTAAAACATATTCTTGATTCTGGAAATATTATTCTCCATCATCCTTCTTTTATTCATATTTACACTTAAAAGCCTGACTTTTGATACCTTAGTCTTTCTTTAGCCCTTGTTTTAAAGCCCATATCTATTCTTGTGTACGTGCATTCATGCAGTCAGATTCCTAGCATGTTGTTATGATACCTCAGGGTGGCACTGATGTCATCAGCAGCACCGTGAGGAGTCATTAAGTTGTGACATGTAGAGTCAAGTTGGAAAGGAAGTCTGTAAGGGCACATTTTTTAAATGTAATTATTGTTATTTGGTGCCATTATTACAATAATTGTGTTGCTCGGGATGGGAATCATGAACCAGTTCCAGAAGAGAACTAGTTATGAGAACATCATTTGCCTTTATGCTTAATGGTTCTCTTATCAATGCCTTCCACTTGTTCCGTGTGCCTTGCAAAACAATAATGTCATGCATTGGGAAAGGCAGAATGACAACCAGTCGAGGCAGTTATCATGGTGGACAGGAGACAGTAGTGGTCCAAAGTGTGGTTTAATATCACACAAAATGATGCTAGCAGCGCAACCTGAAATGTCTGTGGATGTGTGATGTCAAGCAAGAGTGGAAATACCAGCAACCTGTCTGTCCAACCATGAGCTCTATGAACCACTACAGTCAGCCTACAGAGCACACCACAGCACAGAGACCGCCCTCATCAAGATAACCAACAACCTCCACCTCGGTGCAGACTCTGGACACATCAGTGTTCTCTTCCTCCTCGACCTCTCTGCTGTCTTTGACACAGTTTCCCATGCAGTCCTTCTGAAATGCCTCTCAGACAATCTCGGCATCACAGGTAGAGCTCTTTCATGGTTCCAATCATATCTTTCACACAGGACTCAGTTTGTCAGCATCAACGGCTCATCCTTCCCCCCCCTGTTCTCTGTCAACCAAGGTGTCCCCCAAGGCTCTGTGCTCAGTCCCCTACTCTTCACCATCTACATCTACTCGGTCAGATCATTCGTCACTACGGTCTCAATTTCCACTGTTACGCTGATGATACTCAGCTCTATCTCAGCACCTCACCATCCACCCAGCTTCCCCCCTCAGTCTCTGGTCAACTGCCTCCACGCCATAAAAACCTGGATGACAACCAAACTACTCAAACGCATCAGTAAAAAGATGGAGCTCATGGTTATGGCCCCCAACCCATTGCTCAGGAAGGTTGGAGATGGGGCGCTGGTGGCCTAGCGGTCTAAGCGCCCCACGTATCGAGGCTATAGTCCTTGTTACAGAGGTCGCCGGCTCGACTCCCGGCCGGTTGACCATTTGTTGCATGTCTTGCCCCACTCTCTACTCCCTGCGACTGTCTCTCTTCAGCTGTCCTGTCAATAAATGCAAAAAAGCCTCAAAATATATAAAAAATAAAATTAAAAAAAGAAAGGTTGGAGACCTCCTCCTCCATGTGGATGGCTGTTCCATCTCCCCATCTCCTGAAGTCCGCAACCTGGGTGTCATTCTTGACTCCACCCTCTTCTTCCGGTCACACATTGTATCTGTCACCAAGTCTGCCTTCTACCACCTGCAGAACATCTCCTGTCTGCGTCCATCTCTCTCAGATTCAGTTGCTGATACCCTCGTCCATGCATTCATTACCTGCCGGCTGGATTACTAACTGATCACACGTCATGTGAAATCAATCAATCCACAGAAACCAGTTCAGTCACATTTTGCTTCTGCTTGTTGACACCATAGACCGTAAGGTGAGGTAAAACCGTTAGTTTTCGTTCGCATTAAAAGTGACATATCGCGCTTTTTTCATCAATATATATTGGTCTAAGAGGTCCCCAAAACATGTCTTTAAAGTTCATGCTCAAAAAAACACTTTGAAATCAGATTTTGGCATGCCTGAAGAACCCTCTTCTTCAGTCCTCATCAGAACACTCTGTTTTCCCTCTGACCACGCCCCCTGAGGAAGTGGGTGTGGCCTCGGCTGTGCAGCACGTTGATCTAATGTTTACATGTTGGCTGAATATACACGGCTGCTCAAAGACCCGCGTTACTTCAACCCTCTGAATCTGATCCAGAATCTGATCCTGACGGAGAGGCGCCTGCAGCAGGACCTTTCTGAAGGATTGGTCACAGATTTAGTGTTTCTTGTTGTTTTATTTGTCAGTATGTAGACGTGTGTCTTGGTACACAGCTACCAACATGTAGCTATGTAGCTATGCTAACTAGCGCTAGCACTTATCCATGATAAATAAAAATCATCCACTAGATCTTCAAATCTGCAGACGTGGGGAGTCAAACCGACCTTTGTGTTTATTAAGACAGCCTACAACTAGCATGCCTCCCTCCTAAGCTCCTTGTTAGCACATGTGTGCAGGGAATGAAAAACGGGGGAGGGATTCAGTATTATTTTATACAGTCTATGGGCTGAACAAGCTCCGAGCTCTGACTCCGTGACAGACCGGATATTGTTGTTACGTAACAAAAACACTGAAGTCTGAAACGGCTCGTTTCACACACATTTACAGAAAGGTGGAGAAATCAGAACAGGGGCAGAATGGATTTTTTTCATTCTCGGGGGGTTTGTAGACATGCCAGGGAAACATTTTTCAGGTAGAGAACCATTAAAAAGTCCATTTTGCATGATATGTCACCTTTAAAACACTGCGGCAAAAACGTTAGTTTAGGTTAGCATGCTAAATCATCAGGCTACAGACATTTTCATATTGGATCCTGTCCAGCATTATTAGTAACAGCAGCGGAGCAGGTTAGAGGAACTTTAGGTTAGTGATCTCTACAGAGAAAGTTAAACCATGAGTGGTGGTGATGATAGCAGCAGGGTTCAAAGTTGTGACATTAGTTTCTTTTTAAAGGTGTGTGAACCACAGAGCTCAGAGAAGAAGGAGAGCTGAATGAGGACAGTTTCATGTTCAATCCACCACAACAGGCAGAGAAGAATCCATCACCATGGAACGATCACTGACGAGGAATCACTGGGACTATTTTTAAAAACTGTAAACATGAATCATTTAAATCAATAAATAATCTTGGAAATCTTCTCATGGAAAGTTTGTCCCTGCTGTTTTATGTATGTACACAAAGCTGATTCTGAATCTGCCCTTCTTTTGGAGGAGATTTCACATTTCGTCTCTCTCAACCTGCTGCTATCCATTGAGACTAGCCCTCTTCGGTCACTGTCACTCTTCCTGCATTTTTGTGAGAAACATGGACTGGAAGAAGACTAAAGAACCACAGTGATGATAAACTAGAGATGCTTCAGACAAAGATCTGAAGGCGGTGCACGGACCAGTTAAGCATCTCCAGATTTCCTTTGAGGAGATACAATGCTGCTCCCCCCCTGCTGGCCTCACATCTTCATCCCCTCTCTTAATCTCTTTCACACTTCTTTTTCTATCCTCTTCGCCAAAACCTCCTCCTTTTTCTGTCACTCTTCTTCAACTCACTCTGCGACTTAAATGCACACACACACACACATAACAGCAGATGTACACACAATCATTGCAAGACGATTTCATGGGACATACTTGCTGTCAGAACCAATCAAGGCAGTTTAGACGGGCCTGTGTGCCGTGTGGCTATTAAACAGTGGTCAAAGTGGGGTTTCGTAGGGTCTCAAAATGAGTGTGTGTGTGCCGGTCTGTAGCAAAAACAGCTGCACATGTTGAAAAAGAAGAGGAAAGAAAGGGAGGATTGGAAGAAGGTGGTTTGAGGAGGAGAAAAGAAGTTGGATGTGGGAGACTGAGAGGAAATGGGAGTGAGGGAGGAAGTTGAAAAGAGCAGAGGGAGGCGGACAAAGGGAGGTGAAAGATGGAAATAAATATTAGTTAATAGGAGCAGGGAGGACACTGGCAGGGAGAAGTGGATACTAGTTATGGAACAGGACGCAATAAATTTTGGTGACTGCTGTTCATCTGGCTGAGGGCTTATTTTAATAATGGGAAGCCAACTTTTAATAGTGTGTTTTCATCCTTAGTGGAAGAACATTTGATAATGTAAAAACCATGTACTGATGAAATTAACCTCTGCTCATGGAGGAAGTTGTAGGTAAAGTTTTATTAATTGAAAAACGTTAAAACAAATGTAAATAAGAACCAAACTCTTCTGTCTTTGGGTGTTTTATGGATCATGGATGAATAAAATCCTCATGCAATAGCTCACAAGGTACCTATCACGAGAATCTCGCTTCAACCCAGCTTATGAAATATGACTTAGAACATAAAAGTGCAAAGAATTCATTCTAATGATGGATTTCCACATGGCTGGATTACATAGCAACACTTAAAAGCACATGGTATTAAACTTTTTTTCTATCCTGGGAGCAAAAGGAGAAAGTTTCCTCAGCCCGACACACGAGAGAGCCGTCAAAAGCAGAGCTGACCCTCGCAGTGAGAGAAACACTTGCACTAAAGGACTTCCACATGGTTCCGGTGAACACTGGCTCTCCAGTAATCAGTGTTAAAAAATAACAACCTGATATTACCCGATGCAACAACAGGAAAGAGGCAGGAGAAACAACCACACACACACACATGCGTAAAGAAACATGTGCACGGTCCATATGCACGCGCACAGCTGCAGACACCCTTCAGTGTTTGAAAGAGAGTGAGATATAAATCACACTTTGGCCAGATGCAGCGGTAAAAAGCAAGCATGTGTGTGTGAGAGAGAGACAGGAGGAGTGTGTGTGTGTGTGTGTGTGTGTGTGTGTGTGTGTGTGTGTGTGTTGTGGTCAGTGTTTGCGGTGAGGTGCAGTAGAAAGTCTATTTAACACGACGCATTAACTCTGCTAATCACACCCAGATGACCAGAAGCAAACACAGCTACGGTGTGTGTGTGTGTGTGTGTGTGTGTGTGTGTGTGTGTGTGTGTGTGTGTGTGTGTGTGTGTGTGCTATTAGCGTGAGTATGTGGTGAGCGTATCATGACTAACTTCCACTCAATGGAATATAAAGTTTTTCCAAAAAAGCCCGTGTTGAGGTCTGAACTTTCCAGACAGAAGCCCTTAATTGGTTTATGTGCGTGTGTGTGTGTGTGTGCCTGTGTGTCAACGTCAGTGATTGTGGTGTGCACATCCTGTAAACAACAAGCTTCACAACAAAGAGATCATTACACGGTCTTGAATCTTTCCTCATCCGAATGTTATGTTGGCATTGGTTTGTCGCTTCGGTTCACTTCCGACAGCAACATGGCTGAGAGCCCATTGGTGCAGGAAAGTTACAAAATCGACAACAAATACTTCCAACAGTTCAGCTTTTTGGTAAATACGTTTATTCTGAATGATATATTTTAAGATACAGGTGCACCAGGAGCTGTGAAGAGGGAAACACCTGACAGCCAGTTAGAACTCCAAGGTGTTACTGGTCCTGAACTCGGAGTGAAACTATGATTCGTCTAATATCATTTAGAATCAAGAATCATCAAGAATCAAGAGATCTTTATTGCCAAGTGAGCTTGCACACACAAGGAATTTGACGTGGTGAATGGAACTCTGGTACTTAACAACGAGACAGTAAGGGCAATAAATATACAGGGTTCCCACTCTTCTCCAGAGATCATTTTCCAGGACATTTCAAGGACATTTTCAGTGATGATCAAGCTGGTGTGACAGTCTAAGTTGAGTTCCTAAATAGTCTAATATGTTCCTCTCAGTGGAATTCTACATTGAAAGACATGCAGTCTATGGCTATCCATGAAGTCATCTCTTACATGCTTAAAATGATGGCACATTGATTCTAGAATAATGCAACCACTGATGTACAGCACTTCACTTTATTAGTGCAACCAAGTAACAATGATGGCTAACTCTCATCTCAGCTTTCTCTTCTCTCAAAAAATATAAAATTAGCTAAGAAAAAAACAAAAGAGCCAGCAAAGGACTCTGGAAGCTGCCTTTCTGAAATAAATAAATAAGAATAATAATCAGAGGATCAGTGCATAAATTGACCTAAATAGATCTGAATGACAAAAATGGCCACAAATGTTGAATGGGGATGTGTTTTTTTAACCTTGTTTGATTGCACACAGTCATGTTGGAATAATTTTCCAGGACAATCTGTGATTTTCCAGGACATTTGACTTTTTCTCCCATTTTCCAGGTGTTTTCCAGTACTGGAAAACTGGTCAACTGCTATCCAGGTTTTCCAGGTTTTCCAGGACGCGTGGGAACCCTGATATATATGTAACCCATATAAACCTAAAAAACTAACCTTAAAAATTCTAAATAAAAATAAAAATACTATCTGTAAAAAGAAAGGAGTAGAAGTACTTTTAAGACATAAATAAATGAATTATCCTAAGTCAGAGTGCAAATTTTAGTGGATGAATATAATAAACAGTCTGTATGTTCAAAAACTGGCTGGAAAATATCAGGAGTGTGTTGCGTGATGTTTAAAAGTTCACCTCTGGTAAAAGTGAGGCGAGTAGAATGGCTTAGGGCCAAGAAAACAAACAAAAACAACAAAAGTACCAAAGAGCTCCACACCGAGGTCACCACCTGCGGCGCCATCCTGGATCGATCCCAATAATCCGAAACACAACTTTTTAATTTGTCAAATTTAAGCTGTGTTCAAACAGGAAACACACAAAGTGACTCTAAGTTATCATTTCCAGTGCTGAAATATGAATCCAATGCATAAGCCAAGAACATGCAGTTCCTTGAGTGTCCACTTGAGGCTGCAAAAGCCAAGGCAAATCATAAGCGTAAACAAGAGATCTTCCACACATGTCGGTAAATGAAATGCTGTCATAGCTGGGTCTATAAATTCACCCAGAGAGCACATAGCTCAGTTCATTTCACAGCCTTCACTGCTGCTTTCAGCTACCTGAGGGTGACCAGTGCCGAGTTAGCCAATCAGGCTTCACTCAACCACTATCTCTCCGATGCAAACCAACTACTTGAGTTTCTTTTCAGCTTCGGAGCATCTTCTGTGAGAAGCAAAATTACAGTAACGAGTAAATCTGATTGCAGCGGTGAAGCGCCGTTAGCTTAGCAGCTTTATTATGTGTGTGCCCCATGTATAGAGGCTATAGTCCTTGTCGCAGTGGTTGCTGGTTCGACTCCTGGCCTTGAATATTTGCTGCATGTGTGTCACGACTCTCGACTCCCCACATTTCCTGTCCCTCTTAAGCTGTCTTATACACTCTGGGAGGCAGACACCCTCTCTACTTTTAAGAGCAGGCTTCAAACTTTATTTTTCGATAAAGCTTATAGTTAGAGCTGGATCAGGCTTGGACCAGCTCTTAGTCATGCTGCTATAGGCTTAGACTGCCGGGGGAACTGACACACTGGGATTCTATCTCTCCTCTGTCTGCCTGTCTCTTACTTGAACTCTCCCTGTCCCATCAAAGTCACTAACCATAGACCTTTCTGGAGTCCCTGAGCTCCCTTGTCTCATAGATTCCTCTGGATCTGCTGTGGACATGCCAGACTCCAGCTGCTACTTCTACTCGCTCTCTCTCTCTCTTCATCTCCTCTATCCCTCTTTCAACCCTAACACAGTCTCAGCAGATGTGTGTCTAACATGAGTCTGGTCCTGCTGGAGGTTTCTGCCTGTTAAAGGAAGTTTGTCCTTGCCACTGTAACTTGCTAAATGCTGCAAAGTGCTCTGCTCATGGTGGATTAAGATGAGATCAGACTGAGTCCTGTCTGTAAGATGGGACTGGATCTTATCCTGTCTTGATGTTGGGTCTTTGTTAATAATAGAACATAGAGTACGGTCTAGACCTGCTCTGTTTGGAAAGAGTCTTCAGATAATGTTTTTGATGTGATTTGGCGCTACATAAATAAAGATTAAATACATTCATGTAATAAACAAACTGTAGAAGCCTGCAGTGGGTTTTTTTAATCACTCTCTAATGAAGGAGTCCGATCGCATTTATAGATTATTTTACTTCAAGAGGGAAATAAAAGAAGAAGTAATCTCATGATTCAGATTGAAGTTTGATGCTGGAGAAAGATTGATAAGAAGATGCAGATTATCTTCAAAGTCAGTGGTGAAAGGACAGGATTGACTTGAAGGTCCCTGCTGTCATACGTACATACACGACAAACTGGGATATGAAGACAGAATTCACTACATAATCCACAAGCAGCATCATGAGAGCATGGGTCACGGTCAGACGGTTATTTTTGTTTGATAGAAAAATAGATGTGCGGTGTGAGAGGAAACAACCTGCCTGTTTCTGCCTTTCTGTCTCTTCTAAACCTTGTAATTGAAGAAGTTTTTGATCTCAAGTGTGCATTCATATTCAACACAAGTATGGTATGAAAATTCAAGTTCCCAGCGGTATCAGCTTTTAATAAGAACAATAAAAACAGTCCAGAAACCTTTGTGGTTTTCAGCCAAAGCAAGCGTGTACAGCAGTAGACCAGTGAACTTACAACACAATATGCAAATATGTATATACGTGAAAATAACAACTGAACCCGGGTTGGACAGAAGGTTTAATCAAACAGCTGAGGTCGACTTGTTTTACAGTTCAGAGGCCAATCTGTAACAATGATGTAAGATGGGACTGGATCTGATCCTGTCTTGATGTTGGGTCTTTGTTAATAATAGAACATAGAGTACAGTCTAGACCTGCTCTGTTTGGAAAGAGTCTTCAGATCACGTTGGTTGGGATTTGGTGTTATATAAATTACAATAAAGATTGATTGACTCCTTACAGCCTAGGAGATAGTCTTTTCATGCAACTCCCCTTGTGGTCTGAACACACTTTAGAGGTGCAGGTGTGATTCTGTTACTTCAGTCAGGGCAGGCTAGCTGTTTCCTATTATCTCCCATGTTTTTTTCTAACCTTAAATATCTGGCTGCTGGCGGTTTCTTCGTGTTGGGTTAAGTCGCTCCAGTATCAGATATAAAATATTGAAATGTCTTTGATGTAGTGAAGGAATTCCTATCCATCTCTCTTTCTGTAGCTTAAGGAACAAAGCGATGCCGCTCAGTGCTTTGCCATCCCAGCTGTGATTTACTGTCCTGGGATTTCTTTTTGCTGGTTTCAGGTGAGACTCACTCCTACGCTTCCACAGTTTTATCACCATCCATTCCTGGGTGTGCTGATCAAATGACAGAGCAGTCACAAAGCCACAGAGAGAGTTAGAGGCGTTATCTCTGAGGGGAATCAATCGAGCCTTTGTCTCCCGGGGTAGCCACCCCTCTGCCTGTCTCTCTGCTAACCATGACAGTCTGATTTTAACAAGTATCAGTTTGTGAAGTTTGTAGCACCTGTGTGAGTGGGTCTACCTGCCTCCTCACCTGTCTAACCATCTCCTCTGCCTGCCTATGTGCATGACCGGGTCCCTCTACCTGCCTTTATCTCCCCGTCTGTCTCTGTGCAACCCGACCCTCCCGTTGTCTCTGGTCTTTTTCAGAGCGTGACTGGTTGGCTGACCGACCTCTGGGCTGATTAGAGCTACCTACCGCAGAGCAGCTGGGACACACACACACACACCCATGCACACACACGTAAACATGAATGCACAGGCAGCTCATTCAGCTTTACGCTGGCACTAAGAGCTGGCTCACACCACTCACCATCCACTCATCATCACCACAGTGCTGTGAGTGTTTAAGACACGCAGTCTAATCTGATTAACTACGTATGTGCAGCAAGATCCAGCTCTGCAGGCGAGGCTGTCGTCTTGTCTTTATTTTTAGGAGTTTACATCAAGGAGGAGTTTGGGAATATGACAACATACCAGTATATATATGCTCATGTGCACACAAACACACACAAAAAGCTATAATTACACTATTACTCCATACAAGGGAAAGTAGTGGAAAACCCAGAGAAGCTGCAGAAAGAGAGGTGTAAATAGAAAACTGGTGAGTCACATTCTAGTGGCTACACACTAGCCACACACACTGAGAGAGACCGAGCCAAAAACACAGGGTTCACCCACATGAAGCCAGAGGAAGCAGCGTGTGTGTTTGTGTCTGAGTGTGGTGACGGAGCAGGATGAGTAAAGAGCTATTTGCTGTCAGTGATGTTAGAGTTACTAGAGCTGCTATCAAAAGGTTTTATTTATGTTTTATGAATGAATGTCTTTCCCATCACTCTGTGTTGTGATACAGAAGACTTTCCTAAGTTCAGGGAGTGATGTTGTTCCCCAGGATGTGGCAAAGAGGAAACTTGTTTCCTTGTTTGCTCAAAGTGTAGAGGCTCTTTAGATTTGGTTTCAACTGAAGATTTCAGGGTCACTTTATTTCCCAAAATGGATTTCTATCAGAGCTTCCCAGACCCAAGGAGACAGCTGGTCTCATTGCATCCAACCGGTTTATATCAGCAGTGGTGTTTTGTTGTGTAGTGATACAAAGAGGTACTGCTTGAAGATATGATGGGTGGTGGGAGCTGGAATGAAGGGGGCAGGCTCTGGGACTCAAGGGAAGATTTTCCTGAGATGTCGTGGACCTAACTTAGTGAAAAAACAAGTCCAGGTCGGTGCCCACTAATAACCAGTAGTGATCTACTGGCTCTCACTGCACATCTGTCCCCAGTTATCTCAGGTTGTGTGGGACATTAGGAACTATGGGGTAGGATACATAACTTATCCACAGAGAATATTGGTATGGGGGCATCATGGGATGGGTTTCTTCACAGAGTCTTGTAGCTTATGTTTATTTCAAAGACACCCATAGACTCAATCAGACCCATATGAGCCTATAACAGATACATACATGGTCTCAGCAAAACACTAGGTCTGTAAAACCTTTATTTTTTTCAATAGTGATTAATTTCTTGAATAATAATAGTTAGTTATAGTTAATTGCATCTTTAAATTTCCATTATTTTGCACTTCAAAACAGTTAACTTCATATAGACAAAGTAAAACAATTCTCATCAAGAAACTGTGATTCTAAAATGTCCCTGTGAAATCAGTTGAGTGTCTCTAATTAAGAAGTGTGAGTCATGAGAGAGAGTCATGAGTCATGTGAGTCCAACTCAGTTTACTAAAGCTGTTTGCATTTGTGTAAATACAGAGCGTGGCAAAATGACCCTGGAAATCGTTACTTAGCAGCGTTACTTTTTTCTTAACTTTTAACTTTGACGTTAATTTAAAAAAAATGTTTACCTTCCTTTAATTTTATCTTCCTAAACATTTAGTTTCCTCTAACGTTGTCAATCTCTGGTTAACATCTGCATCATGTAATAATGGCCATGGAGAGGAGAGAATTTGGGAACAATGTTAAAACTTGTCACCAGTGTACAACCGACTGACGTGAGGACTTGGTGCAACATTAAAAGAGTACTTGGACAGAAAGAAGAAGAATCCAAACCCTCCTCTAACCTGGTAAGATGGATCACAAACAACTTGAGCAAGAGCATGCAGCCGTTGAAGATTTGAAGTAATCTGTGGATCTCTAAGAATATAATGTGTTTGGATTAAATCTATCTTCTATGGATTTGGATTGTAGGGACCCTTTCTGTTGCAGCAGCAGGGGTATCAAACTTTCAATCTTAACATTGGTTAAAGGTGACATATCACGCTCTTTTTCATCAATATATATTGGTCTAAGAGGTCCCCAAAACATGTCTTTAAAGTTTATTGCTCAAAAAAACACTTTGAAATCAGATTTTGGCATGCCTGAAAAGCCCTCTTCTTCAGTCCTCATCAGAACACTCTGTTTTCTCTCTGACCACTCCCCTCAGGAAGTGGATGTGCCTCGGCTCTCCAGCACGTTGATCTAATGTTTACATATTGGCTGAATATACACGGCTGCTCAGAGATCACGTTACTTCAACCCTCTGAATCTGATCCAGAATCTGATCCTGACGGAGAGGCGCCTGTAGCAGGACCTTTCTGAACCATTGGTCACAGATTTAGTGTTTCTTGTTGTTTTATTTATCAGTATGTCGACGTTGGTCTTGGTACACAGCTACAGCTACGACATGTAGCTATGTAGCTATGCTAACTAGCGCTAGCACTTATCCATGATAAATAAAAATCATCCACTAGATCTTCAAATCTGCAGACGTGGGGAGTAAAACCGACATTTGTGTTTATTAAGACAGCCTGCAACTAGAATGCCTCCCTCCTAAGCTCCTTGTTAGCACACATTTGTGCAGGGAATGAAAAACGGGGGAGGGGTTCAGTATTATTTTATACAGTCTATGGGCTGAACAAGCTCTGAGCTCTGACTCCGTGACAGACCGGATATTGTTGTGACGTAACAAAAACACTGAAGTCTGAAACGGCTCGTTTCACACACATTTACAGAAAGGTGGAGAAATCAGAACAGGGGCAGAATGGATTTTTTTCATTCTCGGGGGGTTTGTAGACATGCCAGGGAAACATATTTCAGGTAGAGAACCATTAAAAAGTCCATTTTGCATGATATGTCACCTTTAATTTTGAACAGAATTAACAGATTATCTGCTATCAAAAGGTAACGTTTTTGGTAATGGATTAACAGTTAACCAGGTTAAATCATGCCCACCATCTCTCTGCTTCCCTCCACAGGTACACTTAATTTGGGTTGTTTGGTTCTGTTCTCTTAAAATGACTATTTGGTTATGTTTGCATCTGACAACACCTTACACACACACACAGACCCACACCCTCCACTCATTCACATCACATACTACTGATTTCACTGATTTTCACACCTCACTCAGCAAATATTCAACTTGGGTTTAACTCGGTCAAATTTGGTTTGATCTGGTTTAATAAAAGACGATTTGAATTTGGAACATGGTGTTTTATCCTCTATTTTGTTGTGACCTTTTGAGCTGGGTCATGACAAGTGGAACATACCAAGAACATATTGTATTTACATGCACATGTGCTTCCATGTGTTTGAACTGAAAGCAAGAGAGACAGCGAGCAAGCAGACAGGCATCAGTCTGATTAGCTTGTAGGTTGTAGCTCAAACTTAAAGTGCTTCAGTCAGAGATATTTTTAATTCTGATCATTTAATCCTCTCAGCACAGTTTTCAGCCCTGAGTATCACAGACCGTCAGATGGAGCCCAGTGCTAGCTTCTCGTCTGTGGAACAACCTGTCTAAGGATGTCTGAGTAGCTACATCAGTATCCTCCTTTCAAGCACTTTGGATGACATATTTTTATTGAAAGGCTCTCTTATAATTTCTGTATTTTATTCATGGTGCTTCCTTTTTATTGATTTTTATCAATATATATACTCTTTCATTATGTGTCCCTGTTTCATTATTGTTGGGCTTTTGTTTCATAAATCATGTAGTGTCCTTTTCTGTTTAAAGACACCAGCATCCAGACTCCTGACAGGACAGACACATCATGGATGTAAATTAATGCCAAACTTTGAATCAACTCAACTCAACTTTATTTATAAAGCACTTTAAAACGACCACAGCCGGAATAGATTGCTGTACATAAATAGAAAAACAACGCAGGCATAAAAACAATTAAAACACAGGATAATAAAACAATAAAAACAATAAAACAATAAATAGAAACAAACCATAAAACCCTAAAACAGGAGAAGAGTCTCATGCAGGGTTGAAAGCCAAGGAATAAAAATCAAACACTTGAATCAGACAGAAATACAACATCTTGTTCACTTAAAAAAAAAAGGTGCCCTAGTAGAAAACGAGTACCTGCCACTTTTACGACCTCCCAGTCAGTTCCTCTTGTTTCCATCGCTGCTGTTTGATGCTCAACATCTGACTACTGCTCTCCACTTCATAAAAGTTTAAACCAAATGTTCCCTTTATCACACCTCTATTCCAGAAACCCTGCTAAATTCACACACACACACACACACACACACACACACACACACACACACTCAGAGTCACACACATCGCAATGCAAGAGAGTCATCCAGAGGCCACCCTCATTACTCGGCGCACAGGTGGCGGAGGTCTTTTCTGGATGGACGAGGACCAGACCAAACTTTCACTTTACACATGACCATATGCAAACACACACACACACACACACACACACACACATGCACATATGCACACATTTTCTTCTACACACCTCAGAGCCACTGGGGCTAAACTCTGCGGTTAATGACTTTCCCACCCACTACACAGCATGCACATGTTGAAACCGTTAACGATAAGTGGCTTTTCGAACTTGGTAACGTCCTAATGTCCCCGTTAATCTCACATTCCTCACTACAAAGGCCGCAGAGCGTGGACCTGCAGCTTCACAGAGATGAGTCAACCAATAACTGTGTTTTTTAGGCTACCTCTGGCCCGCTGATTACTGACACAGACATACCCAGGAAACATCAAAACACTTGGTCTATCCCAAACTTTCTTATGGTAACCAGGTGGAAAACATCAGACTGTTTCAAACCAGATCTCTCTGTTTCCTTTGATTAATAATTAAGGCTCTAAGTGCTCCACTGAGCTTTTTATTCGGCTGATACAGCAGGTCTGGATTCACTGGCATGAAGTCGAGAAAACAGAGTAAAGAGCTTAAATACAACACAACAAAGGGGGATGCTTATGTGGTGATCACAGGTGTGTGTTAATCAGGTGTGGTAAAAGAGAACAAGGCCTCCTCCTTGATCCTCTAATGAATACATAAAGTGTAATGATGCAGTTTCAGTTGAATGTGAATGGTTTCATTTTTCAGAGACATCATTAGGTCAGTCCATTATTAAAGAGTATTTCTTTGACTTTGGGTTTTATTTAATAATTTGAAGTTTCTCATCCCTATCCAGGCGTCTGTTAACGTAACCCTGTAAATATCTACATGTGAAATATTTCAGGAGGCTGAGAATAAGAGTTAAAATAATAAATCAGCATGATGCAAAATGAGACCATAGGCTGAACTATGGAGGCCCTAATCAGACATTTCCTTTACTCAGTTTTCCTGTGATAGCAAGTTACTTTCAGTATTTTCTCCACATCTCAATCAGATGACCATCACTCCTAGAGTTGTAAAGGCAGAAAACAAGCATGGGTAATGGGGGGCATGGCATGTTGTGGTCTTGAGTTTCACAGTGACCACAGTACTATGTTTTATAGATCTCAAGAAAATCATGAGAAAACAAGCTGTGCTATCTCAAAAATAACAAGACATACCCTGATACATACGTTGATATCTTAAGAAAACAACTAGAAATCCCTTGTTATCACCAGGGCTTCAAGTGGACTGGTACGCTCCAGCACCAGTACCAGGACGTCTTGCCAACTGCCAGTATCCTTTTCTGCCCTCTCCATATTACACTTCTCTTTTGATGATTCATAACAGCACCTAAACGACTTTACCCATCCTTTCTTTAATCTTTTCACAAGTGTTACATGACATTCACTAGGTTATGTCAAATCAAAAGGGACTGGGAAGTCTCTATGGTGTTAGATAAACAAGGAAAATCTGAGTTAAAGGATGATAGCAGTGATGTTGGCTTGGCTCCAAAAGGGCACAAAGAGGATCTTTTATTAACTAGATTTTAAAACTAATGATTTACTGACACTGGCTGCACAAATGCTTGCCAAGAAGTGAAAAGGGGAGTATCAGTGTGTTTCTTTTCACTTAAATGTTGGTTATCACAGGAAATAAAGAGTCATTATAATCTCTGCAAGCATGTCCACTGCTTCCAGACTAAACCACCTTTCTGTCTCCTCTGATCCCACATAACTAGATGAGTAGCATGAAAACAAGCAAAGATTGCAGGTGCTCTGTGCTGCATTTTAAAGCTGTCTGGATTGGCGTTATGTTTGAGAAACAGTGTCTTCTGAGGGTTATGGATGCCATGTGTTTAAATACACGTCAAACTAATGTGATAAAACTCAGACTAAGCATAAATACACTCACTCCTGGCTCACTCTTTAGTATTTCCTCTCATTATTGTGTGTACACTGATGAAACTCCTCATACATGCACAGAGTGGATGTGGGTACCTGGAGGTGTCTGAAGGCAGCAGTCAGCTGGGTCATGTGTAGTGTGAGGCACCTTGACGTGCATCTCGCGCTGTTGACTTTCTCCTGAACATCCTCCTGCTCCGGTGAAATCCTGCGGGCACGAGTCTCTGCAAAAAGCACCACGCACAGGAGAACCCAGGCTGCCCGACACGCTGACATGATACCGGGGGGTAAGAAAAAAAAACAAGGAAGTGGAATAAAGTGACAGAAAATGAAACGCGAGTCTGCTCCGTTCCTGTGTCCAGCTCGTCAGCGTCCTGCTCTCTCGACCCTTTAAGTTCAGAATGAAAACATGTCAGCACCGCTCCTGCCTGCGCGCTTACACGGACACTCCCACCACCAGCAGCACCGGTGTGAGCGCTGCCACGCGGAGTGTAATCTTCATCCGTGTTGTCCTCCCTTTTTTTTAATATTATTTTTTTTTATTAAACATTTGGCAATATACTACGAAAGAGGATTAGCAAATATATATTTATTATTATTATTATTGTTCTAAGAAAAAAGTCAGAATTCTGAGAAAGAAGTCAGAATTCTAAGATAAAAGTAAAAGTTCTTAAATTAAAGTCAGAATTCTAAGATAAAATTCAGAATTCTTTAATTAAAGTCAGAATTCTGACTTTAATTTAAGAACTTTAACTTTTATCTTAGAATTCTGAGATAAAAGTCAGAATTCTGAGATAAAAGTAAAAGTTCTTAAATTAAAGTCAGAATTCTGAGAATCAAGTAATAATAATAATAATAATAATAATAATAATAATAATAATAATAATAATAATAATAAAATATATTGGACTTCATTTTTTTTCAGTGGATTAAAGTCAGAATTCTGAGATAAAAGTCAGAATTCTTAGATTAATGTCAGAATTCTGAGATTAAAGTCAGAATTAGTCAGCATTCTTGGATTAAATTCAGAATTCTTAGATTGAAGTCAGAATTCTGAGATAAAAGTCAGAATTCTGAGATCAAAGTCAGAATTCTGAGATTAAAGTCAGAATTAGTCAGAATTCTGAGATAAAAGTCAGAATTCTGAGATAAAAGTAAGAATTCTGAGCTTAAAGTCAGAATTCTTAGATTATAGTCAGAATTCTGAGATTAAAGTCAGAATTCTTACTTTTTTCTCAGAAAATAATATTAATAATAAAATATATTGGACATGATTTTTTTTCCAGTGGATTAAAGTCAGAATTCTGAGATTAAAGTGAGAATTGAGATTTTGATGAAGCAACACAGGGTTACTTAATGCATCCTTGTAGGTATTTGACCTACTTGGTTCAAGTTACATAAATACATGTTTTCTGAAAAACATTTTTTTGACAAACAATGGAGTTACTTGCATGCACAAGTTGATATCAACTTGTGCATGCAAGACAATTATCCTGTTCACAAACTATTTAAATTGAGTGCACAAGATGATTTTATGTGCACACAAGGTAATCCACCTGTCCCTATAAGATGATGTCTTTTAAATCCCTTCTTTAAATATACCTTTATCTTACAGCCTTTCCTGATTTTATCTGAATTTTATCTATTTTATTTGAGTTTTAAGAAACATATTTTAAAATAGTTTTATTCCTTCAGAGTTATTTTAGGGGGATTTTATTTCTTTTAAAATGGGTTTCTTTATCTTGCCTTGTCTAATTTTATGAACTGCTTGTTTTATTTTGCTGCTCATGTAAACACTTGTAACTTGGTTTTTGAAAAGTGCTCTATAAATAAAATTATTATTAATAATATTATTTTTAAGATAATAACTGTATTATGTTATATATGCCTTAACGACCATCATATTATTTGTATCTACATCTCTCACTTCCACACTCATCCACTCAAACCATCACTCACACTACCTTATCTCCACAAACTTCACCACAACCAGTTATCTTTATCCTAACAGGTTGTTACACTGCATATGTGCAGTTCTGGTTTTCTGTCAAGGCTCCCCAAAGTTTTGAGACCAAGTTGTCCAAGTTGTTTATAACTGAATAAGCTCTGAAAACAATGAGCATATTGTTGAAAGTCAAGCTGCTGCTAAAAATAGATAAAACATTAGGATAAACAGAGCAGTGAAGAAAGAGGAGGCATTTATAGCCTGATGGTTCGCATGGCAGGCTATTGTTTTAGGCCTATTAACGCTTTCCCATTCCCATTCTGTAAAACAAACCTCCCTTTATAGTCCAGGAATACTCTCCAAGGGTATTTATTAAAGCAGACCAATAAAAGAGCACTTATTAATGGGAAAAGAGACCTGAAGAATGTGTTGAAGTAGGTGTCTGTCACAGAGCCAGTCAGTGCGTTAGTCACCTCTTTTCAACAACAACTCCAGAGCCAAGTGGGGCTTATTAGATCCAGAGCCAGGGCAAGATGTTCAGGACACATGGTTGAGAGCTCTATCTGTTTATATGAAACTGTATCACAGACGAGGAGTCATCTTTACTGGCAGTGAGAGGTAGAAGGAATCACCTAGGTTTTGATTTAGGGGAAATGGAGACGTATAAATATTTAGTGAGTTCTGGCAGGACTGTTCTTGGCCCTGCCATGGAAACTAGACATTTAATTCAAACTTCATATGGGAAGGATTGTATAAAATATGTTTATACACAGTCAGAACCAATGCTGTACCCTCACAACCAAGATATTTACAGCTTTAACTCATGGTTATTTCACTTTTTTTTTATAGTTGTGTCTGCAAAATGTCAGAAAACAGATGTATACTCTGTATAACACCATTACTGTATGAGCGTATTTACTAAGAGCATCAGATGTCTGTTTACGTGTGGATGACAAAGAGAAGCATCAAAGTCTTACATGCGACCAGCTGTCAGGATACACACTAATATTTACATCTACATTTATTAATGTCTCATGAGCTAACGCCTTAGTTGAAAGTCTTCTATAGATCTAAAGGAATGACAACAACCATCAGTCGTTGCTGTCGTGTAGAGCCTTACTGATGGATCAGATGACCAATTTCATCTCGCCTTTATCATCCAATAAATCCTAGTAGCAGATTTACAAGTTTTAAATGTGTTTCCAATATGTACAAGGTTTTGATACCTTTTTGACAGAAAGGGATTCAACTTCAGATTAAAAACTGTTTGAGTTTAGATCTGCCCTTTGAACCCTCCTGCTTCCTACTGGGAATAGCAGGGGATCAGGAGTACTGCGTCCATGAAGCGCTGCTGAGGGTCCTGCTTTTAGATGCAAAGAAGATCATCACAGTCTCCTGGTTAAGGCCACAGGTCAAACAGTGGAAGAATAAAATGAAGGACATTTTCTATATGGAGAGTATCACTGTGAGATTACGGTTAAAAAACTATCTTTTCTGGATGAGGTGGGCGCCTGTAGCTTCATCTCTTTTTAGTTGTCTTTCTGATGGATTGATTTGTGAAATACATTATTATTGTTATTGTATTTTATTTATCAATTGTTCTGTAATTATTCAAATTATTATTATTATTATTATTATTATTATTATTATTATTATTATTATTATTATTATTATTTTATAAATTTGTATTTTTGCATTTGTTCATTTTTATTCATTTATTTTTTATTCTCTTTTTTTGACTTTTGGACTATGTTATTATTATTGTATTTTATTTATCATTTGTTCTGTTTTTCTTCTAATTATTATTTAAACATTTTTTATTTTTAAAATATATTTGTATGTATGTATTTGTTCATTTTTTTCATTTAATTTTTTTGTTATTTTTCCTTTACCTTTTGGACTATGGACATGGTCTTTTCTTAACACTTGTTTTTTAAATGAAATATTTGAGCATAAGATCTGTCTCTGAGTCTAATGGATGCATTGTTGTTTTGTGTTTGGTTGGCACAGTGTAATAAAAACGTAAATAAAAACAAACAAAAAAAACGTTTGGAAAGTGCGTATAATGTAATAAACAATCGTTACATATTTTGTCCAGCAGAGGGTGCTCTGATTGACAGCATGGTCTGCAGCACATAGTGCAGGGGATCACAGCAGAGCAGATAGTGGTCAGCAAAAGAGTTGGTTGGTTTAAGCCAGGGGTGTCAAACTCATTTCAGTTCAGGGGCCACATACAGCCCAAGTTGATCTAAAGTGGGCCGGACCAGTAAAGTCACAACATAACAACCTATAAATAATGACAACTCTAAATTTTCCCTTTGTTTTAGTGCAAAAAAGTACAAGCACATTCTGAAAATGTTTACATTTAATGAACTATCTTTCTACAAAAACTCTTGTATTTTCTGCCATGATGAGTCTCATAGTGGGCCGAATATTTTAATCTTTAAGCCCTGAAACCTGCTGCGAACACACCAAACACACAGGTTACCCATTCACCTGACACCGAATGTAATGTTTACTGCAAAAGAAAAGATAGATTATAATAATAAAGAAGGTAAAGTTGACTATTTAGTGGATCATCTTATAGTGCTCTAAAAAGTCTTTATGAATCTCAACCGGATGATGCAAACAGCAAGTAGCCTAATCTATTTCCTCACTTTAAGAAAAAAGTCCCAGGAAAAAAAGCGCCTTTCAGGTGCGCTCCGTCAACAATATAATTTAATGCGACCCCTAGAGGACAAATCTGAAATCGCAGTTACTTTTATTGAAAAATTGCAGTCTTAATGTCTTCTATGTAACCCTTTCATTTTGCAAAGTTATTCCGCGGGCCGCATTGGAACCTCTGGTGGCCCGGTTTTGGCCCGTGGGCCGCATGTTTGACACCCCTGGTTTAAGCAATGTCAGATATTCAAACTGAAGGTATTTGCCTGAATAAGTAGGCTTTTTCTCTGTCATACATTGGCGGCAAACTCTTGCACGTTATTTTACAAATATGTAAATTTTTCCACTCCCAAAATCAGTGATGGTATCTGCCTGAAAAACAAACAAAAAACATAATTTGGGTGCCAAGGTGTAAGCAGTACACAGTATAAAGAGCTTTATTCCAGCAGAAATCCCTCTGATGAACAAGTTGTAGCATTATTGCACAGTTGCAATAGTCAGTCACACAGTGTGTTGTGCAAGTAACTGTAACTAATCAACCTCATCTAACCCAGCCAAACCTTTGATTTTATACACAAAACAAGCAAAAAGAAACATGTTTAATTTTCTTCTGCACACTGCTACAGGGCTTCTTAACAGATATCCATTTACTGTAACGCAATGACGATTAAGATATCTTCTACAAGACAGTTGAATATGTAATGAGGTGTGAGGCCACACAATGAGTACAGATCAAAGGTGTATGTATGTGAGTGCACACCTGACCTCAGAGCACCTGGAGCAGTCTTTAAATCAGAGAGCATAAAATCAACTCTGAAGTCACTCTTGCTTACACACACACTCTCACACTCTCACACCGTACACAGATAGACACACACACACACACACACACACACACACAGTAGTTACCCATTATCTCAATTCCTGAAAGAATATTTTCGTACGTTCATAAAACACCTGCTCAGATTTCTGAGTAAACCATTAGCAGAGAAAAGACTCACTCCTTCACATACTCTGACATCTCAAAGTTTCACACACGAGCACATGTGCAAACACTGACTCACACACACACACACACACACACACACACACACACACACACACACACACACACACACACACACACACACACACACACACACACACACATGTAACAGAAGCATTCGGGCCAAATGTGCTTGTTGATTAAAGCCAAATGTCTTTGATCTGCATGAAGACAAAGAGAGAGAGAAATATAGAGGTGAAGAGGAGGGACACAGAGGTACTGGAGGGAGAAAGAAAGAAAGAAAGAAAGATTTGCAAGAATTTACCTTTCTATGAATCAGAGTGATCAAAAGACACCAAAAAGAACTTGTCTTCTTTACTTTAAACAAGTGGACCTCCAAACAAGGGATTATTGTCCTTATCCATTAATCTGTAATTGTTTTCTGGATTATTTAAATTGGTTGTTTCGACCATAAATTGACCAAAACTATGGGAAATGTGGAAAAGTGTTTCCTTAAGCACCAATAGGTTTTATCCAAAACCCCAAAATACTCAGTTTCCCTTCGTAGGAAAACAGAAAATAGAAAATTTCACATTGAAGAAGCTTCAATCTGAGAGTTCTGTCATAAAGAAATACATCACTAAATTGAGTTTTAAATAGATGTTGATTATTGCCAGTTATTAAAAAATAGATGGTTAACCAGGCAGGGGCAGGTCCAGGAGTGGCCACTGCCTATCCTTAATATCCAACACAAAAGTCCTCAGCAATGATTAGCTATTTGCAGGTTAAGCCAACTTAAAGCCACAGTCAGTAACTTCAGGTTTGTGTTGATTTCAGTGCCCCCTGTGGACAAACAGGTACATCACATGTGTTATGTGACACTCATTGTAAATATTTGCTGTTTGTAAAGTAAACATTGTGGTGTCAAACCTCTGGTCCGACACCTACACCTCTATAATGCTCCATCTCTCCCTCCTCCTCTCAGCATGGGATTGTCTGGTGTTAATGAATTAAATGCAGTCATCCTCACTGATTAAATACGGACACAATATGTCTTGTTTTTCTGTGCACACCTCGCTTTAATTCATAACCCAAATCTCACATTTTATAATGACATGAGAGAACTAAAACACTTTCACGAGTCACAGCAGAGACATTTGAAAAACTGGTCAAGCAGATGGTCTGTTGAGGGCAGCCTTAACCTACACACTGCCAGACCATATCTGATAAATGCCTCCAAGATCAACCCTGTAAGTAAGTATGCCACTTGTTATCTGATCACCCAGATCCAGTGTTGATGTGAAATGTAAACAGGGCCATACTTGTTGCCACTCCTGCAAAAGTCAGAGCCCCAGTCGGCCTCCTTGCCTCTAAACAGGGCAGCTCCACTTCTAACTTATGTGCCATAAGGCTTCCAAATCAAACCTGAGGCACTAACTTGATTCACCCTTGTTTGTTGATTAACTGCCTGACCAAAATACTTATAATACTCTTGTTGGGAAGCTTATTTTTAAGTATGTGTAATTAAATACTGTGTGGACAGTGATAATGTTGCACTGTCTGTGTTTTCTATTTAAGGCCTTGTAGTCTTTAATGATGTAAGAGAAGATTTGGTGTCATGATTCACATCACTAATGAGTGCAGCTATAAGGTTTCGTGTGAAATGACTCTGATGATGAAATCTGACTTGCAGAGCATCATCACAACTTACCACATAAAGGACAAAGTAAAATCACTTTGAAGTACAAAGACAGACGACCTGTTTCCATTTTAAAAATATAATCTCTGCGTATTCAACGTGTCACTGATCTGATCCTAACTGTGTCATTTACTGAATCCCAATCCAGCTAACTGGTTCTGTCACCGTTATTGTTTCTGTCTGAGCTCATTGAAGTGGTCAGAGATTATTCCCTGCAGCTGGTCCCACTCACGGCTCATCTGTTAGACGTCAGACTTCCTTAGACTTTTAACGGCGCTGTTTCTGAAGAGGTCAGGGGGTCCCTGAATGGAGCTACACTGTCACTTTGTGGCTTGCTGCAGCAGTTACAGTTAGGAAATGTTTATTTTTTTTCAGATTTGACATAATACACATATTTACACCATAACAAACTAAATAAATAAATAAATGTCATTAAATTTTACAATTCATCATCACCTTGATGCCCTTCTGTCTAAAGACCACTAAAACGGGGGACTAAATAAATAAAGAGTACAAAAAAGGAAATTCCAAATAAAACAATCTTTTTATGAACTAAGTGTGTGTAATTACAATATGAAATACCTTATTATTTTCAAAGGCTATTGTTTTTTACATATTCAAATAATAAAGCAGTTTGTTACTCCAAGGTTTTAGTGAGGAAGGTTACTGTGTGATATTTGGATAATGTTCAGGCTGACTCAAACTCCCCCCATCAATCAATAAAAAAAAGATGGATTGTTCTTTGTAGCTACGCTTAAAAAGGAGGGAATACATTTTGACATGTTCCCCAAAGCTTTCAAGCTGATGTCTCATAATGCCTTGTTTTGTTCACAGCTCAAACATGTTCATTTTGCTGTTACAGAGGAGTAAAAGACCCTGAAAGTATGCATACTCAACTTTATTTATATAGCACCTTTCATACATACAAGCACACAGCCCAAAGTGCTTCACAAACAAACAGTGAGACGGAAAACAACAGAAGAGACAATCATAGATAAAATACTTAAAAAGGAAAATTAAATCAATAAAGTAAAATTATAAAATAAGTAAGAGTAAAAACCCAAATTAAAAATCAGTTATAGTTAAAAATCTAGCTCCCTCCTACCTCACTGACCTTCTGCAGCCATATAATCCCTCCCGCAACCTCCGCTCCACCAACGCCAACCTCCTCACCCCTCTCACCAAACCCAAGCACCGAACCTGGGGGGACAGGGCCTTCTCTGTAGCTGCCCCCACCCTCTGGAACTCTCTCCCCCAACACCTCGGATTCTGTCCCTCACTCACCAAATTCAAATCCGGACTCAAAACATACCTATTTACAAAGGCTTTTAAACTAGAATTGATTGATTTTTCTTGTTTCTTGTTTCTTGTTTTGTTTTATTTTGCTGCCTTGCTTTTCTTTGGGTTTTTTTGCACTGTTGTCCTTTGCTTTTTTATTGTATCATTTTTATTTTCCTGTAAAGCGCTTGGAGAATATTTTAAGGCGCTTTTATAAATAAAATGTATTATTATTATTATTATTATTATTAAAAAGAAATAAGTAGATGAATAAATATTCTAAATAAATGTTGTTAATAATAATGCAGTCCAGTGCTCAAAAATAAATTACTCTGAATCAAATTCCAGATTAAAAAGGTAAGTTTTGAATTTACTTTTAAAAACACAAATACTTTATGAGCTTGATTACAACATTTACATATAAGCTGAATTGTTCTTCCCACAAAGTCATTTCTACATGTTGAAAGGAATAACTTATCGCTTTAATAAGGAAAAGAAAGTAAAGTTCCTTTGATATTTGCTGTGTGAACCAGAAGGTCACCCATTGAAGTCATTAAGTATGTAAATTGTAGTAGTAGCTCGACAGATCTGACATCTCTCCATTTGTGGACTCTTTTTGTGCATAAATGTGTATGTCCAGTAACAAAGTGTATAAATCGAATTTTCTCTCAGGTATTTAAAAAGTATGTCCTCTTCCTCTTAGAATTCTGAATTTGCCCCCTTTTTTTTAATCTCATGTCAATAGATCAGCTTGCTGTGTGTCTTTAGACTGAGCACCACCATGGTGTGTCTAGGTGTCTGTTTAGATTATTGCTTTCATCTGTTTATTTTTATTATACTTGCTTTTTGTCTTATGTTCTCAATTTTTGGAGTTCTATTTAGATCCAAAACAATCCAAGATGGCGGTGTGGAGCTCTTTGGTACTTTTGTTGTTTCATTTATTGTCCTTACTGTCTTATTGTTAAGTACCAGTGTTCCATTCACCACGTCAAATTCCTTGTGTGTGCGAGCTCACTTGGCAATATAGATTTCTTGATCTTGATCTTGATCTTGAACTAAATTATGTTGTGTTGAGTTAATCTGGAGGGAGTACAGTTATATGAAAAAGTTTGGACACCCCTGACAATTTCCATTATTTTCATTGGGTGTTTGTATCAGCAACTTCATTTTGATATATCAAATAACTGATGGACACAGTAATATTTCAGTGGTGAAATTATGTTTTTTGGATTAATGGTAAATGTGCAATATGCATCAAAGCAAAATTAGACAAGTGCATAAATTTGGGCACTCCAACAGAAAAATCACATCAATATTTAGTAGAGCCTCCTTTAGCAAAAATAACAGCCACTAGAAGCTTTCTATAGCCTGTAATGAGTGTCTGGATTCTGGATGAAGGTATTTTGGACAATTCTTCCTTACAAAACATCTCCAGTTTAGTTAGGCTTGATGGTTTCTGAGCATGGACAGCCCGCTTCAAATCATCCCACAGATTTTCAATGATATTCAAGTCTGGGGACTGGGATGGCCAGTCCAGAACATTATACTTGTTCCTCTGCATGAATGCCTAAGAACATTTTGAGCAGTGTTTTGGGTCGTTGTCTTGTTGAAATATCCAGCCCCGGAGTAACTTCAACTTTGGAACAGATTCTTGAACATTATTCTTAAGAGTTTGCTGATATTGAGTGGAATCCATGTGACCCTCAACTTTAACAAGATTCCCAGTACCAGCACTAGCCACACAGCCCCACAGCATGGTGGAACCTCGCCCAAATTTTACTGTGGGTAACAAGTGTTTTCCTTAGACTGCTGTGTTCTTTCGCCGCCATCCATAACGGTGCTTGTGCCCAAATAACTCAATCTTTGTTTCATCAGTCCACAGCACCTTATTCCAAAATGAAGCTGGCTTGTCCAAATGTGCTTTTGCATACCTCAAGTGACTCTGTTTCTGTCCGTGTGCTCAGAAAAGGCTTCTTATGCATCACTCTCCCGTACAGCTTTTCCTTGTGCAAAGTGCGCTGAATTGTTGAGCGATGGACATTAACACCATCTGCTGTAGGTCTTTGGAGGTGGTCTGTGGGTTGTTTTCGACCATATTCACCATCCTTCGCCTTTGCCTCTCCAATATTTCTCTGGGCCTGCCACATCTGGCCTTAACAAGAACTGTGCCTGTAGCCGTCCATTTCCTCACTATGTTCCTCACAGTGAAAAATAACAGCTGAAATCTCTGAGATAGCTTTTTGTAGCCTTCCCCTAAACCATAATGCTAAACAATCTTTGTTTTCAGGTCATTTGTTGTTTTGAAGTCCCCATGTCGCCACTCTTCAGAGGAGAGTCAAAGAGAAGAACAACTTGAAATTGGCCACCTTAAATACCTTTTCTCATGATTTGATGCACCTGTCTATGAAGTTCAATGCTAAATGAGCTCATCAAACCAATTTTGTGTTCCAATAAATCAGTTTTAAGTAGTTACAGGTATTCAAATCAATAAAATGACAAGGGTGCCCACATTTTTGCAAAGCCTATTTTTGACATCTGATTTAATTTCATACAATTTAGTATTGCTACACTTAAAGTTTTTGTCTGGAAAACAACCCAGTACTCAGCTTTGATTAGACAATGAATGACATGCCACTTTGATCATTTTCTGTGAAGACAGAGTAAATGATTATGCAGCCTCAGAGGGGTGCCCAAACTTATTCATAGGACTGTATGTGTCGGGGTGGGGGGTTATTTGTTGTTTTGTATTTCGTATGTCGTCTGTGTGTTACTTTATTTAACACACTTTATTGCTTCTGTAGCTAAAGTGTTTCCAGTACAAAGTTGTGAGAACATTTCTGTGAGTGGAGAATTACTGGCTGTCCCTTTGGGCAGCCTCATCTTTGTGTAACCTTGGAAAAAGTATGCACCAAGATAACAGGCTGATACTGTAAGACCTTTTGCTGTCTCCTCCTGCTTTAAGACAGACGCCATTGTGTTGCTTCGAGCAGAAGACTCACATGTCTGGATGCTGAGTGGTTCCTCTCAAACAAAACAACAACAAGTCTTCAAATTTCGAGTATCAACTTTTCAGATTAGTATTATATACACAAGCGTCCAGTAGGGGGCGGTTGGGAGCAAACAGACGTTATTAACTGTAGTAGAAGAAGAGAACGCGGAAGTGAAGCGGATGTTTTGAGGCTGTCGGCTTGTTTCGTACGTGGTCGGGCTTAAGTCATTTAACCCTCCTACACGATGGTTATTTAAATAATGTAAGGTAAGCGAACCTTTTTAGTGTGGAATAAGACAACTAGCATGTACTGCTGCCCTCTCCCTGTGATTTTACCTCAGCTAGCGTCTGCTTTAACAACCTTAACGGCTAACTCCGGCTTAAGATGTGTGTGTTGTGATTCCGTGTCTGATTTCACGTGCTTTCTTTTGCCTTAAAAATAGTCAGATATGAATTTTGCTAAAACTTTAGAATGGTTATATGTACTTAACCTGTTCATGCGTAATAAAATATTATTATCTGCTGTGTCACAAATGGGCTGTCACCAGATTTAAGGGGGGACCTACCTATTTGTGAGACAGTAAATGACTTTATAACCATGGCTTTTAGGCTATATCTCTTACTTTTGGGTCCTCGTCAGGTAAAAATTAAAACAGATTGGACTTGTTAAAGACTAATATACTTTCCTTGAAGTCAGTATCCAAATAAGACTTTTATTAGAAATTCTTCAAAAATAACTGAACCTTTCAAAAAATGTCTTTATAGAAGATGTCGAAAAAGTCAAAGAAGAGAAAGCACAAAAGGTCAACTTCATCCTCAGGTGAAGAAGAAAAGGTGAGAACACTTAACACTTTACCTTTATTGTAGGGGAGGTCTGTATGGATGGTATCCTCTCATCCTCTATTTTTGTTTGTGGTTTGATGGAAATCTGAAACAAAGATTCTGAAGCACAGGAAGTTTTCATTGATTTTAAGAATCAACAAAGCTTTATTGCCAAGTGAGTTTCGTACACACAAGAAATTTGACGTGGTGTTTGGAACACCGGTACTCAACAAGACATTAGGGACAATAAATATAGAAACCTAAATATAAGAATTTGAAGTATACAGTGGGGCAAAAAAGTATTGAGTCAGCCACTGATTTTGCAAGTTCTCCCACTTAGAAAGATGAGAGAGGTCTGTAATTTTCATCAGAGGTACACTTCAACTATGAGAGACAAAATGAGAAAAAAAATCCAGGAAATCACATTGTAGGATTTTTAAAGAATGTATTTGTAAATGATGGCGGAATATAAGTATTTGGTCAATAACAAAAGTTCAACTCAATACTTTGTAACATAACCTTTGTTGTCAATGACAGAGGTCAAATGTTTCCTGTAAGTCTTCACCAGGTTTGTACACACTGTAGCTGGTATTTTGGTCCATTCCTCCATGCAGATCTCCTCTAGAGCTGTGATGTTTTGGGGCTGTCGCTTGGCAACACAGACTTTCAACTCCCTCCACAAATTTTCTATGGGGTTGAGGTCTGGAGAATGGCTAGGCCACTCCAGGACCTTGAAATGCTTTTTACGGAGCCACTCTGTCGTGGAATTTTCATAGTCTTATATATATGTATCTAAGAATGTTTAACTATTGTATTCTTTCAGTCTAAATGTCATGTTTAGAGTAACTTGTTTCCTATGTCGTCTGTGACGGGCGAGATCGTGTCAGGGTAGTAGTCAAGGTCTCTCCCCCTGCTCCTGTCTTTATCTATGTGTTATGGCCGACTTACTGTCTCCAGAACTAGAGCACAGGTCTTCTTCCCACTTGTTGTGTTCCTATTGTCCAAACATGGTTATCTAACTTTAGTGTCGTCTTCAGAGGGAATAAATACCATGCCAAGGGTTTTGTCTGTCAGAACTGACTTGGCATTGCACTGCACTCTCCTGCCTGTGTACTGTTATGTTAGTTCTCCTTGGCCAAGTTCTACATAAACTATTTCAACGTAAGCCATCCGAGTCTCCTGAGTCTTCTGTGTCCAGTGTCCAGTTTGTTGTTGAATTCCATCACACACTCCTTCGTTGCCCGAGCGGTGTGTTTGGGATCATTGTCATGCTGGAAGACCCAGCCACGTTCCATCTTCAATGCTCTCACTGATGGAAGGAGGGTTTGGCTTAAAATCTCACGATACATGGCCCCGTTCATTCTTCCCTTAACACGGATCAGTCGTCCTGTCCCCTTTGCAGAAAAACAGCCCCAAAGCATGAGGTTTCCACCCCCATGCTTCACAGTAGGTATGGTGTTCTTGGGATGCAACTCAGCATTCTTCTTCCTCCAAACACGACGAGTTGAGTTTTTACCAAAAAGTTCTATTTTGGTTTCATCTGACCACATGATATTCTCCCAATCCTCTTCTGGATCATCCATATGCTCTCTGGCAAACTTCAGACGGGCCTGGACATGTACTGGCTTAAGCCGGGGGACACGCCTGGCGCTGCAGGATTTGAGTCCCTCTCAGCGTAGTGTGTTACTGATGGTAGCCTTTGTTACTGTGGTCCCAGCTCTCTGCAGGTCATTCATCAGGTCCCTCCGTGTAGTTCTGGGATTTTTGCTCACCGTTCTCATGATCATTTTGACCCCATGGGATGAGATCTTGTGTGGGGCCCCAGAACGAGGGAGATTATCAATGGCCAACCTGCTTGCCTATTGTAGATTCACTCTTCCAGCCTGGTGCAGGTCCACAATTTTCTTCCTGGTGTCCTTGGACAGCTCTTTGGTCTTGGCCATGGTTGAGTTTGGAGTGTGACTGTTTGAGGCTGTGGACAGGTGTCTTTATACAGATAACCAGTTCAAACAGGTGCCATTAATACAGGTAACGAGTGGAGGACAGAAGAGCTTCTTAAAGAAGAAGTTACAGGTCTGTGAGAGACAGAAATTTCCTGTTTTTGCACAGAAGAATAAAAGACTTCAACTGTTAAAGATCAGAGATGATTGAATCAGTGCTTTTTAATTGCATTTAAATTTTCCTCACAGTAGGAAATGAGATGAAATGTATTTCATTTTTGTTATTATAGCAAATGGAAATTTAGATCAAAGTGAATTATTAATATTATGTTGACATAGAAAATATATAAAATCAAATAATAGCAGTTTTGTGTTATAAATAGGTTTGCAGTGTTGTTAATAGTAGATTATAACAAATATTAATGAGATAAATAAAATCTCAAAATGACCACAGACATATTTACATTCTCAGGTGTAATTTTAAAACAAAAATTAATTAATCTAATTCAATCAAATGCAATTCAAACAACTTTATGAATCCCTTGTAGGGCAATTGGTTTGGAGGAGCCCACACTTTAAAAACACCAATATACTCAGCAGTGTAATGAAATGCATTTATAGATTTGAGCTAACATGTGGCATAAGACATTAAATGAATGCTGATAATAATTGCATTGATTAAATAAATAAAGAACCTAGATAAAAAAAAAGTGTCTTAATGAAAAGGTAAAATGATTTGTCACGATAAAAGAAATAAAAAAGTGAAGAAAGGAGAAAAAATCCAAGGAGTGATTAGTAGTCAAGAAC
Organism: Notolabrus celidotus; assembly: GCF_009762535.1. Classification (NCBI taxonomy): domain Eukaryota; kingdom Metazoa; phylum Chordata; class Actinopteri; order Labriformes; family Labridae; genus Notolabrus; species Notolabrus celidotus. The sequence goes on along the minus strand of NC_048273.1, from coordinate 38,664,630 downwards.
AAAAAAAATGCTGTAACTCCTTGGAGGATCTGGTTATAAAATGAATTCAGAGCTCTTTGTGTTAAAACAATGATCTTAGAGAAGATATTTATAGTGTTAAAGGAGTGTTTCTGTCAGGTGACTGTATTTAAGTCCTCTTCTCCATGATGTGTCAGAAAATATTGAAAACCAACTTGGATAGTGACAAAATGACATTTTTAAATGTCTTGTTTGATCCAACCAATAACTTACAACATACTGAAAATTGTGATGAGCTGCAAACCAGAAACTTTGCCTTTTTTTCTTTATTCAAAACTAAACTGAAATCATAAAAATGTCTGCTATTTTGAAAGTTAACATTGTTGGATTGATCCGTCTCAATTGTGTCTTTGACCAGACTGTTGATTCTGATCATTCAACAAGACTTCCAACAGAGAGATTCACTGTTTCTACATGTTTTCAGAGATCCAAGTATCGAGACGACACCAGAAGCTTCAAAAGTGACACTAAGAGGCATCATGTGAGCAGCACAGAAAGGTAGGTTACAGTCTGCTGAACCTTAAAGATGCATAAATTGCAATAATCAGCTAACTCATGTGTTTTTAATGATCTTCAACTTTGATGTTCTTCAATGTTTAGTTGTGCAGAAAAAGGGAAAAAACATGACGCCCCCGTTGTTAAAGAAACCTCCCAAAGCACCCGTCAGATCAAGAAGCCTGTCTACAGACTGACAAAAAGCCATGCAGCGGACCAGAAACCTGTGAGCAAGGAAGAGGAGAGCAGGAAAACAAAAAGTGTCACTGTGTCATCCCATAGGGAACACAGCTCTGGCAAAGCAAAACATGATACTTCAGGGAAAGATAACACTGCCAGTGGGAGTAAGACTGTGGATAGGGGAACTTCAAAACCCTCCAAACACACACACACAGTTCCTCAGAGAACAGAGGAGACATCTAAAGGCAGCCGAGATGAGAAGTCTTCCCACAGGAGTCCTTCCAAAATAAAAAAGATAATGAGTCCCAGTTTGGTTTCTGATAGACACAAAGAACATGAAAAAACTGCACTGAAGAGGAGACACACAGCTGAAGAACCATCAAGGACAAGAGATGACAGAAACAGTTACCAAGCCAGGGAACTGAGCAGGGGACCGAGCAGGGAACAGAGCAGGGAACCGAGCAGGGAACCGAGCGGGGAACCGAGCGGGAAACCAAGCAGGGAACCGAGCAGGGAACCGAGCAGGGAACCGAGCGGGAAACCGAGCGGGGAACCGAGCAGGGGACCGAGCAGGGGACCGAGCATGGAACCGAGCAGGGAACCGAGCAGGGAACCGAGCAGGGAACCAAGCAGGGAACCAAGCAAGACTTCCCATGTATCCTGGGAGTGTGTTAAGAAGACAGCAAAGGAGCTGGTCCAAGAAACGTGTAGCAGGGATAATAAAAAAATATTAAAGATCAAAACACGCCCGTGTACAGAAGTCAAAACGTTCTCTCTCTCCCCCAAAGAATCCTCTTTCACCTCAGCCAAGCCCTCTACCTCAGTCAGTAGCTCAAAACTGGTGAATAATTTCACTCCAGTCCAAGGGAACGTCACCTATGTACCTTACCAGACAGCGAAGTCAACACCTGCTGAGAAACAAAAATCATGTCTGGCGTCGCCTCAGCCTGTTAAATTTAGGATACCCAAAAAGGGTCAGACGAGGCCAGTGGGTCGCACCCTTGAGAATAAAAATGTTTATTCTACAAACAAAAAAGGGCCAGAGCCTCCAAAGTCTGCAGCCTCAGAGAACAAACCCAAGAAAAACTCTGTACCGCAAACTCACAGCTGTTTGGCTGCAACACCGACTGTTTCACCTGAAGGACAAACCAAGAGACCGTCTGTGTCAGGCCAGCCTGCAGCTACGACACCTACCCTCACGAAGCCCCGGCATGACCAGGTAAAAATAAACATTTAACACCATCAGGTTAGCGTGTTATTCTGCAGCTTTTCTCATGCACAAAGCTATGAGTAGACTTTAAAATAAGTATTTTGTTGTTTAACGTTTGAATGATGTTTGTGTTTTATTTGTCTGCAGATCCAGGTGGCTGACAGACTTCATCTCGCTCGCTCTGAGAAGAGCTTGGAGGTGAATGTAATGCAGAGCTATGATTGGTCAGGTCAGCTTCCAGCTACGACTGCTACCCCCACGAAACCACGGCATGACCAGGTGAATATAAACTTTTAACACCATCAAGTTAGCGTGTTATTCTGCAGCTTTCCTCATGCATGAAGTTATGAGTAGTTTTTCTGCAAAGTATTTTGTCGTTCAAAGTTTGAATGATGTTTGTGTTTTATTTGTCTGCAGATCCAGGTGGCTGAGGAGCTTCATCTCGCTCGCTCTGAGAAGAGGTTGGAGGTGAATGTGATGCAGAGCTATGGGGAGCTCACCTGTATGGAAATAGACCCTCCAGAAGAAGCTGCTGAATCACAATGTAAGTTGTCCAGGGTTGGTAAAATCAGAGACACTTTAAATGAAATACTCTCATGGGTGTAAATAATTCAAGTCAAAGTGTGCTGTGTAATGACATTGAAGTGATTAGGATTTTCCAGAAGATGGAGACATTATTAGAAACACCTCACATGTCAGGCTCTTAAAAAAATACCTATTAGCTTCAATCATCTGGCAAAGATGTGTAATAAGTTTAACATGAAAATGTTTTATTTATTATTTATTTATTTGCACACATAAGATTGCATAAGATCTAGTTATAAAAGAAATAAGAAGGGTGTGTCAGGAGAGGTCAAAAACTCACCAGGCTTATACAAAAGGAGCTCACCTTTCTTATGAAACACAACTCCAATCAAAACAATAAAAACACAGGATCTGAGCTAATCAATCGAATAACTGATGATATCTTTATATTATAAAAACTTAAAATAACCACGAAGAAGACACATTAAACATGAGATCACATACAAAGTAATCCTCAAAAATTTGACTTAATAAGGACGGTAACAATCAGATCTGTAACCCCTACATGCATTACTCTTTGCTAAAATCCAAGCTGTGTGAAATGATCTATGTGATGTGTGAATTTCTGTTAATCAGCAGCAACGTATTCACCTACATGAACTTGTCTTTTTCCAGGCAAACAACCCCTTCAGCAGGACCTGTTCCTGGTTTTGGACACCAACATTCTGATCAGTCATCTGGATTATATAAAGAAGATCCGATCTAACGGCCATAAAGGTGTCAGAACTGTTTCAGTACATGATCTTTCTTCTTATATGAGCAACCATTTTTAGACCATGGCTTTTTAAAATGTCTTTTTTGGTTTCATTTGTTGTCATTTCATATTTCTACCTTTTTTAATGTTAGGTGTATTTTATCATTTTGCTTATGAGTTGCATTTTACGGCTTTGAAGAGAAACTAATCCTATAATTAATTGTTAAATGCTGATACAATTACAAAAGCAAACTTCATGAGATTCTGTCTTATTATGCAGAGACAAGACAATGTAAACAAGCGTCTGCTGTTAAAGACTGATTTTTAGAACAATGTATCTAAAAGGTTGAAAATGAAATGATCTAGGAGGTTTTTGAATTAAACTGATACTTCTTACAATCCTGATAAAAAGCACTTATGTTTATGAAATATATACAGCATTAATCACCACTCTTTTTTTCTCCTCATGTTCTCTCAGCTCTGGGCTTCCCTGTAGTCCTGATCCCCTGGGTTGTGCTTCAGGAGCTGGATTCCCTGAAACACAGGGATGGTCTGGTGGGCTCTGTGGGTCGCCTGGCCATCCCCGCCATCTCGTACATCCACGACTCTTTGAAGAGCAGGAAACCTCGACTCTGGGGGCAGTCCATGCAGCAGGCTGCAGAGAGCAGCAGTGAGTGCTCATTTAAAATTGCACTAAAAGCATGACGAATCTGTTTAAAAAAAAACACGTCATCTTAAAGTTAAGGGTGTTTATTTTGTCTGGCCTGTTCATGAGCTCATATCACATTTCAAAAGGAGACTTTTGACAGAAACAGGGTTGCTGTGCAGACTCATAAATGCTATGTTTGGCAAAAGTGCAAAATAAATATCACTGAAACTGCAGAACTGAAGGGACAGGTTTTAGATTTCTCTATTTTCTCCAGAATAGATACTCTTAGATACTTTTTAAATCAAAATCACTTTCATCGTATTAATATATGTCTTTGTTTTGGTTATTGACTTCCAAATGAATATATATATCTGGAACATTTTCATGATTTCCTCCAGACAAAACCAGGATTTTGTCATAGAACACCCCTTCTTTGCTAAATATTAAATAATTAATATATAATATTGATTTAATATAAATACATAATAGATATGTATGATATAAATTATATATATTATATATATTATATAATATAAATAATATCTAATATACAGTTGTGCTCATAAGTTTACATACCCTGGCAGAATTTGTGATTATTTGGCCATTTTTCAGAGAATATGAATGATAAGAGAAAAACTTTTTTTTCACTCATGGTTAGTGGTTGGGTGAAGCCATTTATTGTCAACAACTGTGTTTACTCTTTTTACATCATAATGAGAACAGAAACTACCAAAGAAACCATAAGTTCTGCCAGGGTATCTAAACTTATGAGCACAATTGTATTTAATATAAATACATAAATTATATATATAAAAAATGTATTATTTATTTATTTATTTATCTATTTATACATTAGAATCTATATATAAATACACATATATATAAAGAATATAAAATATATAGTGTCAAAGTTCTATGTTATATACACAAGAAGTGTTGATTCTATGATTCAGTAACTTTGTGTCTCTTCATTGCCTCAATAGTCAACATGTATAATATGTATAGCCCTTAAATGCCACACACATTCACACACTCGGACCAGTGTTGACTGAGCAAAGCACCAGTACAGGGTTATCCAAGGACACACACGTGTCTGTTGGCAGCAACAAACATGAACACAAACACTAGGTGGCACTGACTCAAAGGTGGGCTCCAACATTTCATCATCATAGCGTATGTGAACTGTTTTCAAGGGCAGGTCCTCACCCCTGCTTAAGGTAACCCTCCACTTATTTGTATGTTATGTTGATCAGTCATTACATTTTAACACCAGTGTGAGTGTGTTTAAAAAGGAAGGTGATAAAAGAGATAAAGCAGAGAAGCTGTTCCATTTGTAAGAGTTCATGGGCAAACATGTATTCAGATTATTCTCTGACAGATGTTTAAACTTTTATCTTCTTTTTTCCCATCTTTGATTTTTTTTCCTTCTGTCTTTAAAAGAAAAAAAAAACAAAGATCATCTTTATTCAAACTCCCTTACAAAGAGCTAACACCTTCAATAACTAAGCATGTTTTCTGTTTGTATGTGGACTCATGTTTCTGGCTTTGTCTGCCTCTTCCTCTTTGTGCCTCCTCGTCCCCAGATGATCTGAATGCTGAGAACAACGATGACAGAGTGCTGCAGTGCTGCCTGCAGTACCAGAGTCTGTACCCAGAGTGTGCTCTCATCTTATGCACGTGAGTTCCCCCCCTTCCCCCCTCTGCTCTATACTGCTGCTGCTGCTGCTGCAGCAGAGTGTGTGTCCTCTAAATCACACATGCATGTGACTGGGAGCGGGTCCAGCCAGATAGTTCCAGTTGGGATGAGAGAAAGAGAGGGCCAGACAGAGTAATTGGACAAGAATAGATGTGCTGAGCGGGGAGTTTGGAGTGCGGTTCAGGGATGTTTTTGCTTTGCTCACATAGAGGAGTTGCTGTTTTATTGTTTCATCCTATTTTCCCTTTGACATATTTCTTTTAGCGTCATTCAGGATGTTTCTATGGATCATTTGGGAAAGTTAAAGGAGACACTAGTTAATTAGACATTGAATCAGTGTTGCGCTGGGATAATTCTGGATTTAATGAACCTCCAGGCTGCTGTAAAATAGACATGTTTTAATTTTCTTGTTATTTCTTCTTTCTCCTCTCCAGTAATGATAAGAACCTGTGCAGTAAGGCGCTCCTGAGTGGGGTGAGGGCGCTCAGCAAGATTGATTTGGAGAAAGAGGTTGGCAGCTCCAGTTATGGCTTTAATGCTCAGCAAAGTATTAAAACATCCACACTCCCTCACACCAGCCCTCAGGTTTCATCCACAATCCAGAACAGGAGCTTTACACCCGTGCAGCCTCACAGCCAACAGAGACCGGAGCCTTCTGCAGGGTTTATAGAGAAAGGTGAGCCGAGGACACGTGTGTTCTTCTCCTGCAAAAACAGGAAATCACTTGGCATATTCCAACGTGGTCTGATAATTTACAGCACATACCGTCCAAGCACTCGCCATATCTGCCCACCCCTTCCACTTTTCCTGTTTTCCTTCCTTCACTTCAAACCCAAATGTTCAGGGTTGATTCAGGTGGCAGTCTAACAGCTTCAGCACGTAAAACACAAACATGACATCTTGTGGGAAGAATAAAATGTGTTGATTTTTACCATAATTAAATATTTAACTGATCACAGATTACGAGCAGCAGAGCAGAGAAGAGGATGAGGAGGAGGCAAATTGGGATCCTAGATGTGTCTCTGACTTTGAGGACTGCCTGCGTGAGGTGCTGTCTGATGTTTTAGAGGTGGAGATGAAAGCAGCTTTTGATAATCTCTGGATTGAGGTAAAATTATTATTAGAAATTCATTGCAACTGCATTTTTGTAACTGTTTCTATAACATGCCAAACAAATATCATCATATATTTATTTATGTGGAACTCCTCTTTGGATTTATGTGTCCATCTCTGATTGTGCTCTCTACAATAGTCCAGGGTTGAAATGAAAATATGGACTATCATGTCGAACAGTTATCCGGTCAGCTTTTTATTGTGTTTTATTTCTGTCAACAGATAGTTTATGTAAAGCCACCGTGGACTCTTCAGGAAGTCCTGCAGTGTTTGAAGAAGCACTGGATTGCTGTCTTTGGCCAAGTTGTCCAACGGAGTCTGCTGCAGACCGTTTTATATCTTATTGACTTCTTCAACTCAGGTATGTAAGCAAAAGATCTCAAACAGCAACACATGGTACAAGTGTTGTTGTTTCACCCCTCTGTTTAACGTTTCCAGATATACACTACCAGTCAAACGTTTGTTCACACCTTCTCATTCAATGGTTTTTATTTATTGTAATTATTGTCAACATTGTAGATTAATACTGAAGACATCAAAACTATGAAATAATCTGGTTTTACCATAATCTGGATTACAACAGTAGTCAAATAGGACTATCCATTGTGTACTAACCCTACCTCTGAACAACACAACTGATGGTCTCAAACACATTAAGAAGGCAAGTCATTCTACAAATGAACTCTTGACAAGGCTCATGTTAATTAGAAACCATTCCAGGAGACCACTTCATGAAGCAGACTGAGAGAATACCAAGAGTGAGCAAAGCTGTCATGAAGGAAAAAGGGGGCTACTTTACAGAATCTAAAATATAAAACAGATTCTGCTTTGTTTAACACTTTTTGGTTCATTCAATAATTCCATATATGTTCTTTCATAGTTTTGATGTCTTCAGTATTAATCTACAGTGTTTACAATCATTACAATAAATACAAACTCTTGAATGAGAAGGTGTTTCCAAACTTTTGACTGGTAGTGTGTGTTCTTTCTTGTTTCAGTCACTTGTCAAGGTTAACTAAGCACATGATTATTCATAAGACTTATGCCTGAATGTTTAATAACAAATCCAAATAAAACCACAACACAGACATGCTTAGAAATGTGGGTCGCTGTAAACAGACCGGTCTGTTTTGGCGATTGGAAGTTGTACATGAACTTCAGATTTAAAGACAAAAAAAACAAAGATTTTTATGCAAGGCTCTAAATGTAAGTCATTAAGGTGTTTAGGAAACTATTCTACATTATTAAATACATTAATAAATAAAAACAACAACAATAACAACAACAACAACAATAAAAGTTTAATTTATAGAGCTCTTTTTATAAGCCAAGTTACGAAGTCCTTTTCATATATAAGCAAATACATATCTGTATACTTGTGCATATATGTACTTATAAATAAACATTATGCGAACAGAGTAGTTAGAGGGCAGGAGAATGTTAAGTTGAGGCGCTATGAATGATACTTTGTTATTGGTTTTTACCTTTTCTTCTTCTTCATGTTGTCAGTCATGTCCTTATTTGGGCATAAACTCGTAATCTTAATATCATCTGAACCGTCGCATTCAAAAAACATTCCCCCCCCGTACAGTGTGTGCTGATAGAGGAGTTAGCTACGTAGAGCCAAGCCGTTTTTTGAATCAGGCTGTAAACATGTTTATTTCTGCTGTAAAGATCGACTTTTTTAAATTGGTGTCTATGTGGTCTCTGGTGTTCCTGCAGCCAGCCTCAAGCGGATTCTCGATGAACTGCAGTTTGTAACACCTCCACATGGGCTTCATAGTTTGAGACATTTGATGCCAGTTCAGTGGAAATTAAATTTAATCTTCTTTTGAATGTAAACAAAACATTCTGCAAACATGAAAATAAACACATTTGAGATACTGCCTAAGATACAAGATGATAAAATCGGTATGACCTCCCCGAGCTGCTGAGGAGCAGAGACTCTCTGTGTTCTACTGTAACAGACCTGAGACTGTAAGCTGTGCAGTTTTTCCTCTCACTCTTGTGCAGACAGTGCTGTAGAGGTACTGAGTCATCCCCTCTGATAAAGTCTTACTCCTCTGGGGGATGACGTTGCCTGCCCTGCACTGCGCTAGAACCCCACAGAACTAGATACAGAATCAGGTCATCAGCTAAAAGAGGACTCTCAAATGTGTGTCAGAAAGATGCTGAGTCGCCCGCTGCAGCATTTCTCTCCCTGGATCACAGGCTGGATCAAATTATACTACGCTTACAGCGCCGTGTGTGAGTGTCTGTCCACCTGTGTGGGGGGTGAATGATACAACAGTGTTAGAATACTTTTAAACACCCCCAAGAATGTTAATAGCTAGAGTATTTCCCCTTGCACTGTGTATGCTTCGGACACTCACAGGACTCAGGATTTATTGGTACCATGGCTCTGTGCCAAAACTGAGAGGAGGAGGAGGAGGAGGAGAGGAAGGAGGGATAAAGGCGGGATAAAGGCAAAGAACAAATCTAGGAATGGAAAAGTACTGCATGTGATTCGCTGCTCTGACTGTGGGTGTGAGAAGCTAGCTACACTTGTGAGGACAAACTCTTACCAGCCCCCCCCAAAAGTGACACATTCACAAGAAAGGAGTCTAAACAGTTTCATTTTTCAATATTCAGGGTAGCACAAAGCACGTTTTGAAATATGTCACAAAATTGGACATCAGACACACAAACATACACCCCCTCTCTGCACGCACACACACACACACACACACACACACACACACACACACACACACACACACACACACACACACACACACACACACACACACACACACACACACAGACAGACAGACAGACAGACAGACAGACAGACAGACTGAACACATACACACACATACACACACATACACACACATACACACACATACACACACATACACACACACACAGGCACACATACACACACACACACACACACACACACACACACACACACACACACACACACACACACACACACAGACAAACTGAATCTGAGCTTGTTTTATGCCACAGTGTCTCTCTGCCTGCCTCTCTCCTCCACAAGGTTACACTCAAAACATTCTCCAAGGAAAGTGGTGTCTGTCTGTCGAGCAGCACTTCTCCCTCTTTTGCAAAGGTGCACCTAACAACACCTTGCAACTGAGTGTGTGTTTGTATGCTCATATGTATCCCCTCATGTTTCTACTCAGGTAAAAAAATGGACTGCAGTAACACCAAAGCAGCCCTCCGAGCAGCGAAGGAGTTTTTGAGAGCCTTTGGGAAAAGATCAAGGTGTGTTCCAGGCGCCATCTTTCAACTGGAAAACCTTTTCAATAAGCTTCAACCACAGGTCAGCCAGATGAAGAGTTATAGTGTAAGTGTTCATGTACTCAGAGCTCGCATTGATCACACTGGATGTGCTGTCTATGAGTTGTTATTTGTATTGTGGTGGTCTAATCTGTGTGTGTGTGTGTGTGTATGTGTATAGGGGGATTCTCCTGCCACTGATGTTATCATGAATGAAGATGATGAAGAAAAACATCCCACGCCAGCACAGGTCTCTCACCAGGACGTCTGGGACCTGTTCGAGAACATCTGGTCGAAAGTGTTTCAAACAAGGTGGGAGTCAATCAATCAATCTTTATGTATATAGTGCCGAATCGCAGGTCTAGACCGTACTCTGTTCTATTATTAACAAAGACCCAACATCAAGACAGGATCAGATCCAGTCCAATCTTACAGACAGGACTCAGTCTGATCTCATCTTAATCCACCATGAGCAGAGCACTTTGCAGCATTTAGCAAGTTACAGTGGCAAGGACAAACTTCCTTTAACAGGCAGAAACCTCCAGCAGGTTTCTCACCTAGTGGTGAGATGGATAGTAGTAGTTGTAGCAGCTGGAGTCTGGCACGTCCACAGCAGCAGAGATCCAGAGGAACCTACGAGACAAGGGAGCTCAGGGACTCCAGAAAGGTCTATGGTTAGTAACTTTAATGGGACAGGAAGAGTTAAAGTAAGTGATGTGGGGAAGGGGGTGAGATAGGATCCCAGTGTGTTAGTGCGCCAGTTCCCCCGGCAGTCTAAGCCTAAAGCAGCATAACTAAGAGCTGGTCCAAGCCTGATCCAGCTCTAACTATAAGCTTTATCAAACAGGAAAGTTTGAAGCCTACTCTTAAAAGTAGAGAGGGTGTCTGCCTCCCGGACCCTGACTGGTAGATGATTCCAAAGGAGAGGGGCCTGATAACTGAAGGTTCTACCTCCCATACTATGTTTAGAGACTTTAGGTACGATGAGCAGGCCTGCATGTATGGAGCGTAGTGTTCTAGAGGGGTAATAGGGCACTATGAGCTCTTAAAGATACGGGTGTGAAGGATTACATTGATGCAGTGATCACAACAATGGTTTTTATGATTTGTCACTGAGAAGGTAAAGGTTTTGAGACACTTGTTCTCCCATATGTGGTATTCTATCACGGGAAACCTGCTTCCGTTGTGTCTTACTTTCACTTTAGGCTTAATCCATCCTGAATTGTGCTCCTGATACAATTCATTCAAGTCTAATTCACATTAACTCTAACCAGGCTATAATGAGCTATCATTGTGAACACACATGGAACCCAGAGCAGTCCAGAAGAGTCACTGCATGTTGTTGAATTAATCTCAAAAGTTTTGAATGCACCTCTCTCTCCAGTGAATCTTGCTACAAGAACAGGTCTTAAGATCCCCTCCACTGATTGGAGATTAAAAGAAGAGAAAATGGGGACAGAGTTTGCAGAAACAAGAACAACACTTCAGAGGTTGTTTATTTTAGTAACTATTGTGTTTCTTTCCATCACACTGACCCCTGAGGTCGTTATTTTCTGTCCTATTTCAGCTTGCAAGTGTTCAAAGCTCTGGGCTTTGACCCTCACACTATGCAGCCAGCTCAGCCTGCAGGAGGTCCTCCGCCACCACAAGACGCCCTGCTCTGTTTGCACAATCTGTCCTCCGTGGTCTCACAGCTGCTCCAGGCCTTCAGCAGGTATCCCAGCCCACTCATCTCACAGCCGTCAATCTACAAATGCCGCCAGACTTTATGCGTCTACATCTTTCATTTCCTCTGAGTCAGTTTTATATTCAGGCCGTAAAATTTCACGGCACCCTACTGCCTGCTGAAGTTTGCGATAAGCTGTTAAAGCTGCGTTTCCACCAAGTGGTTTGGTTCAGTTTGATACAATACAGAACAAAATTGGAAGAGTTTCCACTTTCAAAAGTTGGGAAAGGTACCAAAATAACAGACTTGTACCGCCCTTTTTGGTATCCCTCTGTTGGGGTACCTCAACAGTGTTGCTAGAAACACTGCAAACATGGATTTAGAGAGAGAGGGGGAGGAGAGATGGTACTGGATAGATACCCTAACTTGATGTTATTAGATTTGTAAATGATATACCTTAGTGCTGAACACAGAACCTAAACTTGCTAAAACTTTATCCTTGAGTAAAATGTGTTCCAGACATGTTCCTAAGTGGAGTGTGCATAGCAGTCTTAACATGTTGAAACTGTCTGGGCCCTGAAGCAGTTTAAAGTCAAGGCAGTTGTTTCTGATCAAACGTTCATGTGGCACCTCTGAATACCTCCACTTCAACCGTCCTTTTGCATTAACCTACTTCCTGTGTCTTGTGCGTGTGTGTGAGTTAAGTGCATGTGTGTAGTGTGATCTTATAGCTCTCAGAACCTACTTGGCATACAGTATTGGTCAGGCTGTAATCTGCTCGACTTTGTAGCTTTGCCTTGTCACCTTTCCAATGATGCAGCAGACGGCTCCTCACTGGAGCACCGTTTAGTTTCTCACGCCGTCTTTGAGAAGATACGTGCTAATAGTTGTCTCTTGGATGTTCACCGTATGATTTGAAGTTGCTTTGCTCAAAGATCTAAACGCAAAACTACACACATCTTGGTTTGGCTGTAATGAGAAGGCAAGTCTTACTGATTCTTGGCTCTCTCTCTGTCATCAATGAGCACATCATGTCTCTGCAGCTGATGTGCTGATCATGATTCTCAACTCAATTTTATTTATATCGCACATTTCATACATTCAAGCATGCAGCCCAAAGTACTTCACAAAAAAATCTGAGAGACAAAACTACAGCAATAGGTAAATAGAGGACAGTAAAATTAAATCCTTGAAAATAAAAATAAAATCATGACAATAAAATTAATAAAATCAAATAAAAAAATACCAGAAAAATTAAATAAAATCATTAAAATAAAATCAGAAAAATATCAGGAAAATAAGATATAATCATAACAGTAACATCAATAAAATAAAATCAGATAAATACAAAGAAAATGAAATCATTAAAATAAATCAGAAAAATAAAATAAAATCATTACAGTTAAATCAATTGAATACAATCAGATAAATAAAAAAAATGAAATTAAATCATTAAAATAAATCAGATAAATAAAATAAAATCATTACAAGTAAATCAATTGAATAAAATCAGATAAATATGAAAAAAAATGAAATTAAATTATGAAAATAAAATCAGAAAAATAAGATATAATCATAACAGTAAAATCAATTAAATAAAACCAGATAAATACGAAAAAAATGAAATTGAATCATTAAAATAAATCAGAAAAATAAAATAAAATCATTACAGTAAAAGCAATTGAATAAAATCAGATAAATACGAAAAAAGTTAAATTAAATCATTAAAATATATTAGAAAAATAAAATAAAATCATTACAGTAAAAGCAATTACATAAAATTAGATAAATACTACAAAAATAAAATACAAAAAAAGAGAGACTACACTAGCCACTACCATAATACCAGGTACAATATGACATCCAGTCATTCAGATCTTTCAGGTAACCTAATAATACACTGTGACGCTTCTTCATGTTTTATTGCATTTCTATTGATTACATAACTTGAAGTGATTACAATGGAACTTAAGTAATAATACCTTATCTGTCTTTTCAGTTGTCTCTAAGAAGCTGTGGACTCTTAAGCTTAAGTCAAAATCCAAATGATGGAAATTGAGCGTGTTGTTTCTGCTCCTCTACAATACCCACAGTGCTCTACACCAGATAACCTTCACTATTAAGGACACCTACGCTAACACCAAGTCAAATACAAAGCACGAAAAGTATTATTAGTAATGCTTGTCAGACCAAACAGTGGCATGACGGAACTCATGGAAAAAATGAAACTGGTAGCTGGCGTTAGCTTGGTCTCAATGAAGACTGCATTTCACTTAGCAGCCAGTGGGATTACCCTCCATAATGCCTCTAATGTTCTTAAAGCTCCTGTAAGGAACTTTTCGTTTGTACTAAGTGGTACATTTGATCTCTTTGCTCATCTTGTCCTGATCATGCAACAGTGTTATTTTCCTGCTTTCAGTCGTATCACTCACTGTGGAATCATGAATAAAGGCTGTTACATCCTCGACACCTACCCTGTAGCAGCTGTAACAGGGATCAAAGATGAATACATTGTAATAATCAGTGTAGGCGGTGATGGTCTCGAGTGCTTTTGTAAGTCATAAAGAGACAGTGTTAATATCAGTCTTCTCTTTTAGCTTAAAACTCCTCACAGGAGCTTTAATCTTTAATATGAGCTCACATTATACATCCTGCTTGTTTATTATGTTCTGCAGCTCTCCCTCTGTCTAACCATAAACACACAGCATCACTCAAACATAAGGTCAGAATCAGAGTCAGTCCGTTATTGATTCCTGGAATCGGTTTCACCGTGACATTTGTGTCCCTTTGAGGGCAGGAGACAATGATTCCACATCTAAAGGGCAACGTTTTATCTCTGAACTCTTGCTCTCAGGGGCTTCAACACCAGAACAGGTGACTCTCCTGTGAGCACCATGTAGAAAATTAAAGACTCATCTGGCTTTTATGTAGGCTTTTTATTATTATTATTGTGATTTATATGTATTTATATGTTTTATATATTTTTTATATAATTTTTAGTATTCCATTTTTATGATCTTATTAATAATTTTAAGTGATTTTATTTACCTTCAATATTTATGTTTTATCTTAAATTGATTTATTTATAAAAAAAAAATCTTGATTGTTTATTTATATTCATTTTATTACAAGTGGCGTACATTAGTCTCTACTCCTAAATCCGTTTCTGTTTTATTTTAGTCATTATATATATATTTATTGATTTATGAGCACTGGAAAGCACTTTGAATTGCATTTAATTTGTATGAAAGGTGCTCTATAAATAAAGATTGATGAATTAGAAAATAAACGGACACATCACTCATCTCTGAAGTTTTTTCTTGGAAGGATCTGCACTTTTATAGTCTTACCTCCAGGTCTCTTCACGTTTTATTGCTTGAATAATCATAAACAAATGTGCTTCTGTGTTTTCTGGACTCAAGTTATTTTCTATGTCAATCGTCTGATGTGCTTTGTTGTGTTATTCTTAACTCGGGTGTGCTCTCCTCTGAATCAGTGAGATGTGGCTTCACACAGGAAAGCAGGAAATCTGACAGTAATGTTTTTAACCACAAGACGAGATTACTTCTGAAAGTTTAATCTCTATAATTGTGCAAGAAAAAAAAATCTGCTCAGCTTACGCAATGTTTTATCAGCTTGAGGGCTCTGAACCGAACAAACCTCTGTGATCATATAAGCCACTAAACTCTGAAGTGTGTGTCCCTCAGTGACTTTTATGACCACTTCAACGCGCCGCTACTTTACAGCTCCCTCGATTATTGTTTTGTCACAAAGCAAACGACTTCAACCCTCTTACTACCAAGTTTGTTAGGATTTAATGTTGTATGCTTTCCATGTGTGTTAGGCACCAAGTGATATACGAATATACGTCTCACCTGTTACTGATGACACACATATAGCTGCTTCTGCAGGGCTTTGTTGATGTTGATCGGTCTGAAGAGGAGCAGGGTTCAGGGTTTCGTTAAATCTCTTGGCCTCTTGGTACATTTCTCAGATCAGAATTGAAATTCTCAAAACGACCTGTTCAATCTTCACATCATTGCGTCACTTGTGCACATCAAAAAAGCAGTTTCTCATTTCTTTGAACACGTTGCAAATGCTTTGGTACATCCATGCAAATGATTCTGTACAATTCTCTGCTGTTTCCTACATTATCAAGTGCTTATGTCATGTTGATCAAAATGTATTATAATGGTCTCTGTTGAATAGGTTGATCATTGGTTGATCTAATGCTTCACACATTTCCCTTCGTTAGAGAAAGTCAAGATTCACCTAGGAGCAATTTACCAATTCAGAACAGAAAAAAGACTAATGGAAATGTGCAGAAATATGACTTAGATTTTCTGACAACTATAGAAGACCTATGCGATGAACTAATGCCTAAATGTTATTTTCTGACAATGGAATGAAAAGGAATTGGACAGGGTCAACAGCCAGAGAGAAGAGGAAGAGGAGTGAGGCTGCGTGGTGGAGGAGTTGGGAGGCAACAAATTCAAGTATAAACAGTAAAAGCGTAATTGTAAATCTTGTCCAGTCTCTTGCAATCAATCTCCCAAGGTGTAACTTACAATTTACAATAACTGTCATGAGAACTTTAGCCATAGTTTACATCAGAACATCCCTCCAGAGTACACTGTTATATTTCAACATGACTCAGCAGTTTGACTGTCTTATCCAAACACAATGACACGAGGACTTGTCACTCTGATGGCACTGACATGTTCATTGACACAGATATTTACTTTTGAGAGATGAACTCAGGATTTTGAGCAGGACACTGTCTTCTGCAGGTAATCCATGGTGTTTTGCTATTTGTACCAATTGTTTTGAGAAATGCACTTACTGTTTTACAAATGTCGAGGATGATTCGAGAAATGTACCAAAGCGACTGAGAAAAACTGTGAGATACATTTTGTATGTATTTTGAGAGCTGCACACGTATACATTAATGTATTTCTCTTATGGTGTTACTTTTTCTCAAAATAGTCATCCAAATGTGAAACTAAAGGCAAATATTTATCATTTATTTTGATGTATAATATTTTAAAATGACATTGTTCAAGCTTACATTTTCAAAATCCTGTCTGCAGGAATCCTGGTTCATTGTGTGTAATCGTGTGTGCGTGTGTGTGCGTGTGTGTGTGTGTGTGTGTGTGTGTGTGTGTGTGTGTGTGTGTGTGTGTGTGTGTGTGTGTGTGTGTGTGTGTGTGTGTGTGTGTGTGTGTGTGTGTGTGTGTGTGTGTGTGTGTGTGTGTGTGTGTGTGTGTGTGTGTGTGTGTGTCTCTGCACTTGTCTATGCACATGCATGCGTGTTTCTGGCTGCTCAATCGCAGTTGCCAAGGAGACAACCAGACTCATTTTCACGTGTTGGAGCAGAGCTATGACTCATTCCAGGCACGCACTTCTCTCTCTCTCTCTCTCTCTCTCTCTTTTTCTCTTTCTCTTTCTCTCCCTCTCCCTCTCTGATATTCCTCATACCGAGGATACTAGTTATGGTTAATATCTAGGCCTCTCTTTGTGTTACATTTTAAATCCTCAGTTTCTGTAATCACTCACATCCTTTTTGTCTGTCACTTTCTTTAAATGTTCACCACAGTGAAAACAAAAGGTTATAAAAGGTCACAGCTTGTATGATGTTCTGAGATGACGGCTGAAATATCTCCACCTGGAAGAGACCTCCTCTCTAAAGTCTGTTTCTTGTTCCTGCCAGCGTCTTGTCCTCAGCCCCCGGTTCAGATGAAGCCCACACATTGTTCACCGTCATCCACTCTAATGAGGTTGGTCTCATTAATTAAAGTCATTTGACCTTTATTTGTTTCCCTCTCTGCTGTGGTGTTGTTCCATCACGTGGAGCTCTCTCTGACTTGTTCATTGTTCAGCTCTCCTCACATGCTTTCCTTTGTCTTCTCAGATTGTTGAGGTAGACTCCAGGTTGACAGCCCAACACCTTCATGAGTGTTTCTCACATCAAGAATACAGGTAGAGAGCACACACACACACACACACACACACACACACACACACACACACACACACACACACACACACACACACACACACACACACACACACACACACACACAAACACACACACAGATATAATGATGATGATAAGCATGAGTATATATAAATACTATTGTCTGAATGTAAAGATGGGCGGTGTGTCTCCACCTCTTGTATGAAAATGAAGCCAAAATATACTCGCATTGATGATGAAATTTGGGTCTCTGCAGTAGAGATCAGCAGGTGGAGCCGAGGTATTTACATCCCTTCCCCTCTGCTTTTAAAAGAAAAAAATGCATCCTACCAGTAACACTGTAGAGATCCCTCAGCTGGTTTACAATTCTGCGTTGACCCAACGCAGCAGTGGCCGGAGCGTACATGAACACTACATTGATGTGTCCGTGTCATGCAGCAAAACTCCTCCGAAACACTTTAGGGCAAAGTGGTCTCAATGACAGTCTGGTGGTCTGTTTCCAGCCCCGTTACGTTTTCTGTTTACTTTTTCACAGCGATTCCAGACGTATTATGTTAAGTCACAGCTGAAACATGTTGCTGTTCATCGTACAGCAATGATTACAGGGAAGAATAGAGAGGAGACTGCAGAGGAGATGAAATGCACAGCTGATGTGTGGCAATTCTGGATGTGCGGAAATGCAGGAAATACGATGCCGTCGAGCGGACCAATCACAGGGCTTGCAGCACGCGTCGATTCAACACAGAGGCTGTTTCTGAAATCGCCTACTATACTAGCAGTACGTACTGATATGTCCAAAATTCAGTATGTAGTAAGTAGTATGTGAACAAGAGCAAAATCTGCAGTATGCCAAAACTCCCCGGATGTCTACTGATACGGGAAAATATCTCAGTATGCATCGGACCAGTCTGCCTCGCGTACTGTTTCCCATAATGCACAGCGCTCGTTCTGCTTTTTCTTTTTCCTCATTTTATGACGGGAGGAAATCCGTTTTTGGGTGCTGTGAAAATTATCAAATTACATATAAACCACTTCCTAACTTTTTAAATCATAAGTGATGCTAAATAAGCATTTTATTTATCGGCTTGGCCGTTGTTTACTTCCGCTTTCCGAAACCGGAAATCCAGCGAAGTCTGGCTCAGCATGCTGCATGACAGATCGGACAGAACAGTCATACTACAGACTAAATTCAAACGCAGTATGTAGTAGGCAATACCTACTGCCTACTACATTAGTGAGTAGTATGTAGCAGACCATTTCAGAAATAGCCAGAGTTACATTTTGGAGGAGGTGTGCATCGGCTATGTGTGTAGGCCTCTGTGTTGGTACAGAGGCTACCCAAACCTACAGCGTAGGGTAGGGCATCACTCCTACAGAAGTATAAACCTTTAACAGTTAGTTGAGACCTGTGTTAGTTCAATGACTCCTATGTTCTCATCAAGGTTTCTCTCTCTGTTTTGCTCTGCTAATCAACGCACACATTGCTGCAGGAGCTGCTTTTGTCCCTCTTTTGTTGCCTGATTATTTATTAATTAAAACAATCTTCCGCCCCAAGTGCGCTGTGCTGACTCGATTGAGACTTTTAAAAAGAAGCTTAAGACACATTTGTTTGTTATGGCTTTGGACCTTCTGTTGTAATTTGATGTCATTTTGTCAGCTTTCTTAACTATCTTATTTATTGCTCATTGTATTGTCTTGTCAACATTGGTTCTCTTTATATCACTTTGTGACTGTCTGTGAAAGGTGCTATACTAAATAAAGTTTACTTACTTACTTACTTACTAAAACGTAACTTTCAGGATAATGACACTTAGACAAAAGTCTGTTTGATTAAAACAGACTGTCACAACAGAAAAATGTATTTTAAGGGCCGTTAGCCTAGCGGTTTAAGTGTGTGCCCCATGTATAGAGGCTTTAGTCCTCGTCACAGTGGTCACAGGTTCAACTCCCAGCTTTGACCATTCACTGCATGTCTTCCCCCTCTCTCTGCTTCAGACATTTCCTGTCTATCTTCAGCTGTCCTATCCAATAAAGGCAAAAATGCTCAAAAACATAACATCAAAAAAACAAAAGGGAAAATGTAATTGAATTCAGTCCCTCCAGGAAGTTGCAACAATCATCGCAAATTCAGCTCAATTTTTGCGCAGCCTTGCAGTTTTATACAATCACTGCAACTTTCCTGCAAATTTGACCAATCACCTTAACCTCAGCCCCTGTACATCATCGGTTACCTCATCAATTTCACTTCCTTTGAACATAAACTGAAGTCCTCACTTGATCTGCACTTTTCAACAACAAAACACGCACAGAGAACAGGTGAAGAGAGGGGACAGCAGGCAGGACAAGTGACCATGACAACGTTGTTATTTATAGATTGAGGGGCTCAGTGTTAGCTTGGTCTCTACCTGCAGCAGGTGTGCTTTATGAACCAGCTCTCCTCACCTCCATGCATCTGTCTCATCTTCATTGAAGATTTTTACCCCCGGTGTGTGTTAGTGACAAAGACACAACCGGGGGACGTCTGTTTAATATTTGAGGTTTGACGTTGTTGCCCCCATTACTGTAAAAAGCTCTGTGTTTACAGCTTGATTTAATCCAGTTTGGTGATACATCAGACACATTTAGTAAGTGTTGGTCAACTCCTTGTTGAAAGATGTAGATGCACTTCAGAGTGCCGTGAACTGACTGTCTGTCCAGTGCGCCTGTCACTGCAGGTACATTCAAGGACCTTCGTAAATGTGCAATACAGACCTTTCATGGCATTTTTCTCTGAGTCAAGAGAATCAAAATACAGTCACAGTGGCCACATCAAGAATGTTTTCTAAACACAACTGTAATTTAGCATATTTACTTGCCCATGAGAATTTTTTTTGCAACTTTCCCTGCAATTTTTTCAAAGAGCTGTCACAAAATCAGGCTTTTTGGCCCACAACAATCACCAAAAAAACCCTGCAAAATCCTGGAGGGACTGTGAATTGTATTTTATGTTGGCAGACTTAATGACCAACACTGCAGCCTGTCAGTAGTGGAAGCTCCACATTTTTCAGCTTCGCTTTTGGGGAGCTGTCACGAGGTCCATCATTTTATACAGTCTTTGGTTGATGCAGCGTTTTAATATGAAATGGTTGCTTCTACACTGAGTTCTGTCTCGCTTGTAAATCAGACTCTCCGTCAGATTTATTGTCCCAATGTTTTATTCCTCACCTCAAGGACGAGCCTTGGACATGTTTCCATCACCGCTCCCCTCATTTTAAAGGTATAGAAACAGCTCCCACCCGTCCTTGACTTGTCATGTGAGTTTAATGTTTGCATCTAGCAACGACTTTCCTCTGACCAGATACTGCAATCAAACATTCTCATGTTCTCTGAATTCTTGCCCTCTCTGTCGGGACATGCCCGGGCAGGTGTGTGTGTTGTTTTGGCAGCATCACACCCCTCACTCTATCATAAAAGCCCTCCCCAGCAGAGCTCTCATAATAACCGAGGCCATGACTACAACCTGAAACACAACCTGAGAATAAGACATTTCTATGAAGGGATGTTTTGTTATTTAAAACCAGAGCAGTGTACAGAGCGTCCACAATGTTTGAACGCAGCTCCTCGGATCATGAATCAGCTGTTTCTGTCAGAGGTTGAAACTAGATCACACACATTGCCTTAAACACTTAAACTCAAATAAAGCAAACACTGTTGACTAAGTTTAGCCGTGCTCACAGCTATATTTGTCCCTTTGGGTCAAGGCTCCTGTGACCCATCTTAATCAGATTATTTGAACCGGAGGTCATCATCTCATTATTTCTGTGTAATACATTATGGGAGGAAGAGTCAGGATTTGTT